>NW_006291010.1:1692355-1715570 GCF_000327345.1 Myotis davidii
GGCAGCCGCGGGGCTGTGGCCGACGCCCCCGAGGTAAAGCCACCCAGACCCCGATCGCCAGCGACGGGTGAGTGGGGCGTCTGGCCCCCAGAACTGCGAGGTGCTTCAGGTCAAACTGCTCCGGTTGTGGTTTTCAGTTGGTTTTCTTTGGAAACTTCTCTGATTAGGAAAATTGATTTTATACTGCCTGCGGGGATCAGCCTGGCTGCCCCGGAAATCACTGGGGTGGGGAACCTGTTGGTAAAAACTCAGGGACATGGCACGGCAATGCAAGGTGTGAGACTTGGATCCCGGTGTGATTTTTCTTTTTTTTAAAGAACGTTTTTAAACATTGAGCCAACAGAGGACATTTGTACTGGTTAATTTAGTACCAATGATTTTAATTTTGTTTAGTTACTTTAGGTAATGGTGTCATAATTATGGTTTTGTTTTGTTTTTTTTAAAATATATTTTATTGATTTTTTACAGAGAGGAAGTGAGCGATATAGAAAGTTAGAAACATCGATGAGAGAGAAGCATCGATCAGCTGGCTCCTGCACATCTCCTACTAGGGATGTGCCCGCAACCCAGGTACATGCCCTTGACCGGAATCGAACCTGGGACCTTTCAGTCCGCAAGCCGACACTCTGTCCACTGAGCCAAACAGGTTTCGGCATAATTACGTTTTTTTAAAAAATATCCTTGTTTTTTAGCAATAAATATTGACCTTGAAATACTTATTTGCTTAACAGTAACCCAGTTTTGAGAAGCACTGCTGGTGGAGAAGTGAGGGGGAAGGCGAGGAAAGGCTGGATGAGGGGTACGGGGCAGGGGGTTCTTTACGTTGGTGTCTCTACTTTTGCATGTTTGGCATTTTCCTTTACAAGTAAGTACGGCCACCACCACCACCACCACCGCCACCGCCACTGCCATCGCCTCCCCCGCCTCCACCACCGGCGAAGCTTCTTGTGCAGAAAGTAGGTTTGGAAGGTACCTGCTAGTGATGCCAGATGCCAGGCCTTCCACAGACGCTCACTTTTTGTAAACTGGGTGTAGAGGCTGCCTCTCTAGGAGCGTAGAAAGTCTTCCTTTTCTCTCTCTCTCTCTCTCTCTCTCTCTCTCTCTCTCTCTCTCGCTGCTCTATCTCGGTCGGAAGGCATGGGGTGTTTGCTGCGGGTGAGGGAGCTGAGGGAGCTGAGCGGATCAAGTTGATGCAGGTGGATGCTGGGTCAGCATTTTTTATACAAAGGGTATTAGCAAGCCTGGGGCTTGCGTTGTCTGCAAAGGGACAGGTTGTATGAAATGTGTGAGCAATTTTTCCCAACTGCCCAGGTCCTTCCAAAACAGCTCAGAGTAGTCAACACACCCAGATCCCCTTGGAATCCGTGCACGCTCCTGGAAGCATGGTATGCCTCAGTTAGAAGTGTGCCTTATGAACCAAATGACAAGGCAAGTGGATCTTATGACCTGAAAGAGATCTTATCTGTGTGTGTTGTCTTTCTGAATGCCCTGATCTTGTTTGCTTTGGGCATGGTGATGTGTAACTATTAGGAAAGAACTGACTCCTAAAATACCCTGTGAGATTCTCTTCCTTTCCAGGAACCCTGCTTTGAAGAAGAGGGATGTGGGAAGTAATGTCTGTGCTATATCCATCCAACTTGCTTGTTTCTCCCTCCCTCTGGATTTATCATGTAATTTCTCCTCATTCTGTCATGCTTCATTAGTAATTTGGCAAAGTGGTGATTGTTTCGAGGGCGATATTAAAGTTCAGTGGAGGGAGGGGCGACTTACTCCTCAAAGATAAACCCACATTTCTTAGCAGTTTCAGTGAAACTGATTTTAATGCCTCTGTTTTTAAGAGGAAACAAGCCAAGTAAATGTCGTCTGTGAGAGTTGAAGGTTGAAGTTAGATGAATCCCCTCAGCCTACACCTTGCCTAGTGCAGATTCGCTCGTGTAAAAGAAGTGGTCAAGATGCTTTAAGAATTCAGTAGAGGAAATGCCAAAGTGCGTCCCAGCTTCCTTGCAATGTATGGGGAACTGAGAGAGGCAACAATAGTCCCCTTACAGTTGGAAAACGTTATAGTAAATTCCTGGTAGTAGGTAAGTGAAATTGGCTTGTAGTTTAGTTTTCTTTGTGTGACTAAAAAGGAAGATGAAGCTGTGAGGGACTTTATTTTCTGCGTCGGTTCTCCAAAACAAGAGCACAGAGTGAGAAGAAACGGTCGTGGCCCTTAAGGGACCAGGTGGTGTCCTAACAATGTTTACCGTCCTCTGTGTGAGGTGGTGGAACTGGGCAGGGAGAGTAGATTGCTGGTTACCCTTTTAAGGAATTACCACACATGTGACACCATCCTCTCCATCGAGTTAAGGGTATACTATAAACATTCAAAGAGCAGATTGCTGCTTTGTTGGGTTAGAAATGAGGAAAGGGTGTTAGCAGGCAAGTCAATACCTCTTCTAATAGATAAACACTCTGTGGTCATCTACGTCATTTCGTCCCATCCCGGGAGGATTATTTTAGTTTTTAACAGATGAGAACATTGAAATCTACAGACTCTAAGACTTGCCAAGTCGCTTCTTTAGAGATATGGGGGAAGGAAACTTATCATAGTCGTCTTCACACACACGTTTTTAATTCTCACAAATATCTCAAAGTTGGGTATTATCAGCTCATTTTGCAGATGGAATTGTAGCTACGAGAGGCTAATAATTCACTTGAAGTCTTGCGGCTGGTGAAAGTAGAGCCAGGGTTTAAATTCAAACCTGTGGGATCTTAGAATTTGTAGCCACACTACCTTCAACAGACAGGGAAGCTACACAGCCAAGAGTTGGTTAGTCGAGGCAAGCTGTCTTTGTACCACATTCGCCTGCCCTGGTTACAGAGTGGAGACATGGGCCACATCCATCCACAGAGATGTCCTATCCGGCCAGCACAGAGTTAAAACCGGTTTGGCCGAAACCGGTTTGGCTCAGTGGATAGAGCGTTGGCCTGCGGACTGAAAGGTCCCAGGTTCGATTCCGGTCAAGGGCATGTACTGTGGTTGCGGGCACATCCCCAGTGGGAGATGTGCAGGAGGCAGCTGATCGATGTTTCTAACTCTCTATCTCTCTCCCTTCCTCTCTGTAAAAAATCAATAAAATATATTTTTTTAAAAAACGGACACTGAACCAACATTGAAAACTGGGAAGTTTCAGACAATCTGCCCTCAAGAACTCCTGAAGGCAGTACGGAGCAGCCTTCTCTCTAGAGAGGGGCATTGCACGCAGGTCCCCTGGTCTCCACCACTCCCTAAAGTGTCCCCATCCTCGAGGCTGAGGACAGTGGCACGGAAGCTGTTGTTTCTCTTACAGTAAGAGAGCTTTCTACATGTGTGTCCGTCCAAAGTGGAATTGCAAAAGAGAATGAGAGGCTCTTGTCCCAAGAAATATGGGAAAGACCATTTTCCTTTGAGGGAATGAGGAGTCCTGTGTTTACTCTGCGTAGCTTCCATGTCAGAAAAATACAAGGTATGTCATCATTTTCCTCACACCCCATTAGCTTTACTCATGACTTCATTTATTCTAGACTTTAGAGTTACTAACCCTGCAACACATCCAACGTGGCGGGCATGTGTGGGCCAGCTGCGGTAGAGGAAAGGAATGCCTCCAAAATCCCAGACTGACTTTCTGAGTGGGAAGAGGGCCCTTGTGCACATACGGACTTTCCCAGGGTGTCTTGAAGTTGGGGGGGAAGGTGGGGGGCAAGAAGCCCTCTTTCTTTAAACAGCCTGATACTGGACCCAAATGGATCCTGCGCTTGTACTGTGGCTCTCTGTAACTGCTTTGAGGGTTCCCAGGACTTGGGAAGGTCCTCCTCTCTCTCCCTTCTCTGCCCACCCCTCTCCAGCTAATGACAGCTCTGCCCTGTCTGAACGCTCTTCAGGGATGAGGAACAGAGGTGCTCATAATCTGGCCTTTGAGAGCATTCTGTGATGCAAGTGCAAGGGTGGCCTAATTTCCTCATTTTGAAGCTTTCGGTTACGAGTCATGGGACAGATGTTCTCACATCTGTGTGTATCTGGAATTTCATTACCATTGAAGCTTCTGTTTATATCTTTGTTTCCTTCCCCTGAATCGGAGTGCTCACAGCTGGGGATGTTCTCACAGCTGGGAATATCTTGTCCATATTCCTCAAAGCAATATGGTCTTCCCTCAGAGAAGGGGAAGAGGAAACACCACAAATGGAACCTTGTGGAGTGGTTTTGAGGAAATGTCACAGGCTGTTTTGGGGAATTAGTCACTGGAACTATCAGTCTAGGTATGTACCTTGTGGTAGAGAAAGAAACTTTCCTCTACCCTTCAAGGTTCTTTCAGTTGGTCTAATAATTAAATCTATATGTCAGATTATCAAGAGAAAAATAACCAAATTTAATTACATACATAAATACGGGAACCCTGCATACACGAGTGGTTCAGACAGGAAGGGAAAATGAGGTATAAATGGAATCCTTAGCGAAGAATAAGGTAAGGCCTTGGGGCTTCAGAGGGGGAGAAAGGCCATTCACAAGATGATAAGAACTGATGTTCAGTAATTAGAAGTTCCTCCTGCCCTATAGATAGCTCATAAAATGTTATCCTATATAATAAAAGCCTAATATGCTAAGTGTCCGGTCGACTGATCAGCCATTCAGCCAATCAAAGTGTAATATGCTAATGATATGCTAAGGTTGCTCAACCGCTTGCTATGATGCGCACTGACCACCAGGGGGCAGACAGTCAACCGGTTGACCAGTCGCTATGAAGTACACTGACCACCAGAGGGCAGACGCTCTGACTGGTTAGTTAGCTTGCTGCTGGGGTCCGGCCAATTGGGACTGAGCAAAACGGGCCAGACATGCCCTGGAGCCCTCCCACAGCCCCTCCTCAGCTAGCCAACCTTCCGTGTCTCTCCCTGCATCAATCTCTCCCTGTCTCAATCATTCGTGCACCGGTGGGGTCCCTAGGCCTACCCTGTGCCCTCTCGTAATCCGGACCCCACGGGGTATGTCAGAGAGCTGATTTTGCCCCAATCCCACAGGCCCACTGGTGCAAGAATTCGTGCACCGGGCCTCTAGTTTCTGATAATAACTCTTATTATATGGGCAAGGTCCCCAATTTAAAATCTTGAAGGGAAAGGTAAAAAGGTCTGTTACCTTCAGCTCAAAATAATTACCATGCTAAAGTGGCACACCGTGAGGCAACTGATTCCGAACCCCTTTCCTGTACCCCAGGGTGATAAGAAAACTAGAACAAAGGAGGGATACAAGTGCAATGCCTTGTTTGGTTGAAAGAAGGAAGTTTAGAGACAGGGTGTTTTGTAAATGCCTGATTATTGGTTGATTGGATCTTTTCAGGGAGAACTCTCAGATTCAGATGTGTGGATGCGTGTTCCCTCTGCTAACTCCCTGGTCACATAGGCAGGTGGTGAGGAAAAGTGGGCCAATTGATTACATTATCTGCCAGAGCAAACAAAGGTGAGGGAGCCGCCCTGAGTGTGGACTCCAGCCAGATCCCTCACCACCTACCTGTGTGACCTTGACTCTTGTTATAACCTCTCTGCGCCTGAGTTTCTCTTGTATGAAATGGAAGTACTAATAAATAATACCTCATAGGGCTGGGAGGATTAAATGGCACATCAGCACGTGGTTTAGCTGTTGCTGTTGTTAGAGTCCTGCCTCCTTCACGTTAGCCTTTATTTGGGGGATTCTCCCCCCCCCCCCCCCCCCAATAATTTTAGGAGGGAAGCTACAGGGTGCAAATGCTTCCTGGCTCTGAGGGTGAACCGGGGCTGCCCTGCCTCCTGGCCTTAGGGAACTGTTCTCCATGACATGCTCACAGGGAGTTGGGAGCCTCAGCCACTTGGGTTGGTGAGAGAACTGGGCTGGAGCCCTGGCTTTGAACCCAGGGTTTAGGCTCTGTTGTTTGGGGATTAAAATTCGCACTGACTCTGAAAGAGATGGAAACCCCTGGCATTCTATGTGGGTGCAGACTCCACCCTGCTGCGGAAGAGCAGGCTGGTGACAGCGTGAAATGGGGCCAGACACAGGAGCCCGAGCCCCACGCTGCCACCCCTTGGTGAGGGCTCCGCCGACTGAGTCCACCACGCGCCCTCGGTCTCCTCTGTCAGCTGTGGATAAGCACACCCCATGGAAACGTTGTGAAGGGCTAAACCAGCGGTTCTCAACCTGTGGGTCACGACCCCTTTGGTGGTCGAACAACCCTTTCACAGGGGTCACCTAAGACCATCCTTCATATCAGATATTTACATGACGATTCATAACAGTGGCAACATTACAGTTACGAAGTAGCAACGAAAATAATTTTATGGTTGGGTCACAACATGAGGAACTGTATTTAAAGGGCCAGAAGGTTGAGAACCACTGGGTTAAACATTTTACGAAATCCAGACAGAGGCCCAGGGAAGTAGTGGTGAAATCATACAACAGGTACACTGGCAGGTTTGAAGATGCTGATAACCGCTATTTACATAGCATTTTTTTATAGTTTGAAAAGAGCTATATAATTTGACCTTCAACCAGGGTGCAGCTTTATTTGTTTGCATTTGTTTCTCCTGCCTTCTCTGCTTCTAAGGGGAAGTACAAAAGTGAACTGATGTTCAGGCCAGACATGAGCCCAGGGATAGGAACATAGAAATGGGTTGTTCGTTTCTCTTGATCAGAGAAGGCAACATGAATTTGTCTTTCTTAGGCTCTTCAGGAGGCATAGGGAGTGGTGCCCTCCGGGGAGGGAAAGGGAGATGTTGATAGCTGAGGTGTTCCCAGGAAGCCGGATGCCTCTGTTGAGTCCAGGGAAGCAGAATGGAGGGGCAGCCAGTCTCCTCCAAGCAGCCAAGGCGGAGGTCACCCTGTGAACAGCTTCTTCCCAGACCCATTTAGATGCCAGGTGTGCCAGCTGGGGGCAGGAAGGAGGAGAGGCCGTGGGCTGTTGGACTTCCTCCTCCTGCCCCAGGTCCAGACCTTCACTAAACCCATTGCCTTTCTCCTCGTCCACTCGCAACCAAGTCAGTATTCTGTGAGATAGCAAACAGCCCCACGCCCCACCCCATCCCCCAGCTAATAGGCCCCCGTGCCTGCTTCCTTCTAGCCCTTGAATAGATTTCTCTCCACGGCCCCTGCCATTTTCCATCGGTGTCCTGGCCTCCATCGCCTCCCACTGCATCAGTTCCTTCCTCCCTCCTTCCATTTATCTTGTTCTGGGAAGTGGAAGGGAAAAAAAGAACTATGACCCCACCATCCAAAGACATGAACGTTTCGGCTTATTTCCTTTCACTTTTGCTTTGATTTGCTTTTGTTTTATATAAATTTAATGAATTTTAGCATTTTATAAAAATGTAATTTATTGTATGTTCACATTTTAACAAAGTTGTCATATTGTGATTAAAATTTATCATAGTATTTTTCCAGTCTTTTACAAAAATCATTTGTAATTGTGTGCTGTCAGCCTTTTTTAGCCCTCTCTCTCCTCTCTCTCTCTCTCTCTCTCTCTCTCTCTCTCTCAGTTAATTCTTACCCAAGGATATTTTCCCATTGATATTTAGGGAGAGTGGGAGAGAGCAGGAAAGACAGAGAGAAACATCTATGTGAGAGAAACACTTTAATTGGTTGCTTCCTGCATGAGCCACCAGACCCTGGGCCGGGGAGGAGCCTGCAACCAAGGTACGTGCCCTTGACTGGAATTGAACCCGGGGTCCTTTGGTCTGCACTCTATCCACTGAGCCAAACCAGCTAGAGCTAGCCCTTCTGTTAATATTAGGGAACTGAGAGGTTGCTCTTTTTTGATATTGTAAATCATTCTAAATTGAATGTACATAAACCCTTGATTCTGTGATATATTTGGTCTTTATCTCTAGTTCCTGGTACAGAAAGTCCCTTCCAGCTTTACCTGAGTTTATGCTAATGAGGTATTTCTTGGTGGATGGGGCATGGTTGTCCGGGGAACCAGCCCTGTGATTAGTCGGTTGGAACTTTCAGTCTCACACCCTGACCACCAAGGAGAGAGGAGAGGAACTGGAGATTGAATTTAGTCACTAGCAGCCAGTGATTTAATCATTCATGCCTGCATAATGAAGCCTCTATAAAAACCCCAAACACTGGAGTTGGTGAGCACATCAAGGTGCCGGGAGGGCAGTGTGCCCCCGAGGGTGTGGCAGCTCTGCACCTCCCCCCATACCTTGCCCTATACACCTCTTCCATTTGGCTCTTCCCAAGTTGTATCCTTTATAATCCTTTCTAATAAATCAGTAATAGTGTCAAACAAAAATTTCCCCCCAAAATATGAAGAAATGGAGAGTCTTGATTCATGTGAACAGATTGCAAACCAGGGAGGTGCCAGCCTGTGGCAGACACTGAAAGTGTCCTCTGAGGAGACAAAGGGAAGGCCACCTTTCATAGAGGAAGCTGCCACCCAGGTCCCCAAGCAGCTCTGTTGGATGTAAATGAGGTGTTCAAATTCATAAGGTCCTGACTGCTGTGAATCTGGTGTAAAGGAGAGAGAATGCAGTCCTGATTGGTCACTATCGAGCAGTTCTCATTGATTGGTTTAAATGCACCTGAGGCTGTAATTGTGCAGTTCTGATCGGATGGGTCAGGTCTCAGATGAAACCAGGAACTCCTTGTAATAGCTGACTTAGCGTAAAGGAGCAGGGCACACACAGTGCAGGAAGCCAAGAGTTCAGTCTGAGGTTTTCCCTGGTCTACAGAGTACGTGGGAAGCCCCTGTTGGCTGATGGCCACTAGACTTTCATTACTTATAAATAAAATGTGGACCCTCAGTCCACCATGGAGAGTCCGTCCAGGTGAGTTGATAAATTTCTTCTCTGGGTTCACATCCAATGAGTCTTCTCGGGGTCCACATAAGTAAAGTGTTTCCCTGAGTTCTGTGAGCCATTAAAGCAGATTATCAAACCTGAGGAGGGCGTCATGGGCATCCCTGATTTACAGCTGCTTGACCGCCTGGGACTTGAGGCTGGCCTCTGAAGTGGGCAGCACTTCATTTGATATTGTGAATCATTCTAAATGGAATGGACATAAACCTTCTCATTGAATGTACGTACAGTCTCTCGTGAGACTGAGCCCCCATAGGGTCTGCCCGGACTCTGCATAGTGTTAGAATTGCTTGGTGTAGAAGAACCAGCACATTTGGTGTCAGAAGTGATTCGAGTAGAGACAGTGTTTTACCTTTTGATTCCATTTCACATTACTTGGGCCAGATTCCTACAAATAATTACTGAATCAAAGGATTTGGAAGAGTAGAGTTTTCTTTCTGATTATATAAGCAGTACATTTTCATTGTGGAAAATCTGGTAAACATAGGTGTGTGTGCAAAGAAAGGCCACACCCTTACTCTCACCAATCAGTTAGTCACTGTGAACACAGCGTGACTCTCTCCAGGGTGTGTGCCACCTGCAGCCTTGCCTTTCCCTGTGGCCCATGGACCGGCAGCATGGGCGTCACCTGGGAGCTTGTTAGAAATGCAGCATCTTAGGCTCATCCCAGACATAGTCAGTCAGGATCCACCCTTTAACAAGATCTGCATTCAAGTTGGGGAACTATTGGTCTATAAGGCCATGACCTTACCAGTCACCTTACCTACCAGGTGGCCTGGCGTTAATTACCTCTGATATGTGTATATACATACATTTTTTTCCCTCTTTACCTAATATTAGGATGATACTCTGGAAATCTCCCTCTTTTCCCTTAATGTTTTTCTGACTGGTCAAATAATTCAAATGGCATACAGCAGATTAACAGGAGAAAAACCAAGTTTTAATACGTTGGCTCAGGAAATTCACTTAGCATGGAAATTACAAAGACTAAGGCAAAATGAGGTATGTGTGTCATTTGGAACTAAGAGGGGAGGTGGAAGGAAATTCACGGGGAGATGAGTTATTGTTTAGTAAACAAGCATAGATTGGATCATCTTGACACAGTGGCACAGAGAGAGGACTTGGATCAAATGCTCAGTTCCTCCCTGTTAGCCACACCTAGTTCATATTAAAATATAGTCATTTTATGATGGTAGCCTCAGGTCGTTTGCCTGAATTCTTTGAGGCAGTAAGAGATAAGATCAAAAGTTCTTCCAAGCCTTCTAGGCCTCTGTTGTTTCAACTGAAATAATCTGTGTCCAGAGAGGTACTTTCGGGGCAGCTCATTCTGTACCATGGTGTTCACCCTCCCATGCCTCATTGGGTCAGACTGTCTGAGGACAAGCATGTCCCCTCAGTGTCACTGATTCCGGGGTCAGCAGCATCTCTAGGAGACGGGACTTCCATTACATCTCCCTGCGAAGCCCTAATACATACAGCCTTTATCTCGCTTGTATCAGTTAACATTATATGTCAGCATTTTCCAGTTCTTTGATTTTTCTGAGAAGAAGCTTGTTTTTCGTGGCTGCAGACCAGTTGTCCATCTCATGACTATCGGAATTCATTAGACTACTTCCCTATCATTAGACATTTAAGTTGTTTTAATTCTTTTGGGGTGAGCGTGTTCTGTATGCTATTATAAGTATGCTGAAGTGAGCTGCTCACGCAGTCGTTAATTTCTTTAACCTTGATTATTTCCTTACGACAAATTACTGGAGTCAAAAGGCGCCAACATTTTAAACAGTCTTTAAAATGCAGGAGTGCAGGAAGTGCCCTCTCTCTGTACTTTCCCTGGTACTGGGTAGTGTGGGCCACAGAGACGGTGTCTGAGGAGCAGTGGTTTTATCCGTTAGTCATCACACCCCCAAACCTGGCTTAGAGCAGACTCTAAGGTGCTACCCTAAGGGAGACTGGGGGCGTGGAAGGGAAGTTACCAGAAGGGTGGTTAGCTGCCTGTGGTCAATGTTTCCTTCCTCCGGGCCTGGGTACTGAGCTGTAATAGATGCCACTGGCCAGGCAGCAGTTTCCTTGACCCTCCAGTGGCTGCAGGGTCAGGAGTGGAGCCAATGGGCCTGCATTTAGTCAGTGGAGGCCTAAAAGGAGGAATCTACTGGACCTGATTGGCACCAAACTTGTTTTTATTTCGTAAGTCTGGGTCTGTTTGGTTATCCAACACCTTTCCTCCCACACACAGACCAGGACACTCCTTTTAGGTAAACTTTATTCTGTAAGGTGCACTCAGATTCTGCCCTAGAGAATAGGTGAAATAGCAGCATTATATTGTGATTGAGCCACAGTGTAAACTTGGATGGCTTCCATAATTATTTTTGGAGAAAATTAATATACAAAGAAAAATGAATTTGAGTTTTTTTAAATAATATGCATATATTAAATGTATGTGTGTATCATATGATATAATTAAAAGTTTTAAAATGAGTATTTTATTAACTACTAGAGGCCTGGTGCACAAAAATTTGTGCACGGGGTGGGGGGGAGGGGCGGGTGTCTCTCAGCCCAGCCTGCACCCTCTCACAATCTGGGACCCTTGAGTAGGGTCCAGTCCCATCGCAGCATGGCTCCAGTTCACCGGGCCTGTGGTTTGGTGGGGAGGGACTCAAGGCTAGTCGGATGGCAGCATGGCTCTGGTTTCCCAGAGTCTGGGGGCGTGGGGAGGGACCCAGAGGCCCGTCCAATGGCAGCATGGCTCCGTTCCCACAGCTCCCTCCCACCGCCACGCCTCGGGTGGCCAGAACTCAGATTGAATCCCATCGTGCCGGCCGGCCGGGACCCTAGCCTGTTCTTCGGTCATCCATCCGATTGTGTAGGTCGTGACAGCCCTTGGCTTTTTATATATTAGGATTTGACATGTTATAATTTCCAAAAGATACGCACACAAACTACACCTTCTGGAAATAAGTATGATTGATTGATTTGTAGTTTGTCTAGTAGTAAGTTTTTTGAGTGGGCATTTTTAATAACTTAAAAATTTATTGAGTTACATATAGTAAAATGCACAGATCTTGTTTCATTTTGATAAATATATGCACCATGTAAACAATATCCCTGTCAAGACACAGAACATTGTCATGCTCCAGAAAGCTCTCCTGTGTCCCTTTGTAGTCAATTTCCCTACCCAGAGGCTATTGCTGATCTGATTTCTAGCACAAGTGAGCTTTGCCTGTACTTAACTTCCTATAAATGGAAATACAACACAATAATAAAAAACAGTAGGCTTTTATAAATAGAATACAGTATACAACAGAAGTGACTTCTTTTGTCAACATAATGTTTTTGAGATGCTTGTTGTCTGTTTCAGTAGTTTGTTCCTTATTAGTAGCTAATATTCCATTCTTTGATCATACCACAATTTATTCATCCATTCTCCTTGTGTTAATGGCGAACAGCACCAGATGTTGGACCTTCTCAAAAGAAGGGCTCCTGGAACTTAGGGAAAAAAAAGGGCAGAGAAAATGTGCTTGGGGGAAGGAGATGGGAAATAAACGGAATAGTCACAGTTTATTTAGTTACTTCCTGAAGGATATTTGGTTGGTTCCAGCTTTTGCAATTATGAATAATGCTGCTATAAACATTTGTGTACAGATATTTGTGTGGACATGGTTTTCATTGCTATCAAGGAAGTGTGATCACTGGATTGTATGATAATATGTTTAATTTTATAAGAAACTGCCATACTGTCTCCCAAGGTGGCTATACTATTTTATATTCCTACTAGCAGTGAGAGTTTCTGTTGTTCCACATCCATGCCAGCATTTTGGTATTGTCATATAAGTTTTCTTGCAGACATGTATTTTAATTTCTCCTGGGTAAAATGCCTAGGGGTGGAATTACTGGATCATAAAATAGGTGTATGTTTGTGTCAAACTGTTTTCCAAAGGTTGTACTATTTTACATTCTTGTATCTTTTTTAAATCTTGGTATTGGTCTTTTGATTAGCTTTTTCCTGATGACTGATGATGTTAAGCTTTATGTGTGCTAGTGACCATTTGTATGATTTCTTTTACAAGTGTCTTTTCAAATATTTTGCCCATTTTTGTTTTGAATTGTCCTTTTACTATGGATTTGTAGGCACTATTTATATATATATGTGGTCTAGTAGTATGAGCATAAATCCTTTGTTCAGTATATGTGCTGTAAATATTTTTCTCCCAGTGTGTTTCTTGCCTTTCATTTTCTTATGAGCCGAAGAGTTTAAGAAGGGCACTTTATCTTTTTTTCTTGTATGGTTAGTGCTTTTGTGTTTTGTTTAAGAATTCTTTACCTACCCCAGGTTTACAAAGATGTTCTTTGTTTTCCTTCTAGAAGCTTTACAAACAACTAAACTTGAGCAGTGTCATCATCCCTGGTTGTTGAGTCATTCCAGGAGTGGTGTTTAGTCTTAACTTTTATATTTAGGCCTGTGATCCGCCCTGAATGAATTGGTGTGTATGGTGTGAGGTGGGATTGAGGTTCTTCTTTTTCATATGGCTATCCAGTTCGCCCAGCACCATCTATTAAAAGGCTTTCCTCCCCTGAATTGCACTGGTACTTTCTTATGGATCAAGTGGACTATTAGGATGATCTACTTGGTTCTGTTTGTTTGTTCTTAAGCCAGTACCACACTGTCTTGGGTTCTGTAAAATAGTATCAAAATAGGGTAAGTAGGTCCTCCAACTTTGTTCTCTTTCAGAATTTTTTTTACTGTCCTTGCTCTTTGCATTTCCATACACATTTTAGAATTGGTTTGTTAATTTTTACAAATAAGCCAAGTTGGATTTTGATCAGGGCTACACTGAATCTATCAATCCGGGGAGTATCTATCAATACTTAACAGTATTAATCTTCTTTAGTTTTTCTCAGCAGTGTTTTGTAGCTTTTGGCATGAAAGTTTTATACATATTTTAAAAGACTTATTCCTATGTATTTTATATTTTTGAGTCTATTGTAAATGGTACTTTTTACATTTCCAAGTTTTGTTTATGTATATATATAGGCATTTTAAAAATTGACCTACAAGCTTATTAAATTATTAATTCCAGTAAAGTTTTGGTAGGTGCCTTAGAATTTTTTTGTATGTAAACACCATCTATAAATAGTTTTGCTTTATCTTTCCTAATCTCGGTGCCCTTTTCTCTTACCTTTCTGAACTGGCTGTGACATCCTACAATGTTGAATAGAAGTGATTAGAGCAGATATCCTTGTCTTGTTCCCAGTTTTCGTGTGAAACTTGTCAGTGTTTCATAATTAAGTATGATACTAGCTGGAGATTTTTCAGAGGCTCTTTATCAGGTTGAGGTAATTTCCCTCAATTTCTACTTTGCTGGGGAGTTTGTATCATGATTGGGTGTTGAATTTTGTCAAAAGCTTTTTCTGCAGCTCTCAAGATGACCTGTGGTTTGTTTTCCTTTATTTCGTTCATATGACTATGTCTCTTTTTCATCTACTAGCACTTTCTCCTCACCTCCAATTCGGGAAAAGGCCTTTATTCCTCAGTGCTAATACTTAACCATGAAACATTTTATAAATGAAAAAGCACCGCATGTATTTAAGTAGAATTGTTTGACTTACTAAGTGGCCTGCCTGCCTGCCTCTCCCCCAAAACATAATCTTTGAAACTTCTATCATACGCTTTAAGGAAATAGATCTGAGGAGACATATATATTTTCCAATATATAACTTTCTCAAAATGACAAACAGAGCTTTGTAGTTTTGGAAACTACAAACAAATGAACTTGAGCAGTGTTGTCATCTCCGGTTGCTGAGTCATTCCAGGAGCGGTGTTCAGTGGGTTGGGACTGCGAGTGAGGTCCCAGGAACTAGTGAGCCAATTTCTGATTGATACTTTCTAAGTCACTGTATGCTACACCCCTTCCTTGACTTAAGTGCAAGACTAAAGTTGTTGATAATCACTGAGAACTAGGAAGCATCTCTAGTTCCAATGTCCTTTGAAGGTTAAACCTCTTTTATGAGCATGTTTGTTAAGCATATGTCTTTGGACTTTTCTGGTGCTGGTACAAACACTAGCTCCCAAACTACTACACATTCTACTTTTGAACAACTACAATTCTTATAACTCTTTATTTTTCTTATGAGCCCTTTTCCCATACTTATTGACTTATTTAGGTATATTCCTATTATTGATGTCTTAAAATTTGGTAGCAAAATCTGAATGATTAGTACAAGGTATACTTATATTAATGATCTGTTCCCACCAAAATTATGAAGTGAATATATACACACACACACACATATACAATTTGCAGTAGTAAGAAGGTATCATTACATTGTGAGGGAGGGCTGTATGAAAATATACATCGCCAGTATATTAATTTGCAAGCAGACATAGGGCATGGGTAAAAATTAATGGCAGTGAATGGAAAACAGATTCATATCAGTATAACCTAATTTCTTCAAGAAGTTTGTAAGGGTCTGGAGGAAGCAGGGCACTTATGTCTTGACGCTCTCATGCCATTGATATAGTTGATATATAATCGCCTGTGCCCCAGGGAAACACAGTTTAGCTCAGATGATACCATAGTTAGATGGTAGAGCCGTCACACAAAGGCACTGTAAAGGATACATATGTATTTTTAGAGTGTAGGTGTGGGACAGCTTGTTAACCTTGCAGAGGTTAGCCTGGGGCCCAGTTCTATTTCATCCATTTTAAGCCATGACCAGTGATGTATTGTGTGTGTTTGTTTGTTTGTATGCCAGAGATACTAGGAATAAAAATCAAAATAACCTGGATAAATTGAGTACTTACAAATTGGACAAAATCAAATGAAGGCTAATTAATTTTGTAAGTAGGAAGTTTAAAATGGAGATAACTGGCTTTGTGCCTGTTCCTGGCAGGAAAGGCCCCTGGGCCATGGTAAATCATGAGCCATCGGTAACTGTAATACTCTATATGCAGAATACCACATGCCATAAGTGTGATTAAGAATACTGATATGATACTGAGAGTAGGCAGAAGACACAGGGAAGGCTCACGGTGGCTAAAAATGTTACAGTAGAAACAGAGACATGTGCAGCAAGAGGGGAGGGCTTTGAAAAAGAACCATTAGAAGTATTTTGTATTAAGGAGGGTGGGCTAAAATGCTGTAAAAACAAACCAAAAATGTAATGGTTCAAATCCAGTACAAGTTTATTTCTCTCATGTAACAGTCCGGGATGGATATATCAGATCCCTGTTGGCTCCGCAAACGTGTTTAAAGACTGGGAAATGTCAAGAGAACCCAGGAACCAGCTTGAAAGAACTCTACGGGATGAGTTTGGAAATAGGCATTCAAAAGAATAAGGGTGGCAATGATTAAAAATAAGTCCATGAATCCATAATATATTTCCAGGGGAAAAATTACTAGCATGTAGAAGCAGAAGGAATCATAGAATTAGAAAATCACTGTTTTGTAATTCCCAGGATGATAATTGATTCAGGCAAGGGTGATAAATGGATGCTAAAGCTATTAGGTGAAACTTTGCTGTGGAAGAGCATAGTCTAACTGTCTCAGGTATTATCCTGGAGATTACTTATTGATTACAAAAGGTACCATACAGGGATATATGGCAGACAACTCCTTAATTAGGTGATCTAACTTCATGCGACCAGTAATGAGACAAACTGACATAACGGGATGCATAATTCAGATAGTATTCTTGCGGAAAACACTTATATGAGGCAACAATTACATGGACAAATCCAGACCGTGCAGTGTTCTACAAGATGACTGGACTGGAATGTTTGACAGTGTCAGTGTGTCGCTCTCGCTAGGTGTCCTCGTGAGAGTGGCATCATCTTTAAACCCTGCATGGCAATCCCTGACGCACTGCCATGCTGCCCAGGGAAGACTGGGTGACCTGTAAGTCCAACACCTTCCTTAGGATCATCCAGCTCCTGGTTGATTATCCAACATGCCTCATTGTGGGAGCAGACCTTGTGGGCTCCGAGAGGATGCAGCAGACCCGCATGCCCCTCCTGGGAAGGCTGTGGGCCAGATGGACAGGAACACCATGGAGCAAGGCCCTTCGGGGGCATCTGGAAAACCGCCCAGCTCTGGAGAAACTGTGGTCTCACATCCGGGGGAAGGTGGGCTTTGCCTTCACCAAGGAGGACCTCCCTCACTGAGATCAGCGACATGCTGCTGGCCAGTAAGGTGTCAGCTGTTGCCTGTGCTTGTGCCATGGCCTCATGTAAAGTCACTGTGCCTGCCCAGAACACCGGTCTGGGCCCAAGAAGACCCCCTCCTTGAGGTTTTAGTCATCACCACTGCAGGCTCCAGGGGCACTGCTGAACTCCCGAGGGACATGCAGCTGATTGAGACTGGAGACAAACTGGAGCCGTGACGCCACACTGCTGAGCATGCTAAATGAAATCTTCCCTTCTCCTTGGTGCTGATCACCCAGCAGGTGGTCAGCAGTGGCAACATCCACCACCCTGTCTCTTGAAAGGCAAACAGTACAGTTTAAATTTCTGGGTTTTTAAAATTTTTTTATGAGTGATGCTGACCTTTTCATATGTATAATAGCCCATTTGTCCTTTTTTGTGTGGGGATTGTCTCTTTATATCCTCTTTTGTTCTCTTTAAGTTTGGTAGTTCTTTCTTAAATGTTTGGTAGAATTCATCAATGAAGGTATCTGGACCTAGAGTTTTCTTTGTGGGAAGGTGTTTAAGTTCAAAATCAGTTTCTTTAATAGGGATTTTTAGGGATCTTTTTGAATGAGTTTTAGTGCCTTTTCAGAATTTGTTTCATCACAGTTGTCTCATTTATTGAAATAAAGTTATTCATTATAGTCCCTTATTATCTTTATAGTGTTTATGAGATCTGTAGTAAGGTCCTATCTTTCTTAATTTTAGTTGTTCTTTCTTAGTTCGACTGGAGGTTTATCAATTTTATTGTTTTTTTGTTTTAAAGAACGAGCTTTTGGCTCATTGATTTTTCTGTTGTTTTAAAATTTGTATTGTTTTCTGCTCTATATTATATCTTTCTGTTACTTTGGGTTTAATTCACCCTTCTTTCCCTTAAGGTGTAAACTTAGTTCACTGAATCAAAACCTTCTTTTCAATTATAGGCAAATAAGAAGATCAGAACAAAACAGTGCAAGAGATGTACTGGAAATTAAAATTGAATTTTGATTTTACCAATTTCCTAATACTTGCATTGTTGCTTTTCAAAGTTTATTTTTCTACTATAGCTTTTTAAAAATAGAACAATTCTTTTGTTATTGATTTAAGAAGGAAACATTGATTTGTTGTTCCACTTACGTATGCATTAACTGGTTGATTCTTGTATGTGCCTTGACTGGCAATAGAACTCAAAACCTTGGGAATGATGCTCTGACCAACTGAGCTACCCAGCCAGGGCTCTATTATAGCTTTTTAAGATTCTGATAAGTACTATATGTTAGCTATTAAAAATTTTCAAAGGGTACAGAGAATTATAAGGAATTGTATTAGGCAGGATAGGACATAAAAAATAATCACAAAATTCTTGCAGCTTAATACAACAAACTTGTATTTCTTACACTACACATCTGGGGCTTTGCTCCACAGGCACTCAAGGACCCAGGTTGACAGAGGCTCTGGCATCTTGAGCTGTACTGTCTGGAACACATGGCCTCTTTATTCCCTGGGCTGGGAAGAGACCACTGAGGGGACGCTCTTCTGAAAGTAAATGCTTTGGCCTCCTAGCCCATTGGTCAGAAATAGCCACATGGCCCCACCTAATTATAAGGGTTAAGGAAGTAAAATCTTCCTGTGGGTTTAGAAGCTGAGAAGCAGCAGGTATGGGTGAGCACTGTAATGCTATACCCTGGGGGTGGGGTGGGGGTGGGAACACCTATCTTCTAACTCTGAGATAATCCCTAGTTCCCGTCTTTCTGCCTGGTCCCAGTGACCTTCCTGATGGCCAGTCTTGTTTGGATGGGTGGAAATTACTCCTATGGTCTGACAGATCACTGGTTCACATTTTGTTGCGTTCTACCTTATCTCATGCTATCAATATGTGTATGAGACCTAGGAAAGGGCAAATCAAGAATCCCTCGCTAGTTGCTTTAACTGGTAACGGTGATTTTTATAAAAGCTTGCTTTAGAATCTCTGACAACTACACAAGTAACTGGTAACAGTGGTTTTTACCTAGGGAGGGACTAGATAGTGGTGAGTGGGGCAGAGGGGTGTTGAGGAGTGGGTAGAATGAGTTATTTTCACTGTATATACTTTCTGTAACTTCAGTTTTAGACTATGTAAATTAATATTACCTACTTTTTTAAAAACTCAAAACTTTTCTTAATTTTCTATATTGAATCTATACTATGTAAATAACTGAAAAACATCTATTTCTCTAAAAGTTGTCAGGCAATTGAACACCATTTTATTTATTTTTTTCACTGAATTTTGACATATCAAGCAAAGACCACATTTAAAAAAAAAAGTTATTTACCTTTTGGGGGAATACAATTACATTATCAAAATAGCTCAGTTAGCTGTGGCCTTGGAGTACCAGGAACCAACATAGTCACTCTCAGTTGGATATTACCGTTTTGGGAAAGCTCTTTCACATCTGTGCCTTGGGTCCCTTTCTACGTTTCGCCCTGAGTGGAGCCATAATTGAGGTTTACTGAAGATCACGAATTTTGAAATCAGACCTGAGACTGCACTTATCTTTGAACTTTAGATACTTAATGTGAATGTTGATTCTGCAGTTAAAACAGTTTGAAAACTGCTGGACTAGAGGGCCCCTTAAACATTACCTCTACTTCACTGACGAAGAGACAAAAGGGGGGACAGGTGAGGTAACCTCTTGAGTCAGAGTGAGACTCGGTTAACAACTATCAGCTCCAGCACTTATCAGTCATGCAACCTCAGGAAATGTGCTAGTTAACACCAAGCCCTTTTCCTCCTGGGGAAAAATAACACGTACCTTTCATGATGGCCGTAAGGATTAAGATGAAAGGTATGTAAAACCCCCAGACAAAACTTAATACATTATTTCTCCCACATGCTTTCTCCATTCAGGATCAGCAAATCCAGCTACTGTTCTAGTTTTATTTTCTGTACAGTCATTGACCAGAATGTTAACTGTTCATCTGCCCATCCTACTATTTCATGCACATGGTTTTTTTGTTAAACTTTTCGGAGGTTGCACAGCACAACTATCTGATTATAATACTATGAAGTTACTGTATTAAGTTTAATTTGTTACCTATTTTTAAAAAGTTATTTTTTTTCTCTCAAACTCGAATGTACAGAGGACTTTCCAAAAGTTACAGGAAATGTGATACTGCACCTGGTTTAATATAGGTGAGGATTCAGCTGTCTGCTGTTGAGCCAGACACAAGCAGTTTGTGAGATGTGAAACAATGCCACTTCACTCAGTTTTTTGGTTTGGGAAAACAGCAAATTTTCATTTTAAGAAATGTTATTTATGTTACCATGCAACAAGTGTCAAAAGGTCCTGTAATCACACTATGAGAACTGTGAGGTCAGACTCCGAAGCCTGTAGGTGAAAACCACAATGTAAGCAAGATTTCTGTAAATAGATGCCATGTTATATGCACCCACATCTCCGGTCTTTGGTGGACTTGCAACCTAAGTATTCCCTTTCTTCCTTTTGCTGGAAAAAAGATAAGCAATTAGTTACTGGTTCTAATCCCACGGAAAGTTGTCATTTTCTTTCTTTTTTAAAAATATATTTTTATTGATGTCAGAGAGGAAGAGGGAGAGATAGAAACATCAATGATGGGAATCATTGACCAGCTGCCTGCACGCCCCCTGCTGGGAATTGAGGCCCACAACCTGGGCATATGCCCTTGACCAGAATTGAACCCAGGCGGACACTATTCACTGAGCCAGACGGGCTAGGGTGCAAGTTATAGTTTTTCTAAGCAGAGATCTGGAGCCAGTTACATTGAACTCCAGTTACTAAGGTAGCTATTAATGATGTGTTACTGTGTTGTTTTTTTTTGTCTTCCACACAGAGCTTATTCATGTGGTATTTCAGTATGCCAGAAACCAAAAGTGAGTTAATTGAAGGCACTAAACTGAAATAAAATAGGAAGATCATCAGCTGAGAACGACCTGCTGGAGAAAGCAGAGTAAGTCTGGTGTGTTGTTAAGATTTGGGTTGGTAATAACTAGAAAAGCAGAAAAGAAATCATGGCTGTTTCCTTCAGGCCTGCTAATACTTCTGAATCGGTCAGATCACAATGCGAACGCAAAGATGTCTTGAAAAGGACTTCCACGTTAACTTTTTAAGTTGTATATGAAGTAATTTGAGTTGATTCATAAGTAGTTAAAACATTTTTTCCCCCAAGAAAACCGTATCTTATAAATCACTGACTCTGTGGAGTTAATGTGAACATTTTTCAAGGGAAAATTCGGGACAGGTAGCCTAACAAAAGATTTTTGTCTTGTCCTGGGGGGTGGTTGTTTAAAGAACAAAAGGTTGGAATACTGAATAATTTTAGTGTTTTATGGAGGACATGGAGTATAAGTTGGTATCACCTCAGAAAGTTTTAGTTCCCATAATTATGATATTCGGGAACCATTATAAAATAGCTCAAACTTCTCTTGATTGCTTTATATTGCCTCAAGTTGCCTATCTTCCCTCATCTCTAAAGTTCCTTCCAGCTTTACGGTTCTCTTACATATTCCATCTCAGATTTGTTTTGTCTTCTTTCTTCCAGTCCTCTTCTAAGGAGCTTCTGGGAACTGCCTTGGTGACTGGAACTGATCCTCCTCCACTTCCTGCCCTTTGGTGACCTTCCACAGCCCCCCAGATGCTCCTCCAGGGAGTAGCCTGCTTTTCTGCCTTCCCCTGGGCCCCACGGTGAGAGTCAGGAATGCAATGGAAACTTGGGAAACACCCCTTGGATGTTGCCTATTTAAACATGGATTCCTTAGCTTTGCTTATTTAATTTGCATTGCAGTTATTAAGGATAAAATAATTTTATACAGATAATTCTTTTTAAATTTTATAGTAAAGATACCTTTAAAAAAGGGGGGGGGCGGATCTTCATAAATATGAACCCAAACTGTTTTCCTTCCTCACCTCCATTCCAAACCAACATTTGCTATTTAAAACAGCTTGTTTTTCTTCTTGACACTGGAGGGCTTCGAGTGGTCTTATCATTCCAGCCATGCTTCCTTATCCAAGCACCACCACTTACAAAGCCAGTGTCATTTGTCAAGGTGGTTAACCATGATTCCGTGCCATTATTTACCATATATCAAATCTGGAATGGAGCTTTTCCGGGAGAGGGTCAAGTTAAATTACGCGATATATTTGAGTATAGAAAAAAATTTCAACGTACAAGAGAACTTGTTTCATTGATTCTTAACCGATACACAGAATACTTCACAGCCATCCTCTGGAGCTTGTTTCATTGATTCTTTTAAACCTATAGTTATTAATATGGGTATTGAATGATTTTTTAAACTGTTTTTATATATACACGTGTGTGTATAGATAGATATGTGAGTTTACAACACTGTGGAATTTATGGCCATGAGTATGTTAAAGAAAAAATTGTTCATGACCTTTGTTGAAGAATGGTAAGGCAGACCTTATTCAGAACTACTGCAATAGGTATAGGGGCCACTGTGATGAGGTTCTGCAATAACAGGAAGAGACTGGGCTTCACTCCAATACAAGTGGGAATTCATAGCCAAGAAGCAAGGTGTGGGGTCAGTAGATGAAATATTACTAAGGAAACATCAGGGGCCAGGGGATTCTGGCTAAAGCCTAACAGGATTCTTGCTGAAGGTAGTCAGGGTGATTAGACATCACCTGGGGCATGGTGAGAGATGAGGACCTGATCAGATAGCGAGGGAGATCAGATATTGAGGATGAGACATGCTGACTAACCTGACTTAGCAGGATTCTTGCTAAAATTGGACTGTGATAAGATGAACACAGAAGTCAAATGTCAGGGCCTCTCTTCTCAATTAGGACTCTGTCAAGTTAATAGAACTAATAGCTTTCTCCCACTGAATTTTTTCTCCTCAGACAATATCCTCATTACTCCTTTGAAATTATTTAATCAGATATCTGCTTTTCAGCAAATTCAGTTTTTCACGTTTTAGTCTTGACACTCCCTAACTTTTTTCCTTAAAGTTTGAGAAATTCAGAAAGACCTATAATACTACATAGGATTAAGTCAATGTGTACCTTCTAAGTTTTTCTATGCATGTATAATGTCTTAACAAGTAATGACATACTTTTGTAACCTGCAATTCATTTAAACATATTATGGAAATTTATATTATTTTAAACATGTAACATATTCATAAGGCTAAACATTGAACAAGTATAGAAAGGTGGAGTGAAAACAGTCTTCCTG
>NW_006291010.1:1715661-1736120 GCF_000327345.1 Myotis davidii
CCTGCTGACATTGTTAATGGCTGCAGGATAGTACATTGTAGGGAAGGACTGTATCGTTTTAACCCTCTCCCCCTCTTCAGTTGTTGACATTGTGATGGACCTGTTACTATTTGGGTTTGGTTTTATTCTGCTACTCAGAAATACTTGGTTGAACAGTCTTGCAGAGACATATTTGGGTCTATTTTCAGGATAAATTTCTCCAATTTCCTTCCTTCTCTTTCATCCTTTCCCGATTTCTTCCTTTCTGACCTCTTTCACCACGTTATCTTTTTTGCTGCCTCCAAGTGCATTTATCACTCAAGCTTCAACTCCTGTTCCTTTGCCTTTACCTAGCACTTCCTAATGTTCTCAGGTATCCATACTCGGTCCCTATTCCTTCCCTGTATTCTCTCCTCTCTCCAGGTGCCACACCTGAAAGATCATGCCCAGAAGATAAATCTTTCTTTCTGTTGCCAATGTTCCTAATATTTTCAGCTGAATAGTCTGTTCCATATCTTTGAACTTCAGATACTTAATGTGAATGTTGATCCTGCAGTTAAAACAGTTTGAAAACTGCTGGACTAGAGGGTCCCTTAAACATGACCTCTACTTCACTGACGAAGAGACAAAAGGGGGGACAGGTGAGGTAACATCTTGAGTCAGAGTGAGACTCGGTTAACAACTATCAGTGATTGTCTGAATGCCACTTTTAAGCCTGTGTTTTCACTCCAGTAGGACAAAGTATTTTATCTTTTTACACATTAAAACTTGTACTTATATGGAAGTTTTAGTAATTTATATGTAACATTTTGGTTATAGATCTGAGAGTTCTGAATGACCTGGATCTCAAAAAATGACCAAAGTATGCATATTAATCCTTCATCTATATAAGTTTTATGAGAAACATAAATTTCTATTTATACATATAATTATTTGTGGAAGTGACTGGATTAAATTATATTTGGGGAATCCTAGTGCTTGTTTTGTAAAGTCTTAAAATAGAGATAGAATCAAGATAATATCAAGACTTTTTCACTTTTCTTTGCAGGGATGGAAAATAAAGCAAAGCAGTATCTTATCGTCTATCTTTCAGCAGGCCTTCTGAAGTTTAACTAAAAATATGATCGTGCTTGCTTCAGAGAACTGCTCTTCTCAGTACCAGTTACATCAAACAAGTCAGCCCCTGGATGGTAACTGCCTGCTAATCTTGATTATACTTGGGAAAATATTATTAAATATCCTCACACTGGGAATGAGAAGAAAAAACACCTGTCAAAATTTTATGGAATATTTTTGCATTTCACTAGCACTCATGGACCTTTTACTTTTGGTAAACATTTCCATTATATCCTATTTCAGGGATTTTGTACTTTTAGACATTAGGTTTACTAAATACCACATCTGCTTGTTTACTCAAATTATATCTTTTACTTACGGCTTTTTGCATTATCCAGTTTTCCTGATAGCATGGATAGATTATTATCTGAATTTTTCTAAAACCACCCTTCCATTTAAGTGTCAGAAATTATGTTATTTCTTTACAGTACTTTTGATTTGGATTTCAGTATTTGCTTATGTTTTGGGAGATCCAGATATCTACCAAAACCTAAAGGCACAGAATGTTTATCCTTATCAATGTCCTTTCTACGTCAGCATTCAAAGTTACTGGCTCTCATTTTTCATGGTGATGATTTTATTTATGGCTTTCATCACTTCTTGGTCAGAAGTTATTACCTTAGTACAGGCTATTAGGATAACTTCCTACATGAATGAGACTGTCCTATATTTCCCCTTTTTATCCCATTCTAGTTGTACTGTGAACTCTAAAAAAACACTCTTGCCCAAGTTCATTGTCTGTTTTCTCGGTACCTGGTTACCATTTGTACTACTTCAAATAATTATCCTTTTATTTAAAGTACAGATTCCAGCATATATTGAGATGAACATTCCATGGTTGTACTTTGTCAATAGTTTTCTCATTGCTACGGTTTACTGGTGTAAATGTCACAAGTTTAATTTAAGAGACATTGCATTACCTGTGGATCCATTTGTCAACTGGAAAAGCTGCTTCATTGCACTTGCAATTCATGATCCTGAGCAAATTGAAAAGCCTACATCAATTATAATTTGTTAACATGTTGCCATGTTAAAACTTACAACTGTGGTATTTTCAAAGGAAAAAGAGTAACTCAGGGCATACAAAGACTGAACTGAACTGAAGCCTCCCTCAACCGCCTCAATGTGTATTTTAGGGCTATGATATTATTTGTCTTTTTCATTTTTAAACAAAATAATTCCAAGAAAAAATTTTATACCTGTTGAGGAAAATTGCATGTTACAAATATTAACATAGAAGTGAAATGAGTCAACACTTGGCCATACTGATGTTTCTGTTATCCAAAAAAACTACTGGATGCAAACAGTTATGTAAATCTGAGATGCGCTGCCAACTTTTATATAAACTTAAATAAACATTTTTATTTAATTCACAGCAATAAAATCAAGATTTTTTTTTTAAAATGATTCGGTATAAATATTCTTTAACATAGGGGAAGAGTAGCTAATTTTAAAAATATATTTGTTCTTAATGTAAATATTTCTGCAAGCTAAGTTTCGGTTGCTTACCTTACAGAACTGGTAGTGACTAGGTTCTCTCCGTGCCAGATTCCTTTTCAGTTATAACTTAAATGTCACTTGCAATATCAAATCATAACTACATTGTAAAAGTAAAGCAGGGTTTCCTATCCTCAGCACTATCGCTATTTTGGGTTAGGTAATTCTTTGTTTGGGGAGAATGCCTGTGCATTGAAATATTTAGTAGCATCCCTACCCACTACCCACTAGATACCAGTAGCACCCTCTTCCCCAGTTGTGACAATCAAAATGTCTCCAGACATTGCCAAGCCTCCCATGGGGGGGCAAAATCGCCCCAGCTGAGAACTACAGGATTAAAGGAATCTGAATGACAGTCACTTTGTGAATTCAGTTGAACTAAGAAGTGCCCAACCTGTCCATGTCTAAACCTGGCCCTCTCACTTCTCTATTATGTTTCCTCTGAATGTACTGCTTTCTAATTGGCCATAACATGGCACTACGATATTTAAAATAAATTGTACTTAATAAAACCCAGCAGATTTTAAATCAGGAAAGTTTCTAACTATTTCAAATCCCTTAGTAAGCTTTTTGTTGTTGTTCACTTAGAAAGTCCCCATGCCTCATAAGCTTAAAGAAGAAAAGAAATTATGCAATAGACCAGCCAAATGGAAGAGGCTTTTATTAGTAAAGAAATGAACTTAACAGCTGGTCTACAATATATTATTGAATTATAAACAATATAAATAAATGATTCTGTAGGCCCACTTAACCTTCATCCAGACCCACATGAAGCAATGTTACAACAATGTTCTACGTGAAATGTGCAGGTAACAAAGGTGCAATTACAAGTCAGGTTAAGCAGCAGAATATAAGGTGCTTTAATTTAACAGTTAATGTTGCCATCAACAAGCTTAATTTCACTTCACTGAATACAGACACAACAGATATGAAAATCTAAAATTAATACACATGCTACTTGTTAATATGAAAGTGCCTTCTCTTTTTAAAAAAAATATACCAAATGGACAGACTTTTTACATAGATTGTGGTGTGCTCTTATAATGCAAAATTAACTTCATTTTCAGGTTATACATTTGAAAACTAGCTACAGACACCAATCTAGGAACACTAATGCTAAGAGTGCTAAAACTAATTTCCTGTAAAGAGGACTCTAATACAATATCCAATGTAAAGAATACATCTATATATAATCTTAACATTTGTTTTCTATAAAGATAAAAAATGCTTTTTCCCCTTGGTGATGCTTTGTTCATCCTGGGTGGATCAGCTTTTGAGGTTTTAATCATTTGAAAGTCCCATTTTAGAACAGTGTGAGGAATCAAACATAGAAATAGAAAAAGTCAACATATACTTGAAGAATCAAAAATTAGTATTTTTTAAAACTAATATATCACAAAAATTTGCCTTTGTTTAAATCAACAAAAGGTTAACCAGCAAGACAAAAGCATTAATTCAGTAGAGGCTGAAATGCCTGCCATCTGTGTCGGCATCCACCCTGCACACTGCTGCCTACAACTCAGCACAAGCTTACTCCTGACTCTAAGCATAGTTTCTAGAACCTACTTGGACTTTTTTTTCCCCTACAGAAAAAAACAAAAAGTTTTTGAATAAGGTGACTTGGGAATCTTGGGTAAATGTCTCGGAAGTTAAACATCCTTGTACACTTCGTTGATTTTATTTTTTTTAATACTCACCTGGGGATGTTTTTCCCATTGCTTTTAAGAGAGCACGGAAGGGAGGAAGGGAGAGAGAGAGAAATATATATCAATGCAAGAGAGAAACACTGACTGGTTGCCTACTGTATGCACCCGACTGAGGCAGAGAGGGAACTCACAACCCAGGTGAATGCCCTTGACTGGGAACTGAACATGCAACCCTTCGGTTCAGGAGCTGATGCTTTAACCACTTAGCAACACCAGTCAGGGCTCCACTGACTTTCTAAGTTTTAAGAATACATATTTAAAAGGTACTTACGCAACATATATAACATCATAAAATATGGGTAAATATTTTTAAAATTGGGTATATCAAAACATGTTAAATTTTAAACAATGCCATGGGGGAAAAACCTGTTTTACATGGAATGTCAGTGTTCCTTTTTAAATCAATTTGTTAAAGATTCCAATCCAACATGTATTAGGACATTTTCCTGCTTTAAGAAGTTGTGACTACCCAGCTGGTGTGGCTAAGTGGTTGAGCATTGACCTGTAATATAACCAGGAGGTCACAGTTCCATTCCCAGTCAGGGCACATGTCCGGGTTGGGGCTCAATCCCCAGTGTGGGGCATGAATGAGGCAGCCGACCAATGATTCTCTCTCATCATTGATATTTCTCCCTCTCCCTCTCCCTTCCTCTCAGCAATCAATAAAAATGAGATACTTTCATTTTTTTATCTTTATAGAGAATGTTAGTATCAAGCAATGTTAATATGTAAAGCTCTGTCAATAGGAATTACAGTGTAAGTCACAGAATCCTCAAGTGGTAAGGAATCTCTACCCAGTTAATAATGATCCCATTCAATACTTACTCCCCATATACTTGTCAATTTAAACATAGAACTCTTTTATGTTTACTAGTTAAGTATTTTAAAGTAAAACCCTTTTACTTGGTAATGTGTTCTTTCTAAAAAGTAGATATTTGTAATAAAATTTATTTTATGTAGTCTTCCTTGCTTTAAAAGCAAAACAAAAGTACAAAACAAACCTGTTCAGTGAATTCCTTTGAGATTTCCCAGTTTTAGATATGCCTCACTGTCAATACTGGGTGTAAAGCTTTTGTGGTTAAAAATGTATAGTAAGTCAGCACCAGCTTCTTTGTATTGTTCTATCACACTCCCTGCATAGCAACACCTCTGGAATAGATTCAAGTGTCAAAACAATTCTTAGAAATATGGGCTGTCACAAAATATAAATCCTACTGTTAGGACACTTAATTTCATAACCTAATCAGGTTTATGACTGATTGATGTTTGGTAGGTAAAATGTTACAGGATTTGATATGATTTACTCAGACCCCTTATCTGTCATCTAGCCTAATCCTTACCCCAATGCATGAAATATTTCCCTCAGTTCCAACTTTATATTCAGTACATCAAAGTAATAATTATGTCCATGTTTAAACTGCAATCAAAATTTTGTTTGGGAAAATTTTGTTTACTTATGACTGGTTCCTTACATCATGTATACCACATGCTGCACATAGTAAGTGTTCAAACAGTTTGCTAAATGAATGAATAAATGCCTGAATGATAATGTCCATTATCATTTTCCATCATATATAAGAAAAGGCTATTATGCGAATCGACCAAATGCAGAACGACTGGTTGCTATGATGCACACTGACCACCAGAAGGCAGATGCTCAACACAGGAGCTGCCCCCTGGTGGTCAGTGTGCTCCCACAGGGGAAGCCGACTCAGCCAGAAGCCGGGCTCACAGCTGGCGAGCACAGTGGTGGTGGCGGGAGCCTCTCTTGTTTCTGTGGCAGTCGGACATCCCCCGAGGCCTCCTAGACTTCGAGAGGGCACAGGCCAGGCTGAGGGACCCCCCCAGAGTGCATGAATGTCATGCACTGGGCCTCTAGTGTGTTCATATATCCCATGGTTAGCTAGCAAGAAGCATTTAGAAAAATGTCCTCATTTGCTTGTCTGTTTAAACTTTCTGCCTTGTTCCTTAGGACAACCAAGACTAGGTGACCCAGGGAATAGTGCTTAATAAATAATTATCTTTTAGCAATTGCTCTGAAGTATGAAAGAAACTATTGAAAAGGGAATGAGAATTAAGTAGAAGCAACTTAAAAACACCCCATTATGTGGCCCAGAATCATAATTTTAGAGCTGGGAGGAACTTAAGAGATGATTTAAATCAAAATCAACATATTTAGTATAGGCTCCACACGGTATACATAGAAGAGGAAACAGGTTTAAAGGTAAGTAACTGCTGAGGGGGTCACTGCACACAGCTGTTTCAACTGGATGTGAAACCCCAGTCATTCATCATAGTAATTTAATGATTATGTAGATCTATTAACTACTAGAGTACTTAGTACTACCTAAAACAAAGAATTATGACTTTTCAACCATTCTAAACAAAGACTGTAAGCAATGGATACTTCTGGTTTGCCTGAGGCACGACTGAAAAGTTCCTTCTTTCTAAAGTAGGTTGGTATTTACTCCACCACCAGCTCCACCACCCTCACAAGCACGAACTTTTTCACCTCTATCAATGAAAGCTCCAAAAAACATGGATTTAACACTGTATAATTTTTAAGCCAATAATGATGGCTACTATCAATCCTTAAGATTACTGGAGTTAAATTTAAAACCATGCCATGTTAACATAACAGTGTTTTAAATTCATATTTATTTTTTTCCAAATTAAGAATCATTCTATACTTCCTTTTAGACAATATATTTAAAAACCTTTGCACAGGTTTTCTCTCTATGGATTCATATTTATGCCACCAGTATCACTGAGAGCAGTTGTACTTTTCAAAGACAGTAGAAAAAAATACTTTTCTAGTGTACCTCCTAATATCTGAGATTAAAACAGTCATCTTTAAATAAAATGTTCATAAGCTATAAAAAGGGAAAACATGAAACATTCATGGGAAACATTTCCCAAAAGTTTCCGTAAACATCGCATTTAAAAGGTTCATGTGTTAAGAGTAGAATGGGACAATTTTCATAGAGAAGGTGGGCTTCAGATCTGAAAAGGAGGGAGGCCACTTTTAACATGTGTGTACTAAAGTGACAGTTCAGAGAAAGCCAAATGTTTTGCTCTGAAATATGGCAATAATTACCATCATATTAGTTACTTTACAACTTTCAAAAAAAAAGCTTTCTCGTAGTATTATTTTAAGCTAGATTAAATAAGCTCTAAAAAATTATATGTAAAACTTTAGAATTCTTAAAAATTTAGGAAACTTTTTCCAAAGATAATATAATTTTTAACTCTTTACTGATGTAATGGCTTGTATTGCTGCTATAAAGGAAATCATATAGAGATACATTTTCTGAACTTATAACAAAAGAGGAATATCTTTCCAAAGAATTCTTTTAAAGATATGCAGCTCTTAATAGGTTGAAATTAAATTTTGCTAAAACTGCATATTTACTTTCCCTAATACTGTATTTGTGCTTATCTAAATTGAATCATAATCTTTAAAATGAAATCAAATGTTCTAAATAGATTCATAAAATACCAATAGTGAATAATGTGAAACTATTTACTTCATGATCCACACTACTGTGCATCAAAAAATAGAGGTAGGCTTGTGTTAATTAAAATCACACTGATAAAGAGAAACAGCTCTTAGTCATCCAATTCTTACACTGAGACAACCTAGCAAATAAGATACAACCTTAAAAATGCTTTTCTTTGATTCAGCTGTGGCATCTGAAAGTGAATACTCGATTCTGATAATTAAAACAACTAATCTTTGAGTTTTTGACAACCTAAGACTATATATACAATCTAAATATTGCCTCCATACGACACTTGTGCCATAGTGTACCAACACCCTGCAAATACAAGTAATAGGGCTTAAAACATTTAATTGGACACGTCAGTGATATGGGGCACTATGGCAGATTTCAATCTAATACTGGTATCTGAATAAATGTCTGACTAATTTCACACTGGCTAGATGAAGATTAACTGTAAAAAATTATTCAAAGGCATGGGCATAACAATACATATTACATACAGTTCTAAGAGGGCTACTTAAAATTATTTCTATTGAAAACTAGGTAAAACATAAATATTATCTTCAAAAGTGCAGAACTTTGTTCAGTGTTGAAGTGAGATAAAATAAGTGGCAGGCCTCTTGCGCCTCTCGCATTCTCAAGTTTCTTCACTAACATTTTTTCCCTCCCATTCCACCTTCTCTACTTCTGGGTCAGCCCTTAAAAGTGTCTGTTTAGATGATGCCACAGCAAATTAAAAGTACCATCTTGGAAATAGTTAAATGCCACTTAAAAAGTGACAGTCTGTCTCATATTATACTGATTTCATCAAAGTGCATAGCTGTGTCAGACACATCCCTGCACAAGACTTGATGAAAATCCACATCATGTAAAAAATAATTTTTACAAGCCAGCTCTCTCAGCTTGTTTAATTTCTTAGGAACACATGGCTTAAAGCAAATAAAACTTCAAACTTGTAGGTTTTCCACCCCCTCAATGGAAAAAGAGTGTGTAAGTTTAAACAAGTCAGAAAATACAAACTTAAGTAGCAAAAACAGGAAGAACTTCTCTTTCTGCTTGTCATTCCCTCAATCAAAATCCTAAAACAATTATATAAATAAAAATATAGCCCTCTTCCCACCTATATCATACTAAAACTGTGCTTAAAGCTCAGGAGAGAGGTGCACACCCAGTGTCATCGTCTATCCATTATATGTAACTGATATTAACATGATTTAATCATCTTGAAAGAAATAACTGCTTCAAAGGTGAGAGTGACTACTTGAAAGCAAATGAGCCATTTCTAAATAAAACTACTCACTTGAAAAAAAAAAAACCAAGTATATTTTCTGGTATGTTTTGATACTATTCTTAAGATTATTATAAGACTTAAGATTATAAGGTACTCCCAAATGGATATCCTTTCTTAACATAGTGCCAGGCACAGGGGCTTTTACAAGTACTACATAATGACTGCTATTAGAAGAGGGTGTAAATAAAAGGTGAACCTATTAACACAGTTCAAAGCTAACCCCTTAAAGGTTATATGTAGTTATGGGAAGCAATCATTATTGCAAGGGGAATTTATCCTCACATAATCTTATATTAATTGTGTGTGGATTCTCTATGCTAAAGTTTTAATTCCAGGGGAGATTTTTCTTTGTGCCTCCACCCCCCCATACAGTGAAACATCTTCCACCGTGCTTAGCCTGTATTTGAGTTCTGAAATTGCAACATGAGGGGAAAAGTCAAGCATATGACAACTCTGTCACAATGATTAAATGCTAATAAATGAAAGTTGACTAGAGAGTACCTACCTTTCCTTGAAACTTTAATCCAATAATTAAAAATGTGATATAAAGAAATATGTAACATGGACTACAAGCTATTGTAGGTCTGGAACATGAGCCTTACACTATATTACACATTCTAATCCTACACGCAACTATCAGTAAACATCATTTTTTAAAACATTACTACACTAAAGAATCCCACAAAGCATACATTCAAACAAGAGGCATCTACAGATTAAAAAAATTACCCGCTGTATTTTTGTATAAAAATAATCAACATTCTCTAATGTACACAAAGCCAAAAGATAAATATCTGTGATGTCTTTAATGACATCTTTAGTCTTCTACTAGGTCAACACAATCTTTTTGAAAAGAGCAGTGATAATGACTGAAACCCATAGACTCTTTCCACTTTTGCCAAATATCTATGTATGTTCCTTCGATTATTAAAACATTTTCATTGTATGATAGAGATAAGATTTAAAAAAATAAACAAATTTTTGATGTCCAGGACTATAAAGCTCTCAAGGCTCCCAAAACAATTATGTTTTGGTGTCACAATTCTAGTAGATCACTAACTGTTTGGTGAAAGGTTTTACTTAAAAATTTCCCCCCTAAAACGTGTACATACAAACTTAGACCTCACCATTCAAGAGATATCACTTGGTAAGTGCTCTGCAGAAAGCATGCAAGGGTTTTGTCAGGAAAAGGGAATATGCTTTCTAGCTAGACCCAGCATGTTCAACATTAGAAAAATGCCAAAGACCAAATACGTGTATGTGCTACACACTATTGCCTTGTTGGTAAAGGTTATATGTACATTGGTTCATAAGGTGTAATCAGATTATGCCTTTTATCACAGAGGAGCATAGATAAAAGATAATATGAATCAGTATCTTTTGAGAGTCTATTTATATGCTAGTCCTTATTTTATCGGCCAATTTAATGGATCGCTCCCCTTTTTCTCAGTGTGCATACACTGGGGAAAATACTTCAGCAGAACACTGATGCTACCTGAAATATTTCCATTGTGTAATGTATCCCTCTGGGTGAAAAAGGGAATCATTTATCACTCCTACATTAAAGTTTCTCAACCTTGGTACTACTGACATTTTGGACCGCATAGCTGTTGTGGAGAACTGTCCTATGCATTGTAGGAAATATACAATCCCTGTCCTCCATGTGTTAGGTACCGATAGCATCCCTCCCTCAGCCCCCTCAGCTAAACCAAAATGTCCCCAGGGCAGCAAAACTCATCTCCAGGAGAACTATTGGTCTACATGTACAAAAACTAAGAGGACAATGTTCTCAGCTACACCAAATTCTTGGTCAAGTTTAGAATAGAAACCAACTTGTCTGACTCCCAGATCAGTGTTATTCTTGCTAGAATGCAATCCATTTTTATAGACAAAACAACTTTCTAACAGACATGTTTTTTTAAATGCACAATGATATCTCACTGCATACAATTCCAGTCACTGGACTCCTAAATTATTCTTAAATTATCTCTAATGACAACTTATGGGAAACTTATAGGGTAGAAAAATGTATAACAAAACTGAATCAAAAGAGAAATGTAAATCATTAAGTTAGTTTTAAAAGGATTCTTTATATTAATGATAAACATTACTTTTTTAAAAAGTACTATAATACGTTTCTTTGAAAAATATCATGGCCCTCTATAACAGGTCTTTCAATGTTGTATGTAACCTGTAAAATTAATTTCACCAATGTTGGCTAATTATGAAAATGTATGATGAATTATTATATCTGTAAAAGAAATGTCAGCTTTTCATGTGGAGATCCCAATGTTCTTGGCTATCCACCACAATACGTGATAATATTCTAGGCCAACCTGAGCCTTTACCTTACAAGTTTGTTTAAGAAGAATAAAACTGATGTTATCGCAAAGCCTCATGATCTCGTTAAGATTCCTTCAGAGAGTTGATGCGTGCACAGATCTTTAGGGCGGGGCCAAGCTTGATATTCATTGCACTCATAAGATGGTCTTCTTTTAGCAAGAGAAGGGCCTGTCCATCAATCTCCTGTGCTCTAAACTCATCTGCGATATCCTGGCAGCCTGGAATTTGATCAGAGAAAGGAAATTAAAATTAATACACAACAATTAGACATTACTCCTAATAGTCACAGTTATGCTCTCACTGGGTCTGAGTATGTGAAATACAGGCTGAGAAACAAATGAAATTTATTTATGGTAGTCTTAGGTTCACTCCCGAAGAAGAGAGTATTTCTTGACATTCTGAAAATAAAAATTAATCAAAATCAGGTAAAGCAACTTACTTGGAATTCTTGTTCTAAAGATAATATAGAAATAATTAGTAAGAGTCAGGTAAAATGTAAGGATTGATCAGTCCAGAATCTAGACTCTAGATATAGCTTATCTTCACAAAAAGGATGATGGTGTCATCTCAAAGCATGCCACATATATAACAAGTTTAAATTAACTAATTATTATACCTCATGAACTTATCTTTCTATAACATATTCTTCACATTTACATACAAAGGAATAAAATATAATGTTCTGCCATTTAAATAACAATTTAGAAATATTTTCCTATGTACCAGAATACCACTTTCATTATCTCTTAAAACTTTTAATTTACAACCTTCAATTGGCAAGCACATCGAAACATTTTTATTGTTCACTAAGGACAGAACCAATCCATCAAGATTATAGTATTGCTCTATTGCAATACTGCTAAAATGTATTATACTGCTCAACTTGTAATTTCAACTTCAAATCTTAGTATCATTGGACCCATCTCCACTTTTGAAACATAAATTCTCATTGAAATTAGGGGCTTGCTAACTAACACCTTGTCAAAAAACAATATTTTAGCCTCAAACTAAATCAGATGCTTTATCAGGTAACAAACACAATGCTAGCATCTACTTGAACCCCAAATGTTCTTATTATCTACCAAATTTTGCAGTCAGGTTACTCAATAAACTTCTCCACTAAGGATAAGGAAACTAGCAAGAAGGTAATGAATTAAGGAACCAAGAGAGAAGAGAATGCAAAATGTAGAAGCTTCCTTAGACAGTAAAATTAGAAAAATAAATTTAAAAATAAATACTAATGCCTTAGCCAGTGTTGTTCAGTGTTAGAGCACTGGCCTGCACACCAAAGGGTCTCAGGTTTGATTCCCGGTCGAGGGCATGTACCTGCGTTGCAGGTTCGATCCCTGCTCCAGTTGAGGTGTGTGCAGGAGGCAATAGGTGTGTCTCACATTGATATTTCTCTCTCTCTTCTCCTCCCTCCACCCCTTCCACTCTCTCTAAAAATTAATATAAAAACAAAACAAACAAAAAAGAATAAATACTAACAGCGTAAAGTCTATTTTATTCGAATCAGTATTCTCAGGGAAAACACAAAAAAATGGAAATGGTTACATTACATCTTTAGATACCACAACTTTGCAGAAATGATTATCTTCCTATTGCAAACATATCATTCTCTTGTTTATATAGATAATGATGTCATCCCTATAACCCCAGAACTAAACACAAAGCACTGTAGGTGCTAAATATACATATATATTGGGGGGGGGGGGTGTGTGAAGGACTAAGTGAGTGAATAAACAAATAATGAACAAAAAACAGAATCTGCTAGAGAGGAACCATCTGTAAGAGTAATACAAACACTTTCTGTATTTTGCTGTGTAGCCATCTTTTCTCTTGGATATTTTTTTGCCTTCTTTGTTGGTTATATCTTTTTTGTTTCCTATATAACAGCCAGCTTATCAATTTCTCTAGTCTTAATAATTTCTCCAACTTCTAAAAATTGACATTTCAAAAGTACCCTATGAGGAATTTTTATTATTTTGCCCGTTTACCATATAAAAGAAATTATATAGTTAAAAGGAATTACTCACCATGGAAAAGCCCCTTTCCTTTTCCCAGAGGTAGCTCTCAAAACTGGGCAGACAAAACTGACTAATCTTGCGTCTAGTTGTGACTTCATCCTTCTTTATATGAAAGAACTAATGTTCTTCTCTCTTCAGTCTTACTTACAAGAGCACAGGGAAGAAAAGAAGAGAGAGAAAGATAGGGTAGGACTTACTTAGATTCAGAAAACAGGAGCCATGAGAAGTAATGAGGACTATAAGAGCTACATGTGGGAATAGAAACAAGGAGCTCTCCATGAGGAAAATATATAGCATGTTTTCGTTCCTCTGCATTATGAGATACCTCTTCAAATGTCTTCTTACAGGTGGACAATAAAGGTATTAGCAAAATAATAGTGAACAAAAAGTTTGGGAAACAGCGTGATCAAATATGAATGCGTTATCTTCAGTATTTTAGACCACAACTTTCTAAAGCCAACCCCAAAAAGGGGCAGGGGGATTATACTATACATTAGTACAGAAGCTAAAAAATAAAGTGACTTTAAAAAGAAAAAAACAGAAGCAAATATGCTTCCAGAAAATTGAGAAAAATGAATTTTAAAAAAATTCTACATGCTCAGGATGTTCTGAGCTAGTTCTATGAATTTCTGACATTAAAATCTCCTTCTGTAAAGCAGCTGCACCCTAGGGATATGTACAAAATATATCCCAACTGTAGTAACCAGTCAGAGTAGCTGGCTTTACATCACCAGAAGCAGCTATCAGGGTGTGCACAGACCTGAACACATGGACACGGGTCCCAAGCATCCAGTCACTTTTCCAAAGAAACCCAAAATAAACTCACCCTGCACAAAAAATGGCCTCAATAAGGAAGGTGAAACGCTGTGACCTGCCATTCAATAGTACAGAAAAATCAAGTCCCAATGTTAGTATTATGAAAACCAGTAAATCGTCATATCTACACTAATAAAAGACAAAGATGCTAATTGACCGCACCTTTGCTACACCCATCAGCTAATCAGAAGAGTATGCAAATTAACCCAACAAAGAAGGCCGTTAAATTTGCATACTGCAGGCAGATCCCACTGTGCCGCCTGCCCTGGGCGGGTGAGATTCCAAGCCGACGCCCGCCCCAGGGCGGGATCCAGGCCTGCCGTGTGCGGGGCCGGGCAGCAGCATGACTCCGAGCCACCGCCTGACCCAGCAGGGATCCAGGCCTGCCATCTGCGACTGGGGAAGATGGGGCAGGCACCGTGGAATCGGGCGTGCCATCTACCACCAGGGGAGCAGGCCTAAGCCAGCAGGTGGTTATCTCCCGAGGGGTCCCAGACTGTGAGAGGGCACAGGTTGGGCTGAGAGACCCCCCCCGCCCCCGCCAGTGCACAAACTGGGCTTCTAGTTGTATATAATTCCTATACTTTCTATGCCTACAAAGAAACCTAATTTACTGCAGATTCAAAGATCAATAAATCCAGAATAAATTGATCTTTGCAATTTAACTGTTTCAAGGAAGAGTTGAAGAAGATAACTGCAATTAACTGAAAACAGAAAGAGTAGTTTCTGTAGAGAACTTTTTAATGCACAAAAATTTATATGAAAATAATTTTTCTTTCTGCTAACAGCTCTGAGATTTGGATGTACTGCATACCAGCTCTATATGATCCCACCAGAATGGTGCACAAGATGACAATAGAAAAGAGATAACTCTAGGGGGTAAATGTAGGTGCCCTGATAAAAGAGGGAAAGAAAATACAAAGGATTACAAAATTTACAAGCTTGTTCATTCTAGGAAAAAAACTTGGGAGTAGACTCTCAGGAAAACAAAAAAATAAACAAACATAAAGCCCTGAATGAGCTCAAAGAGGCTCAAAAGGAAGTTTACAGCGACCAGAGGAACATAGGGAAATGAAGATAAATGCTTATTCTGTATGAAAGTTACCTTAAACTACAGGCATTTCAGAGAGCAAAACTTTGAAAAAGAAGATATAAGGATCACACAAATAAGCTTGTTATTTAACATATAAAAGTTTGGAAATACTCCCATTTAATCAGTAAAAGAAAAGCAGAGTTATATTAAGCAGACCCAAGCAATTCTTAATTATAAAGCAGTCTCCTTTTAATGACATGTAATGTTCTCTAAACACTGGCAATAAAATTAAGTGTCTTGATGAACTCAATAAGACAAGCATCTAAAGTTATAAGCAATAATCTTTTTTTTTTTAATTCAAATGAAGCAAGAATGAGACAAAGAAGTTAGCCTTTGTTCCAATAAAAGCAGCCAAAAGTAGCCTCATGGCAAATGGATGCTGGGGAAAATTAGTCCTAAAAAAAGTATATAAAGTGACAGAGGACTCAGTACTATCAATTATTTATTTGCTTGCCAACCTACTTTCTTCAGGATATAAACCACCCTTCATCCCCAAAGGAAAAGAAATACTTTACACCAAATGAGAACCAGAGCTAACAAACAGCTCACACACCCCATTTGGAAAACTGAGACTACTTCTGAAGATGATAGAATCAAAGTCTAGCCCAGGAGATCAGTATAGACTTTAGGGTTAAATCTCACGGTATCTAAACTAATCTAAAATCTAAAATTTATTTCATTAAGTATTAAAACTACAAACAATACTCATCATCCTCTAATACATCAGTTTTAATGCAGATTCTAAACCTATATGGTCAGCACAACTCACACCTAAGTTTTCTTAGGTGTGTGCTTAAAAATCTTCCCATGGGAAATCTATCCCTCTTTAAACAATTTCTTCTTTCTTTAAAAATGACTATATCTTGTTTTTCTTTAAAAAAGAAAAGAAAGAAAGGAAACCACAAAACTTATTTAGCATTTCTAAAACAAGGTACTGAAAAAATAATTTAGACCAGCTGGTGGGGCTCAGTGGTTGATCAACCTATGAACCAGGTGGTCACGGTTTGATTCCCAGTGTGGGGCATGCAGGAGGCAGCCAATCAATAATTCTCTCACATCACTGGTTCTTCTATCTCTCTCTCCCTCTTCCTTCCTCTCTGTAGTCAATAAAAATATATTTTAAAAGAAAAAAGAATTCAATAAAATCTCATAGAGTTCTGAAAACAGAAATGGTAAAATGGCTGACAAATTTTTTTTTAAAGCAATAATAACTGCTAAATATACTTTCTTCACTCTCACAGCACATTAGCTGTAAATTTACTTCTGAGACAGTGGCCTTCATAGAAAGATTAATTAGCAAAACTAGCTGGATTAATTTTAATAAGCTTGCAGAACAACTGCAAAGGGACGTATTTTTCTAGAAAGCTTATATCAAGGTAAATGGTATGATTCAGAATAAAACCAAAATGGAACACAATTTAACAATTTCCTTGTGTTCCATATTCATAAGGCCAAAGTGAATGATAAGATTTGTTGATTTAAAAAAATACATATATTGTCTTAACATAGACAGTGTGTGGGTTTCATCATGAGCAAAGGTTCAAATGTCTTTAGTAGCCAGTCCCTTGGAGAAAGTGGACTTTATGTTTATTTTCACATTAAAGAAGAAAAGATAAAGAACATAAAGAATAAGCTGATGGAAAGAATTCAAAAATGAGAGAGCAGGAAAACATAAGAAAGTTATCCTTTTCTATTGGGATAGAATATCATAACTGAATGCTAGCTGTCTACTTAATCAAATTTTGGAACTGTTCTTGATACCTACTTTTTGCAAGAATCAAAGAATGCAGCTTCCTTTAAAAGAAACCAAAATTTAATCATAGTCTAAAAGGTCTTGATTAGCTTTCAAAAATGTAAAAAAAAATTATAGTCTCTCTTTTTTTTTTTTTTTAAATATATTTTACCAGGTACATGCCCTTGACCGGAATCGAACCTGGGACCCTTCAGTCCGCAAGCCAACGCTCTATCCACTGAGCCAAACCGGCTTCGGCTAGTCTCTCTTATTTAAAAGGTTAAATATTAAATTAGGAAATGAGGAAACCGAATAGAAAAGTAGAAGAGCAAAGGGAAGAAGTGTCTGACTCAATCTCTCTACTGACCCCTCGAGAGAAATCAGACTGAAGAGAAGAGAGCACCTTTAATACCTTCACCGGCTGAGGTGTCACAGCTGAAGCAGGACTAGTCAGTTTTTATCGACTTGAGGGTATGAGAAAATACCCAGTTGTGCTGAGGGAATAAGCAAGAGGAATCAGATCATATTTCAATAGCAAATGCTATTTAACTAGTATATACACATAAGTACTTCTCGAACCCTTTCGTGCAATAGATGCAGGTGGATCTAACATCATTCCTGTGTGTGAATGCCCAAAAAAAACATTAAGGCCAAAATGCTGAATTACGTACCAGGCAAAGAATGAATGAAGGCCCAGACATCATCAACCGTCCATATGGAGGGCTCTGTTTGTGCAACTGATAGCAAGTCACTGTTCTCAGGCATTTTCCTAATTCTCACTTCTCGCAGCTCACGCTCTCTTTCTCGCTCGCTCTGCCTGCGCAGACGTGTTGTCATAGCAGATGGCACAGGATCTTCATGAGAAGCCAAGTCTTCTTCTGCAGATGGATAAGTAATTGGAAGCTGGAAAATGTAGTACAAGTAAAATACAGCATTGCACTTTCCTTGCATTACTGAAAAGGGTATTGTACATTGAAGCAAGGTTTCTACAGACCTGCCTAAGGATATGTTCTCTTGCTGCCCCATCAGGGCCACTTGGACGACGGCCACGATGCCCAAGACTTTGATTATCAGGCTTACGATTCCAACGACTAAGTGCAAATTTTTTAGAACAGCTAACATTGTACCTAAGAAATTCAAGTAAGAAAAAATATTAAATGATATATAGGACACTCTATTTAGTAGTTAATTATGACTTTAAAGTGATTTGTGAATCAGTAAGTGGCATATACTTCATTAAGAACTATAATACCTCAGAAAGTAAACCACAGTGTTCAATGGATTTACTTATGCTAACAGTCAAAAACTGACCTCTGTATGTATATATCAGTATAATACATAGCTCTCAATCTAATACTGGACAGGTATTGATATTTCCTCCTAATAACAGCATGATAGTGGGCAACTTTCTGTAAAATAGAGAGGGCAACTGATTTTTACAGCAGCAAAATAATTCAAGGTTCCAGGAGAAAAAGAAGTTAACTATTTAAATGTTCATCCAAATTGGTATTTTTCCAAGTAATAATATCTGAAAAGCGATTAATAACAATTGCTTAATACAGTAGAGAAAGATAAAATCTTAAATGGCTAGTAAAAGATTTTTCAAATATATTACTGAATCAAAGAGTAAAAATGTAAAGGTGGGATTTCAAAGTTATACAAGGATTTCATAGCTCTCACTCTTCAGGAAATTTTAAAATATAGAATTCTTTGAAATTGATAGACTATCTAATATTTTTTAATAGACCTTTATATGGCATAATAGCAGCTTAAAATAGTTTTATGCCATTTATTGGGTTCCAAGGCCCTAGAACAGGGGACTGGGTACTTTTTCTATAAAGGGTCAGATAGTAAATGTCTTAGGCTTTGTGGGCCATTTAAGTCTCTGTTACAACTAGTCAACTCTGCAATTATGACATACACAATAATAAATGAGCGTGGCTATGTTCCAATAAACCTTTATTTAGAAACACTAAAATTTGAATTTCCCATAATTTTCATGTGTCACAAAATATGATTCTTTTGATTTCTTTTCCAACTATCCCAAAATTTAAAAACCATCCTTAGCTCATGGATCATATAAATATAGGCTACAGGAATGACTCTGGGCACAGTTTGCCTACCCTATTCCTAGAAAGAAGAGTGAAAAGAAATAATCTAAGAAACAATTTCAGAAAAACTCAGAAAGGCTAAGAAAAATACATGCAGTTCCTCTTATTTTACACATATACAACTGTCATTGTAATTTCATGTTTTCAAAACTCTTTTGCTCTAAGATTTTGCAGAAAAATGACAAGAATAAATCCCAATTAACTATGCTATTGATAACTGTTCTAGGATCAATATACAGATGCCGAAATAAATTTTCCTCACGTATGTTTTCTCAAAATATCAGGAAGTGAAAGTAAGGAGCACTATGAGAATGAACAGGCTTTTTTCCCCCTAAAAATATAAAAAACAAAAAGGTGTCCTAATGGCCACCTCATTTTACCCTAAACAATTTAACAAGCTCCTGCTATGTTCATTATGCACTTCCATGGGCTCAGCTCTGTCAGTTTCTGATTTCCATTCTTACCAATTGACAAAACTTCTTTCCCCACTGACTAAAGATCAGAAAGACAGACTAACTTTACACTTGCTGTTTAGTCCCTAAATATTTAGATCTCCAAGACAGTCGTAAACAGCAGCAATTCCTCCCTGACCTAATTTATTCTCTCCCCTTTGCTCTCTCATCTCCATTTCCCTATGTTAGGACCCCTAATCTTCTAAGGGGTTCACCTAAAGGTATAATAATGTGACAACTCAGCAATAATCTCTTGGAGAAGAATAATGGTAGCATTAAAAGACTTGAAATGTTTCTTAAAAGTCAAGAAATTTAAAATATTCTGAAAAACAGTAGTCCTTCCCCTCGGAGTTTTCAATCATTTAGAACCATAGCCACTATTCTTTCCTGTGGTATACACAAACTGGAAAACTCCCATGTTAAACAGGAGTTACATAATTTTCTTAGGATTATCAATAACATAAAAGGATATCTGAGTAACAAACTGACAACTAAGAAACCAATGAAGCCATTTTGAGAGGCAAATACTTCAATTACTTATTCAATAGTACAAAACTTATCCTAAGTTTTACTAAGTATATTTTAGTAGCACCACACTAAATAATATGTTCAAGCAAGAAATTCCCTAGATGGAGAGAACCGAAGATGGCGGCATAGGTTAACGCCGGAGATTGCCGCCTTGAACAACCAATTCAAATTAAGCTTGAACCAGGGACCCACAACATCCAGAAACACAGGCGGGCTGGCTGAGTGGAAATTCTACAACTAGGAGTAAAGAGAATATTATATCCAG
>NW_006291010.1:1737618-1743008 GCF_000327345.1 Myotis davidii
GGAGGGTGAAGTGGGGACAGGGACACATATGTAATATCTTAATCAATAAGAAATATGTTAAAAAAAAAAAAAAAAGAAAGTAGGACCCGATCAGAGGTCAGCAAATTGTGGCCCACAGGCCAAATTCAGACCACTGCCTGTGTTTATAAATAAAGTTTTATTGAAACACACACACACAAAAAAAAGAAATTCCCTAGATGTATAAAATTAAGATCCTAAACTCTCTTTCAAATAGAGAACAAATTTCAAATTAATCAACCTGTACGTACATTTCACCTTTCATGGTAAATACCAATATAAAGATTTATTATGTTGACTGTAAACAAAAAGTCAGCCAGATATCTCTCCAGCAGAGTGGGTTTATTCAAGCACAAGGAATTGCAACCCAGCATGAGTATATGCAACCGCGGTAAAATACGAAGAGTCAGACACTTTCCTTCTGATCATCTATTTTTCTATTCTATTTCCTCAATGAAGGAGAGGAAATTCTAATATATAGGGGAAAAGTAAGTTAGAAAGAGTATTACAAAGTTTCTCTGTTGTGCCTTGTGATTATCATTGGTCACGAGAGCTCCCCCTTCTGGCCTCTCCACTTTATTTTATTTTATTTTTTAAAATATATTTTATTGATTTTTACAGAGCGGAAGGGAGAGAGATAGAGAGTTAGAAACATCGATGAGAGAGAAACATCGATCAGCTGCCTCCTGCACATCTCCCACTGGGGATATGCCCGCAACCAAGGTACATGCCCTTGACCAGAATCGAACCCGGGACCCTTCAGTCCGCAGGCTGACTCTCTATCCACTGAGCCAAACCGGTTTCGGCCTGGCCTCTCCACTTTAAATGAGATTCCTGTTAATGAATTTTTAGCACTATCAGAATCAGAGGTGGGGCTTTTTTTTTTTTTTTAATGTAAACTAAACTTGAGACTAAGATCAATGAAGATACTAAACATTTATTTTGTTATCAATACTATTTACCTGTAATATTACTATTGCAAATACATATTTAGAAATGAGATATTTTGCCGAGACCGGTTTGGCTCGGTGGATAGAGCGTCGGCTTGCGGACTGAAGGGGCCCGGGTTCGATTCCGGTAGGGGGCGTGTGCCTGGGTTGCGGGCACATCCCCACTGGGAGATGTGCAGGAGGCAGCTGATCGATGTTTCTCTCTCATCGATGTTTCTGACTCTCTGTCTCTCTCCCTTCCTCTCTCTGTAGAGAATCAATGAAATATATTAAAAAAAAAAAAAAAAGAAATGAGATATTTTACTGACAATATAACAATGTAGAGAACATGGATAGCTGTCCTATTTAGAAACCTAAAATTAATAGGATATATTAAAAGAAAAGAAAACATTTTGAAACAAAGTAAATCCAGGATTTTAATATTGATAAACAAAAATCAGGTGATAAAACAAAAACTGTTTTGATACCTTGAAGACTAGTAAGTCTATTCACTGGAGGGATTTTCCTAAGCATATATTCTTACCACCAGGAGATTGCTACTTAAATATTAGAGTATGCTGAAAAACTAACTGTAAGTATTATGACTATATAACTTTCAAAGAGCAAAATTTAAGAACTAACTACCAAAATAGCTCCACATAATATCTATTTCATAGTATTCCTCTATATTGTAATAACTAGTTTTGACTACTGGTAAACTCTACAAGTTTTTTGGTTTTATTACAGTGGTTGTTTTGTGCTTTAGGAAATTCAAAATAGAAATACCTTTTGGCACATGACATAGTGCAGAATCGTTTTGACCGCAGAAATTCATTAGCATATCCCATCTTACCACAGAATTCACACTTGAGCAACTCGCTGTCCATTTCTTCTAATGTCTCTAAAAAAGAAGGAAACAAAGAAAAAAACCTCACAAAAATTGTGGCAAATTTTCATTTAGCCTCTATTTTGGTGGGATGCTGCTAGTTTAGACCTTCCAGGAAACTTAAAGGAATGAGTTTCGAATTCTTCTTTTCTTTCTTTTTTTTGATTTTTGAATTTTTCAACCCACAGCCACTTTGGCAGGGCAAAGCCTCCAAAACCAACCACCTCCATAAATTCCCTCCTTATCCTGCATAAAAATTTTGTGGCGTTTTCTCTATACATAGGCAATACATTTTAAAGGTTCATTTTGCTAAGTATGCAACACGTCTAAAATGTGCAAATAACTTTATTAAGCACTGTAAGAGAAATGAAGATGAATAAGACAAAGCCACTATTCTGCAGGAGGAACACTTTCAAAACGTACTTTGTGGGATATGAATTTTAGTACATTGTGCCATGGAGATATATAGCATATCCTCAGGTAAAGATTATAAAAATTTTCAAAAAGGAATGAATTAATTTCAGATGAATATGCTAATTTATTGAGGATAATTACTTAGACATCAAACATCAAAATAAGGAAAGCTTAAGCCAAACAACTCAGAAGCTCTAAATATTTAAGCAAACTCAATAAAATAGTCACTTATTTAAGTTAACTTGGGAAAAAACCAGAAAGTTGGTTGTTTTGATGCTAAAATTTTGAATTACTTTCATGTATAATGGAATTTTTCCCACCCACATTCTTTCAAAAGTCAAATTAACTGATAGTATGTAAATTAACCAGTCTTATTATTTTTATTAATTGGCCATTAAGAGTCTGGTTACCTTTCCCATTATTCTAATCAAATAATGCATTACTTGAGAATAAAAGTAAATACTTCCAAGTAAAAAAACATATGTGGGATAAAAATCCATGTTCTGTTTCAAGCAGTAAAAGTCAAAGTGAATTAAGGGTATCTTAAGTAAAATCCACAGACCTTCAGCAATCATGTCTTCCAACTCTGTGTCAGATGAATTATCTGCATGCTTTGTATTATTCTGTAGCTCTGGCTGAACACACACAGAATTTATCACCTGATTTTCCAAGAGAGGTCTTTTTTTCACAGGCTGTTCTATTAGCAAAGATGAACGGCTCACCTTTAAAATAGAGAGAGAATAAAATGAAATAATCTTTTTAAAGACTTTCAGAAATAAGTTGGTTAAAAAAACTCTTGAAGCCCAGCTGGTGTGGCTCAATGGTTGAGTGTAGACTAATGAACCAGGAAATCGGGTTCAATTCCTGGTCAGGGCATACGCCCGGGTTGTGGGCTCAATACCCAGTGGGGTTGTGCAGGAGGCAGCCGATCAATGATTCTTTCTCATCATTGATGTTTCTATCTCTCTCCCTCTCTGAAATCAATTTAAAAAAAAAACTCTTGAAAAAATGGTATCAGTGATCATTTGCTTATCCAACTGATCTGATACAGTCATTCAGTGCTTTTTCCTTGAGAAAAGTGTAGGCTATATGGACATAAACATTATAGTTCAGGTCATCAGCAATATGGATGCTTCAAAGTCTCTGTCAAATGGAACTTAGCATCCTAGTTTAGGCAAATAGTTAAGAAAAAGTATTTTCTTTAAAAAATCAGTAATACGTTTTTATTTGCCAGTTTAATTTTTTTTTCTGTAACAACTTTTAAGATTTTTCATGTATAAAGCTTTTTATTTGTAGGGTTATCTCCTCAGGATAGATCATTTTTATGTGTATTATACAGATACAGTAATGGTAAAAAATGGGCAGAGCACATGAAGACATTTCTCTAAAGATGACATACAGATGGCTAAGAGACATATGAAAATATGGTCAATATCATTAATCATCAGGGAAATGCAAATTAAAACCACAATGAGACTTAGTGTGATGAACACACTGTAAGGTATATAAATGTCAAATCACTATATTATATACCTGAAACTAATATAATATTGCTAATACAATATTGTAAACCAATTACACTTAAAATAGAGATAAGGGAAATACTCTTCAGTGTTTAGGTGATTTCTTTACAAAAGAAAGAATGACTAGAAATCAAGTCTCCTGATTCTTAATTCAGCAACCAAATCTATAATCATGAAAACAAATGGAAAAATCCACAAACATTAAAATTAACAAAAAATTCACGTACAATCAGTATACTTAGGTCATGAATAATACTTATTTTAGAACTGTTTTCAGCAAAAACAGTCCAGATCAAAAATAATTACTGATTTGCTAGTGAACCCTGAGCTAATCTGAAAAACAGAACCTCTTATTCTATTTAAGAATGCGGGTTAATTCTCCAATGTCTGCCACACTTGGTCAAAAATAACTTATTAAAAGTTTCTATATTTAACTTTAGAAAATAGTCATCCATATACTTTTAAACTGCATTCATTTCAGTTAGTACATTTAATATGCCTCAAGTAAAATTTATAAAAATTACTGCTGTAAAAAACTATAATATTCAGTGCTGCTAAGGTTATACACTTATGGTGTGTTAATAAATTTAAATAATATTTCCAGAAAATAATTTAGTTATATAGAATCTTACAAATATATATGTAAATATAAATATATGCCAGTACTTCTAAGGAATTTATGCTAAAGAAATTATTTAAAATGTGGATAATTTATATACAAAGATATTCCTTTCAGACTATTTGAATAGTGAAAACATGGAAACTTAAATGTCCAACAATAATGGAAGGATTACATAAATTCTGGTTGTATATAAAGCAGAATATAATGTAACCTTTCAAAATGCTTCCAAAGTACTATTAATATTATGAGAAAACTAGAGGCCCAATGCATGAAATTTGTGCAAGGGCCTTGGCCCCCGCCACCATGGCAGCCATCTCTGCCTCGGCCCCTGCCCACCACAGCTTTGTCCAGAAGGAAGGACATCCAGAAGGACGTCCGGTCTAATTATCATATTACATTATTATAGATAAGAGCTCAAGATATACTAAGTGAAAGAAGCAAAACTATCTACACTAATAAGAGAGACAGATGTAAATTGACCATACCTTTGCGACACCCACCAGCCAATCAGGAGTGAGTGTGCAAATTAACCCAACAAAGATGGTGGGTTAATTTGCATGTGCAGGTGCCAAGTGGCCCCAGCCACTCCGGGCCTCTGGGCAGCATGGGAAGGTGGAAAGGCAGCTCCGGGCTGGAATGAAGGCAGAAAGGTGGCTCCAGCCGGAGCAAAGGCAGTGCCGGCAGTCAGGGGAAAAAAGGCCTATTCTTGCACGAATCTTCGTGCATTGGGTCTCTAGTATATATAATAATCATCTTGATCATATGAAAAAAAATATATAAATGTACACAATGTGGTATTAATGGGGATTTTTCTGTACTTTTCCCAAATTTCCCTTTTTTTGTAGTATGAAGTTATAACTGTCACTAGTAATACTGATAAATAGCTATGTCTATTAAGTGCCAGTACTACACAGAATAATTTATGTATATTTAATCCTTACAACAACTCTAAGAGCAAAGTATCATCTCCATTTGCCAGATGAACAATATGAAGATCA
>NW_006291010.1:1744613-1747259 GCF_000327345.1 Myotis davidii
AAAGCAGAATATAATGTAACCTTTCAAAATGCTTCCAAAGTACTATTAATATTATGAGAAAACTAGAGGCCCAATGCATGAAATTTGTGCAAGGGCCTTGGCCCCCGCCGCCATGGCAGCCATCTCTGCCTCGGCCCCTGCCCACCACAGCTTTGTCCAGAAGGAAGGACATCCAGAAGGACGTCCGGTCTAATTAACATATTACATTATTATAGATAAGAGCTCAAGATATACTAAGTGAAAGAAGCAAAACTATCTACACTAATAAGAGAGACAGATGTAAATTGACCATACCTTTGCGACACCCACCAGCCAATCAGGAGTGAGTGTGCAAATTAACCCAACAAAGATGGTGGGTTAATTTGCATGTGCAGGTGCCAAGTGGCCCCAGCCACTCCGGGCCTCTGGGCAGCATGGGAAGGTGGAAAGGCAGCTCCGGGCTGGAATGAAGGCAGAAAGGTGGCTCCAGCCGGAGCAAAGGCAGTGCCGGCAGTCAGGGGAAAAAAGGCCTATTCTTGCACGAATCTTCGTGCATTGGGTCTCTAGTATATATAATAATCATCTTGATCATATGAAAAAAAATATATAAATGTACACAATGTGGTATTAATGGGGATTTTTCTGTACTTTTCCCAAATTTCCCTTTTTTTGTAGTATGAAGTTATAACTGTCACTAGTAATACTGATAAATAGCTATGTCTATTAAGTGCCAGTACTACACAGAATAATTTATGTATATTTAATCCTTACAACAACTCTAAGAGCAAAGTATCATCTCCATTTGCCAGATGAACAATATGAAGATCAAAAAAGACTGTGTAACTTTGCACAGTCAGTATGCTGCAGAGCCAGGATCCAAACACTGAGGAATAGAGAGAAATGACTGTTCCTCTACTCACTAAATCAGGATTCTTATAGAAGATCCATGTTTAATACACCCTTAGTAAACTGAAAACAAAGCAACTAATGAGGCAACCAACTATTGTAATGCTACCCATGAATCTTAAAAATTAGATGATTCAAAGACATTCAAAGTAAACTATTTTGTTTTATTTTGGCTACTCATTTTTTTATTTATTTTCTAAGGAAAAATGTTCATCTCTAGAGAGTAGCATATAAGGGATATATAACTAGTCTCAAATTACAAGACTTTTAGTGATACTATGAGGTGAGCATTTTAAAGCCTTCAAAAAATCTGATTGAAGGCTGAGATTTAAGAATAATGAGAATATATATTTGCTAATTATAAACCATCCACTGGGTAATTTCAGAAGGATTAGATCATTGGGAAGTTATTATTTTCTGTTCACCAAGTATCACATTATATAAGAAACACAATTTTTAAAAAAATACACTTTAGGTATCATTTCAGTCCCCTTAAGAAGAAAAAATAGGAAAATTTATTTTATTGGAATAAACTTCCAACTACCTTTCTCTAAAAATTATAAAATTGACATATTTGTATCCTTAGTTTATACATCTACATAGCTAGCATAAAATTCTAGAAGTATATTTACAGTATATACATGATATATATAGAAAGATAAATTCTAAATAAAAGTGTCCTTTTTGAAATAAATTACAAGCTTTTTATTAGAGAAAAATAGAGTAATATTATTACACGAATTATTTTAAAAATACAAACTTGCTTGTTACTTACAGGAAATGGCTCCAATCCCTCTTGAATTACAAAGCCTTCAATAACATGGGTCAAGATCTGTGGTTTAACAATGGCCTGTGGAGGTTTGTTTTCTATATTGGGAATGCTATTGGGCATAGATGTAATATTATTCCTTGTGGTAGCAGCTGGAAGTAAGAGTGGAGGAGGAGGAACAGAAACATGTGAAGGATCTGAAGGAGATTTAATTACTGAAGCGCTGACTGATGCCACAGCAGGTAATTCCACTTCCTCTGAAAAAAAATAAAAAATAAAAAATAAATAAATAATAACATGTAAGTATATAGTTCATAATATATAAGAGAAAAATAACTCTAGCAATGATACATATAAACATAATCTTTTGGAAAAGAATAACTAGATTGATCATTCATTCATTCATATAGTCATTCTAGAAAAACTTACTATGAGCACCTATTATGTGCAAGGCCCAAAGGATATGGAGTTGAACACAATAGACCGGGTTAGAAACCTCACAAACCAAATATTTTACTGAAAAAGACTGAGATCAATTACTGATTGTGTGACGGTAGCTTTGTTTGGATGGTTGTCAAGTGAATCCCTTTACAAAGTTTATTTAGGGCTATTCTCCTGAAAAGGGTAATATTTAAGTTCAGATTTGAAGGGTAAGGAAGAGCCAGATAAATAAATTATATAGGCAAAGATTAAAAGTACACATGCTGCCATTTGCTCTACCATTTATAGAATCACAGAGCCACCATGCAGTACCACTATAGTATAGTTGTCTTTATACCACATACCTTTCATTTTACTCCAAGTTGGCTTAACATTTTTGTTCTTTCCTGTTATTTACCTCTCTTTTTTTCCCCTTTGCTATCCTCTTACCGCTTCTATCCAAAATCGAATAAAACAGCGAAAGTTGAAAAAACAATGATAATATTTGTTTTTTTCACATCGCCAAATCAGTATATAATAAAAAAATCTTTGCTCCCCCCCCCCGTTCCATA
>NW_006291010.1:1751718-1769338 GCF_000327345.1 Myotis davidii
AATTTCACTTCCTCTGAAAAAAAAATAAAAAATAAAAAATAAATAAATAAATAAATATATATATATATATGAATGTTTAGCATTCTGCCCAGGCAAATATGAAAGATAATTTAAAAATAATCATGAATAACAATAATAGCTAATATCTGGTGCTTAAAAAACCATTCTAACAACTTTATTTATTTATTAAATATATTTTTATTGATTTCAGTGAGGAAGGGAGAGGGAGAGAAACATCAGTGATGACAGAGAATCATTTATCAGCTGCTTCCTGCATGCCCCCTACTGGGGACTGAGCCTGCAACCTGGGCATGTACCCTGACCAAGAACAGAACTGAACTGTGACCTCCTGGTTCATGGGTTGATGCTTAACGACTGAGCAACACTGGCTGGGCTAAAAACTTTATGTTTATTACCTCATTTAATCTGCACAATAACCTTATGAGATAGAAACTACTATGATCCCCATTTTCCAGAAGAAGGGGGTAACCTGCTCAGTTATCATTCCAACCATGGTTGAAAAAAAACAAAACTGTCCCAAGTTAAGAATAATTACTAAAATTGTTGCTTTTTCAAAAAAATTGTAAGCTGCATAGATATTAAATTTTCTATGTTACTATTTATATATTCCAAATGATATAAGGGAATAAAAGCACTTTGAAAGTATGCTTAAATAAAAATGGATCATGAAATCCATAGAATAAGTAAAGATTTTAGTGAACTACACAGGTTACATCACCTTTATTTCAAACAGTAAGACTAACTCAAATCCATGCACAAATGTTCTCTATTTTATTGTGTGTGTTTTAAATTCGTCAGTGGCAACATCTATGTCAATTTGAGGAATACCGTACTACCAGGAAATTGCAAAATGTTGGCCTGGATCACTGTGATTCCTCCCTTTCAAACATTTGAAGACCACAATAAGATAGTCCTCACCAGCCTGTGATGGAGACTCTACCTATCCATCCATTCGATAGCACTGAAAATTACTGCCTGTGTGAAAGTGGAAAGATAGAACCAGCTGATAGTAAGGAATATCAGTGAATACAGATATCTGAGAATAATTAAAAAGAGCCGAGATTTATGAAAAATGAATTCTAGATGGAAACAAGTCCTTCTATTTTTCAGGTTAGTTTATTCCATGATTTGATGAGAGTTATTATAAATATCAGCCTTGCTTGCTTTTCTCCCTCATATACTACAAAAGGAATAAGTATGAAGTAAATTGTAGGAAGATTCAAAAGTCTATAATGTATTCAGGCAATATAGCCAGAGGGATAGGCTTAACAGGATCTCAGACTATATCCCTTGCCTAATATGGGAAAATATACTTGTGTTCCAATATTTAAAAAATTTTACAATTTCCTTTGAGTACCATTAGTGATACTTTTCAGGTAATCCAATTACAGTCACAAAGCAAGGTAATTATCCAATTACTATAAATTTCTTTCTGCCTATAAACGAAAATTCCAGAAAATCTGCAGTAACATAAATTCATTTTCAGTGTACAGAAAATACAAAACAGTTAGATTTTCTTATCTTTTGAAGTATTGTTTTGAATCTACAAAGGCAATAATATTAAACTGTCTTAAATATTTATATAATTTTACTGACTAAATGTTTTTTATTTTTAAGAAGAGAGAAAAATTGGAACAAAACTGATTTTCCCTTTTCTAAACTTTCCAGAGATTCACTTCTGTAGTAAGAGAATAAAAGCTGGAGAGAGCAGAAGGGTTAGAAATGTGGCATGTTGAAGAAAAGAGAGGGCAAGTGTTACTGCAGGAGCAAAGTCAGTGCCCCATTACAATTCACTTCAGGTTCTTCTTACCTGAAATGATTATGAGGACCAAGAGATAATCAAGAGAACAGAATACCTACAATGAAGCCTGAACCAACATTCGTATTACCTGGGTCAGAGGTCAATAAACTTTCTATAAAGGACAATATGGGTTTTGCAACTACTCATCTTTGCTGCAGTAACACAATAGTAGCTATAGGTAATATTTGAACAAATGAATGTGGCTGTATTGCAGAGAACTGTATTAAAGAACAATGAAATTTATATTTCACATAACATGAAATATTATTCTTCTTCTGATTTTTTTCAACCATTTTAAAAAAACGCCCACACACAGAATGTATCTTTTTTAGGCTCTAGCCAAGGGTCCTCAAATTACGGCCCGCAGGCCATATGCAAATACAAATATTGTATTTGTTCCTGTTTTGTTTTTTTAACTTCAAAATAAGATATGTGCAGTGTGCATAGGAATTTGTTCATAGTTTTTTTTTAAAACTATAGTCCAGCCCTCCAACGGTCTGAGGGACAGTGAACTGGCGCCCTGTTTAAAAAGTTTGAGGACCTCTGCTAGACAACTGGGCAACAGATCATACTAATGTTTTAGTAAAATATCTAGGATTCACAGTCACTTTGATATTGTGAAGAGGAGCATACATAAGATTTACTTTAACTTAAAAGAAGTAGTGACATAGTGAATAAGAATTTGAATGCTTAAGCTCAATAATTTTTTAATCCATCTCTACTAAGAATTAGTGAGGCTCAATTTAAGTACCGTATGGGAAAGAACACTTTTAAAAGACTTATTCAGTTTAGATCACAAGCAATTATGAGGAATGCCAGATACGATTTAGAATGCTTTGTGATTTAGGAAAGGTATAATTTAAATCTTTTGATAGAACTTTGATTTATTCCAATTTTTAAGATAGAAACAGCTTCACATATGAATCTGAATGATCATATGAAACACATCTGTACAAACCAATAAAAATTAAGAAGTTACGATGTGTTTTTCATTTGAGTGGTTCCTTATCAGTTGTTTTAATTGTTCCTCTTTTAAAAAAACCCACTTATTTATTATGTTTTACTGTAATTAATTACATAAATTAGTTTAATACCATCTGTAGTGAAAAAAACAACTTTCCCATTACTAACAAACTAACAGAAAATCCCCCCAATTGAGATATTTCCTTACCTAACAAAGGATGGTCAGAAGTCAGATCTTCCCCTCTCCCCACGGTTATAGCTGCTGGAGACAACGTGGGTGGTGGTGGGGTTCTGTCCATGCGAACACATTCATCTGACTCTTCTGGCATTTCCTCTTCACACATATCTTCCACTTGATAAACCTGCAACAACAAACCACACTGCCTTAAAAGGTTGCTAAAAATACTTTTAATAAGGTGTTCCTAATTTAATATTAACAAAATAAATTCCAAGTATTTTGAATTTTAAAACAAGTAAAATAACTATTAGCTTGAAAAGAAAACTTTAAAAATAAAGTTTTGGAAATGCTTGGCTAAATATTTTATAAATATATCACTAAAAGCAAGTTGTGAATCAGTATCTATGTTACAAATGAATAAGGTTTCCAAAAAGGTAACAGGCAAGTCAGGACATATTTTTAATTTTGAGAATTAAAAGAAATGTTTTGATTTTCTATAGTCTACTTTGGTAATTACTATTGTTTCTGTTAACTTCTAATTGTGATAAATCAAAATAAATACTATTTTTCACAAGCACACTAAGTAAGTCTCCAAATGACACAAAATATAACAGGAAGTGTATTGCCAAAGGACTACATCTCAGGCTCTTTACTATATTTATGTCAAAGATTAAATTATGAAAATATCTGAGAACCCACAAAAAGGTATGCATGCAATTACATCTGTCTTTAATCTTCTGATCTACTCAAGATTCTAATCATTTTTTTATAAACAAACTAGAGGCCCGGTGCACAAATTCGTGCACCATTGGGGGGGTCCCTTGGCTTGGCCTGCAGGATCAGGTCAAAACCGGCTCCCGACATCCCCTCAGGGGTCCCAGATTGCAAGAGGGCGCAGGCCAGGCCAAGGGACGCCACTGGTGCACGATGGGGGCAGGGGAGGGATGCGGGAGATTGGCCAGCTGTGGGGGAACCCCTCATCTCAGTCACAATCGGCTGGACCCCAGCAGCAAGCTCACCTACCAGTTGGAGCTTCTGCCCCCTGGTGGTCATAGCATGTCACAGCGACTGGTCAACCAGTCGACTGCCCCCTGGTCATCAGTGCATGTCACAGTGAGCAACTGAGTGGCCTTAGAATATCATTAGCATATTGCGCTTTGATTGGTTGAATGGCTGACTGGACACTTAGCATATAAGGCTTTTATTATATAGGATATCAGGTAAACAGAAAAATATCTGTCCTGAAATAACATACACACATATACCATACTAACCCATTTGGGACATTAATTTTGGTTATTTAGTATTATTCTATAATTACAGAGGAAAGTTATTTTTTTATATTTATTTTTTATTGATTTCAGAGAGGAAGGGAGAGGGAGAGATAGAAACATCAATGATGAGAGAGAATCAATGATCGGCTGCTTCCTGCACACCCCCTGGTGGGGATCAGGTCCGCAACCCAGGCATGTGCCCTTGACTGGAATCGAACCTGTGACCCTTCAGTCCGCAGGCTGATGCTCTATCCACTAAGCCAAACCAGCTAGAGGCAGAGGAAAGTTTTTAGGTTGTTAACTTCCTTGTTATTCAATGATAAAGATTATACTTAAACACAGATTCAAAAGCACTCAGAGAAGGAACCATATAACAAAATATATCTTATTCATTTCAATAACTTTAATACTGAATTTTCACTTCTAGAGATTGACACAGATGCTTTAATTTGTCAGCATTATTTATTTAACCATTGTAAAAGACTGTAGGTTTTTTTTTTAAAAAAAAGCCACAAAGCAGTTCATCTCCCTTTTTTATGTATAAAGCTTACTACTTACCTTTACAAAGGTTGTGAGTTTTTAAGATTATTTACCCAAACTGATTAAAATTTGTAATAAATGTTAAAACAAAACCTTTCAAAATTAACAAAAAAATTTAAGTGATATCTAATATTGTACTATTTTTAATCAAACTATCGATAAAGTTTGATTTTAAGTACATAAAATTAAATGTAAAAGTGATCAAAATGTCTGAAACCAGAATAAGCCAGATATCATAAAAAGGACTATAAAGTTTCATCCACAAAGGCATATTTAACAACAGATATAGTTTTCTGTGTTTCTTTTAAACTAACTTTCCAAGACTCTACTAAGAAATATTTTGCCTTAAATTTTTAAAAGTCCTATTGTTACTAATAAATTTATATCAAATATTATATTCAGGACTGTGATCTGAATCAGCTCAAGTAGGCAACATTTTTCAAGTATTTGCTCACAACTCTGCAAACAGAAACCTGTTTCACCAACAGATACCTTGCCTCATGTCTGGATCCTCAGAAGTGAAAGAAGTTGTTCAGTACAATACAGTGTGCAATAATGATAGTTGCTAATATCTGTACATGATACATTTTTTTAATGATAGTAATATCCAATACAGGGGAAGTCATAAAAAAAAAAAAAGTTCTGGGCTGAAAGGGAAGAAAACAACAAAACCATCTAGTGAGGGGTATCTGTTGCAGTAGTGATTACCTTAATTTGGTGGAGTGGGGATGTTGATTAAGAAGTAATTAGACAAGTATCAGTTTATCTACCAGTTCAATTTTATCTGTGTAGCATTCCTTTCTTAGGTATTACTTTTCCTCCAAAGGTCATTATCTTTTTTTAAAATGCTAAACTCTCTTTAATATTAATGCTATCACAAGTTTTTCAAACACCTACTACAATACCTTTTAAGGAATCAACGTTTGATCATGCATAGAACTCTGATTTTTAAAAAGTGAGAGTTGTAAATGATAAAAAGAGGCATACCACAAATAGCATTTTCTGAAATAATCCATCAAAGAATACTATAAAATACTTTTTCATTCCTTATAGGTCAGCCTAAATATGTATTCTTCCAAATTGCCCATGTAAAGGCAAAAATAAGTTAATGAATAAGAGAAGTAGATAAAAACACATCTGTCAGAAATCTGGCACCATCAGCATAAAAAAATACATAAAGGCAACAACTAAAATATTGAATAAAGCAAAGAAGTAGAGAGGTTTTGCTGATAAGATCATTAGGAAACTGCACATCATAATTTCTGTTTAGCTCATAACTATTCTAAAACTAGCAATGCCTGCCAAACTTACCTCAATAAAGTGCATTAGTGCCATCTGTCTCCCTTTCCTAACGAAACTATGGACTATTGATTAGCTCTAAATTGTCTATTCTCACCACATGAAAAAACTTTACAAATATATCTCTTTTAAAAAAATACTGACTTGACTGGCCAGCGTAGCTCAGTGGTTGAGCGTCAACCTATGAACCAGGAGGTCAGGGTTTGATTCCCGGTCAGGGCAAATGCCTGGGTTGCGGGCTCAATTCCATGTGTGGGGCATGCAGGAGGCAGCCAGCCCGTCAATAATTCTCTCTCATCACTGATGTTTCTATCTCTCCCTCTCCCTTCCTCTCTGAAATCAATAAAAAAATATTTTTAAAAAATTACTGACTTTACTTTGATAATTCACCCTTTCAAATTTGAAATATTTTAAGAAGTAAATATATCTCTGTACCTGTAAGTATTTGAAACAATCAGGAAATTACGAAAACAGGTGTAATTCATGAAGAAATATTTGAGGAAAAAAATATTTGACCAAAGATAATAAAAGAAACATACAGCAATTTAATAAATAGGCTATGGTACTCACAGAAAAGTACATGAAAGATAATATGGAAATATCGATAGTATGAGCATACCAGAGACAGCAGAGAAAGTCATCATTTTCACACACACACAAACACACACACACCCCCTTCCAAAAATGAGATAACATAAATTTAAAACAAAGTTTTTAAAAAGAAATCAGGAAATAACAAATTAAGAACGTAAGTATTTTTAGCTTTAAGTGTTATGTTTTCATATTTCTATCCCAAATATATTCCTCCAAAGTTTACCCTAACAAAAACAATTAGAAAAGTGTAAAGCATATAAGGAAATTTTATTTTCTACTTGTTAAAAACAAATTCACTGAACTATAAAGTAAAAATATAAATTTAAATTAAATTTGATTTCTTTGAAGATACTACACACTTCAAAACCTGTGTTTTTGTTACAATATCCATTGTAAACTCTCCAAAACTCCATTAAAAGAAAATATAGACATGATAATTGAAAGGCAAACTTATTTCTAGATGCCCATTGTTGTTTTTGTCAAGTTCTATCTATATATATGAAAGCCTAAGCAACCGAACAACCAAATGACTGGTCAACCAGTTACTATGACGTGCACTAACCATGAGGGGGCAGATGCTCAAGGCAGGAGCTGCCCCCTGGTGGTCAGTGTGCTCCCACAGCAGAAGTGCCGCTCAACTGACTGACGGGTGCCAGACACTGGGCTCATGGCTGGCAAGTGCAGCTGCAGCGGCACAAGCCTCTCCCACCTCTGTGGCAGCACGCTACCAAGTGGCAGTGGTGGCAAGCGCAGCAGGGGTGGGATGAGCATGAGCGGTGCAGTGCCCAGCCCCATTACTACATCCCTTGGGGGGTGTCAGACTGCTGGTTTCGGTCCGATCCCTGCCTGCAGGGATGGGACCAAAACCAGCAGTCCAACATCCCCTGAGGGGTCCCAGATTGCAAGAGGGAGCAAGCCAGGCTGAGGGACCCCACCAGTGCACGAATTCGTGCACCAGGTCTCTAGTTTTTAATAAAAGTGAACAGGAAATGGAATTCAATCTCTTTATGCCTAGTACGTCAGTCTTAATGACAATAAAGAATCTATAAATTAGCATCCTGAGGAACAAAATGTTTCCCATTAAGGAACAGAATTTGAAACTCCCTTCTTTTCTGAGCAAATGGTTATAGGTCTTTAAGTGATAAAGTCCCTTCAATGAGGTCTTTATGTAAAGATATAAACCTCCTTTTGGGAACACTGTATTTTTCAGTTACAAATTAATTATGAATTTAACCATTCTGCCTAAAAATTTTAAGACCTTATTCAATTTCTTCTGTAAATTATTTTATAAATATAAAAAAATCCTTTAGAAAATTTTTAAAGAAAAACACTTTTCAAGACAATTTTCCTTTCTAGACAACATGTACCATTTCCAGAGGTTTAGTCTGATAAATTTCACCGAATCTCAATTACTCAAAATTTTTACTCCTCCCAATGGATTTTTTTCATTCTCAGTATTCAATTCATCCAGAGATTTTTTTAGGGTTTTAAATGAGAAATATTTTAATTATATATTTTCCCTTAGTAGAAATTTAAAAATCAGAAGTTTAATAATTCTGATAGCCTACAGTTAATTTTTTTGTAAAGTTAAATTCTTTCCTAGAATAAATGTTTTTACAATTTTAATTACAATATATAATTTTACAAAAAATTGTATCATACAAGCATACTCCACCTTGAAACAAAAGCTCCTAAAGGCCCACGACTTCAGAATGCATACAACCAAAAAGGTTAGCTAGATAAGCCATACGTTTAATCACATACAAGCCAACAGAAGGGATCTATGAAGGATAATCACCTTAAGAGAAAAAACTTTGTGCAGATGACACTGGTTCAAATGTATTCCCTTGGGGAAAAAAAATCAACTCTGTAAAGATAGCAGATGGATTTGTTTAAATAGTAATAAAATTAACAAGGGACTTTAATAACCATCACAAATTATTAAGCATGCAACCATACTTCAATAAATTGCCTTTTTTTTTGCCCATATAGCATGTTGGTCAGAAATTGACAGATGTAAATTTCAAGCTTTTAAAACTCACAGGCATGTAGCTCTAGCAATAAATATAATGTAGGAGAAAATAGTTTTTACTTTCAGTTCAGCAAGAAAGTCAAATAGCTTCCAAGGGCTTACCACTGGTGGATCAACAGATGCTGGTGGTTGTACTTGTAGGTTTACCGCAACAGTCTGTGGAGGAGGAAGAGTCTGAAATGGCAACTGGACCAAAGCTTCTGCAGCTGGAAGCTCCTCTTCTGACACCAAAGCATTCTGTACCAAAACCTGGCCCTGGGATAGAATTTCAGGCTGCACTTGTAAAGATTGCATAGACTGTAAGGGTAGTGGTGGAATCTGAGCTGGAGGAGATGCTGACATCTGCGGAGGGGTTGCAATTGGGATTGGAGAGGACTGCAGGGTTGAATATTGCTGGTGTGATGCTGGAGACACAATCTGCTGACCTGGGGACACCAAGGCGGACTGCTGAACGGGGCCAATGTGTACAACAGGGGAAGCTGAAAGTGGAAGATGGGATGGAAGATTCAGCTGTGCTGTTGGCTGCACCTGATTAGCAGTGGACTGTTGCAAGTTTGGCCCTGGCTGGAGAGCTGATGACATAAGAGGGTGTGGCTGAATAAGTGCTTGTGGATGAATAATTATGGTAGGAGACTGACTTGGTGAATGAGGTGGTGGAGGAGACACCACTACTGACTGCTGTGCTGACTGTGACTGGCTAGGAGACATTGTTAAAGGAGGGGGATGACTCTGAATTGGTGAACAATGCTGTGACTGGGCATTACTGGGAGCTGGAGGAAGGCCATGGTTTTGGAGTGGTATACAGTGCTGGGATGGTGGTGGATCTTGAGTTGGATTTTGGAGTGTAATTGGCTGCATTTGCTGCTGCTGCTGCTGTAATATCAGCTGATGATGGGAAACCTTGGGAGGTGGTGAATGAAGAGGAATCTGTTGATGCTTTATTAGAGGATGAGGCTGAATTGGAGGATATGAAGCTGTGAGAGAGAAAAAAAATGACAATTAGTATTTATTTTTAAAATATCATTGAAATTTTAAATAAATTTAAAGGAGGGAAATTTTTACATCAGAAAGTTATTAAAAGTCTTCTAGACAAGAGTGACTTCAAAATGATATGACAACTTTTCCTTGGAAAACTATAGATTTCATAAAATAAACTGCACTGTGGTAAAACTGCCTAAAACAATTAATTTATAAATTTGAATCTATACATGATTTATTCTTATTAAATTGTTATACGTCCCCAGAAAATGTGTTAACTTTAACAACATTATCCACTTAAATTCCTTCTTTGGGGAGAAGTGGAGTATCACTGAATAAGTATAATATATATATATAAAGATAACCTCAAAATCATAAAAATGAAATATTAAAATCCATAAAATACAAGCCTCTTTCTTTCTAATCAGTGTCTAAATATTCTTCCAACTAATCACCAATGTAATCACTTTTAAGCTTCCCAAATAAGTTACCAGATTGAGCCAAGATGAAAGAGTTGGTATTATTTGACCAAGGAAGAGAAAATGTTTTGCAGGAAAAGATAATTCAATTAAGCAAAACAGATGTGTAACTCCTAGAGCACAAATAATCACTGTAACAAAGAAATGAAATTCCAGGGGCCCTTCCAAATCTAGGAGAGCACTAGTTTTGCTTGTAGAGAAAATGAGGCAATAAAAAAATTCATACTGTCTAAATAAAAGATCTTGTTTTACTTCTCTGTCCCCCCCCCAAAAAAACCCCAAGCAAACAAACAAACAAAACCCTACAGTAATCTACAGTACTAGTTTTCTCCACAGAGCCACTCACAACAGCGATAATATAAAGAATTAACAAAGTTAAATATCCCCATCATTATGCCTCTTTTGCATAGTGTTTATGTTTACACAGAGAGGATGCTGGTGAAATCCTCTCTATCTAAGTAAGAATGGAAACTGGGTTCACTATCCTATATAATAAAAGAGAAAAATGGTAATTGGCGTACGATGATACCCTTTTCATTGGCTAATAAGGGCTATATGCAAATTAACTGCCAACTCAGATGGCAGTTAACTGACAACAAAATGGCAGTTAATTTGCATATGTAGGCACAATGCAGGGAGGCAGAAGGGAAAGCAGGAAGAAGGCCCCTGCCACTGACAGTGATCGGAAACCCAGGGGGGCGCTAAGAGCCCCCAGGGCAGCCTTTGCCCTGCCCCCCAGCCATGATCGGAGAATCAGGCGCCTTTGCCGCCCTGGCCAGTGATAGCAGGAAGTAGGGGTGGAGCCAGCGATAGGAGCTGGGCAGGATCAAAGCTGGCAGTCCCGGGAGCTAGGGGTCCCTTGCCTGGGCCTAAAGCGGAGCCCACGATCGCGGGGCCGCTGCCGCTGCGGGTCCCCGCTGCCTGGGCAGGACGCCTCTGCCAGAGGCGTTAGGCCTGGGCAGGGGCAGAGCGGGAGATCGTGGGGAGCTGGGGGTCCCCTGCCCAGGCCGGATGCCTTGGCCAGAGGCATTAGGCCTGGGCAGGGGCGGAGCCTGTAACCGCGGGGAGCTGGGGGTGCCCTGCCCAGGCCTTACACCTCTGCCAGAGGCCTCAGGCTTGGGCAAAGGACTGATCCGGTGATCAGCGATCGGATGGTGATGAGGGTCAACTCCTCTGGCCGAGGCATCAGGCCTGGGTCCGGGGTGGAGTCAGCAATCGGAGCGGGCTGGGGGTCCCCTACCCAGGCCTGATGCCTGGGCCAGAGGCATCAGGCCTGGGTGGGGGGCGGAGCCAGGCATTGGGGGGATATGATGGTCCCCTTGCCCAGGCCTGAAGCCTGGGTCAGAGGCGTCAGGCTTGGGCGGGGGGGTGGAGCAAGTGATCAGAGGGAGATGGGGATCCCCTGCCCAGGCATGATTCCTGGGCCAGAGGCATCAGGCCTGGGCCAGGGGCAGAGCCAGCCATTAGAGGGGTCTGGGGGTCCTCTGCCCAGGCCTGATGCCTCTGGCAGAGGCGTCAGGCCTGGGCAAGGGGCCGATCCTGCGATTGGAGATTGATGGGGGTCAATGCCTGAGGGCTCCCAGTATGTGAGAGGGGGCAGGCTGGGCTGAGGGACACTCCCCCTCAACCCCCACCCAGTGCACAAATTTTGTGCACCGGGCCCCTAGTATATAAATATATGATCATTATGTTTCACAGCTGAAACAATACTGTATGCTAACTGTAATTGAAAATAAGTGTAAAAAAAGAAACTGGGTTCACTAGAAGATAAACTGAAAAGGTGGCTTAATATTAATATCATGTAAACATTAAAACAGATCTAAAGAAAGGGCAAAATTTTTGTCTTAATTTCAAAGATAAAGATCTTGCATCTATTTTTATACTCAACCACATTTGTGACAAAGGCCTTATAAAAATTTCTAACAACTTTTCTTTTTAAACATTTCTGCATTTGGGAGGTTTTTTAAATTTTTCATGATCCTTTAAGGAAATTAACATTTGGTTAACATCTCAAAAAGGTATTTAGAAGGTTCAACAAATGTCCATGAATTTTTTAAATGGAAATTAAATTTCACCTAACAAAATAATTTTCATCTAACTAGACTGGCATTTCAAACTAAGACTGAAAATTGTCAGCACTTTATAAATGTGTTGATAAAGACTCTGAGTATTCAATAAGATTTTGGATATCTATAGAGTGCCTTTCTTCCAAGGGGCTCAAGGTACTTACACATAGCTCATTGTACTAAAAATAAGTGCCTATGAAGTAGATAGGTATTATTCCCCTTTTACAGATAATAAAATTAAGTGTTTGCAAGTATAACAGCAAAGGCCCATTTTAATTCAATTTTAAGTTATAATTAAAATTTAGCATATTCTTTAATGGTTATTATGTTCACAAGAATAAAAATTCCTTCTGTGCTATAGAAATATTTTTTTTTATATTCTAGAGTTGATAATCCAACAGATTAATAGTCTATCCTTTCACCTAGGTTAAATTTTTCTTTGATCAGAAATCAAAGTGAATCTATTATACTGTCTATAAGTGCAACTGACAAGCACATCTATTACAGAATAATTATAAGGATATCTGAAATAATACTTCTGTGCAAGAAAAGCACTAGTGCTCTGGAAAATCATATAATGCTTGTTTTTTTTTCTGGTTTTATTTATTTATTTTTTAAAATATATTTTTATTGATTTTTTACAGAGAGGAAGGGAGAGAGATACAGAGTTAGAAACATCGATGAGAGAGAAACATCGATCAGCTGCCTCCTGCACACTCCCCACTGGGGATGTGCCTGCAACCCAGGTACATGCCCTTAACCGGAATCGAACCTGGGACCCTTCAGTCCGCAGGCCGACGCTCTATCCAGTGAGCCAAACTGGTTTCGGCTTTTTTCTGGTTTTAATAAACACTTTATTGTCAGGGTGGCATTATACTTGGAGAGTTTGTGATTGGTATCATCTCTCACTTACGTAGTAGAACTCTAATTACTATAAATAATATATTACTGTAAATTACTAAATACATTATTTTATTCAATAGTTACAACCACACCGCCCTGCCCCAAATAGTTACAACCACCCCATGAGGTAGGCAGGGTACTATACTAATCCAATATATTACAGATGAAGAAACTCTGAGCATTAAGTAACTTGCCTGAAATCACCAAGAACCCATATTTCTAACTAAGTCTGGGTTCCTATTATGGACTGAACGTTTGTGTCCCACAAAATTCATGTGTTGAAGCCCTAAATCCTAACATGACAATTTGGTGATGGGGCCACTAAGGAAGCAATTAAGGTTAAATGAGGTCAGAAAAGTGGGACCCTGACCTAGGACAATTAGTGCCCTTGTAAGAAGAGACCCCAGAGGGCTCACTATCCTCTCTACTAGCGCTGAGATAAAAGGCCATGTGAGAATGCAGCTAGAAGGCAGTCATCTGCAAGCCAGGAAGAGCTCTCACCAAAAACTAAATACTGCCAGATCTTGATCTTGGGCTTTCAAGCCTCCAGAACTGTTATTTAAAACACTCAGCCTATGGTATGTTTTTTTATGGCAGCCTAAACAGACTAACACAGGCTTTTCATTACACACTGAATTAATGTCTGCAAAAAAAGGGTATATGGGGGGAGGGGGTGACAGGGGGATGGGTGGGGGTGAGGTCAATGGGGGTAAAAGGAGACATATGTAATACTATAGGTAATATCTTAAACAAATAAACAAAGGGTATATGTTTTTCCAACTAGACTAATTTCATAAAAGCTTTAAAAACTGCTATAAAAAACTTGAGCTCTAATATAGTTAAGGTTAATTTCCAGACATTTGCCTTATTTTATATAATAAAAATAGAATTATTAACTATCAAGAGGGAACTCCCCCTTCAAGTATGAAGAAAACCAAATTTTAGCACCCTAAAAATACATACAAGGAAGCAATAACCTTGTCCATTATAATAATTATTAAACTATACTACACTGGAACACAGATTCTTTTAGTATTTGAAAGTTATCTATAGGAACAAGCATTTTACTAATTGAGGAAAAGGACAAATTACCAATCCAAGAATCTCCCAAAATAAAGCTTAGGTTCAGAGACTAACTTCCCACCAGCAAGAGCAGAAAAACTAAAAGGCTGGAAAATACAGTTTTCGTCAGAAGATATAAATTGCTTTGAATAACCACAGTGTAAGGATTGAATAAATTTTAACAAATTTATAATTTGGTAGTTGCAAAAGTTTATATGAGTTAGGATGCTCCATTTGGTTTTGTTTCTAATCGACAACACCGTAGAATACTAGGTTAATACACATAGCATCTGAATTTGGAATTGCAATTCTCCCGAGACCTTGATGGTTTTAGCTTACTAGTCTCCTCCACACATACATAAAATATTGGCCATCAGAGGAAGACAACTACAGGGATATTATTGCACTACAATGAAAGGGAGAAGAATAAGTGTCAATTTAGAAATAGGTACTGGGAGTTCAGGGAGACTGAAAATTTAAAGTAGAGCTCCCTGCTGGAACTAACCCTGAAAAAGTTCCTAGCTTTCTCTGAAGGTAACAGTCTCTTTGGGAGAGAATTTACCTACCTTCCAGTATAATCTATCAAAACTATGGGAATCCCTAGAAATTGTCCCAAGCAGTCATTCCAAGTACAGTGGGTCACTACTGCTGCTCCTCACTGACTTATCAACACTGGCCAGAGAGGCTGGTTTGAGGCTGAGAATCTCTGAACAATCCTATATAATAAAAGGCTAATATGCAAATCAACTGAACGGTGGAATGACTGGTTGCTATGACACGCACTAACCACCAGGGGGCAGCTGCTTAATGCAGAAGCTGCCCCCTGGTGGTCAGTGTGCTCCCACGGGAGGAGCGCTGCTCAGACAGAAGCCGGGTTCACAGCTGGTGAGCACAACGGTGGCAGGAGCCTCTCCCGCCTCCATGACAGTGCTAAGGACCCCTCGGGAGATGTCTGCCTGCTGGCTTAGGGAGCAGGCCGGGCTGAGGGACCCCCGCCCCCAACTCAGTGCACTAATGTCATGCACCAGTCCTCTAGTACTATATAAAAATCCTGTTATCAATCCATAAAGAGAGCAGAACCTGTCGCACAGATGTTTATAAAAAAGAATTCACATCTAACTATCATCTGAGTTCTATGAATAAACTTATTAATTTATACGTTATAACAAAGCCTGTACTTATCTAAAGATTTAGATTTAAGAATTCTAAGCAGTGATACCTAACTAATACAAATGGAAAAAACTGTGCTATAACGTCCACAGTTAAAATGGGAAAAGTATCAACTATTAATCCAACAAATATTTATTGTCCACCTATTGCAGAGAAATATATATAATAGGATGAAAAGGTGAATGTGCAAAAAGGATTAAAAAAATCAATAAATGTAAAATGCCTGACACACAAGTGCTCAATATTATCCTACCCTCAAAGAGTTTACCACCTAATAGCAAAGCTAAGATCAATACTTATATAAAAAACTATAAAAGAAAAAGTGCCATTAAAAAGCATAAAAATGCTATACAAATTCAAAGTAATGAGAGATTTCTAACAAAAGAAATCAAATAATTCCAACAGTTTGAGATTAGGTGATTTAGAGAACATGGCACAGAGGAAACTTAAAAAAAGAAATAGATTTAGGAGGAGTAAATGCAGACTTCAGTAATGCAAAATAAATCTTTAGAAAGTAATGCAGTTATAAAAGGAAAGAAAGTTGCTTCCCTGATGAGGTTGGATGAAAGGAAAATTTTTAAAAAAATAAAACATGTGTGACCCATTTCATATCTCTCTCTCTCTCTCTCTCTCTCTCTCTCTCTCTCTCACACACACACACACACACACACACACACACACACTTTCAATAAACAATAATTATAATTACACGGCTATAAAAACATATGCATATATATTAAGGTTAGAGAGACCTAAGTATGCTGGAGAAGCAAAGGAAAAATATCCAGCATGAGGGAGACAAAAGATGCAATAATAACTATGACAGGAGCCAGTAAAAACGATGCAATCAATGACACAAGCAAATAGTGCTAACTTTGAAGGGAAAGCAGATAATTCCTTATCTTATCTGAAGTGAAGAAAGTTCAACATTGACAAATTCTGAGATGAATAGAAGAGATGGCAAGAAAACTCACTCGAGATAGCCCCAACATTTTCAGCCTGAGAACTGTAAAGCAAGATTATCTGTAGATAGAAGGAATGCACATGGGATTCAAAGTTTGATAAGAATGAAAATAACTTAGTTGACTCCCTGACATCTTCCTCTTAAAGATGAAATCCAAGATGGAAAAAAGCAACGTGGTAAAGAAAATAATTGTGCATAATCTTATTTTTGGAAAGTGATAAATTCCTCCCACTAATGACAATTTTAAACAAAAAAAATTTTTTAAAGGCTTTTAATTTTGTTCTACTAAAGCGTATTAAATGAACTACACACAAATCTTGTTTTTAAAGCTAAAAGGTTTTATTGCTATAGTAGGAAACTAGCACATAATGAAGATGTTAATCGAAATGTCAACTGACCCCCCAAAATCCATTTTATTATTATAATTTGTTTTAGCTATTAGGCTCTTTTGATTTCTCTTTCTTCAAGCTACAATATTGAAATGTTTTTTTTACTCATGAAATTCACATTTTAAAATGGTTTAAAATTATCATTCTTTTTCAAGTAATAGACATCTTTTGTTTTTCTCTGCCTGCTAAGAAAATGAATAATGCAACTATTTTCAACAAAGGTGTTATCCCACCTGGTGCTATTAACTGGTGAATACTTGATGTCCGGGTGACAGCTGTGCTTCGTGATTCCAGACTTGGACTTTCTCCTTTTCTAACACTTTCTGGAGAAGGATCTCGTTGGCTGATTTTAGAACTGGTCACTGTTGTTTTGTTATGACAAATTGTCAATGACTGAGTTTGACTAGTGCTTTTTGGTGGACCATTCTGTGAGCTAGATAACACACCCAACTTCTGGCTGCGTAATGTTAAATTCTGAACCTAAAGAACCACATAACAAAAAATAGGGATGAAATAGATGGTATTAATTCATGTGGTAATCATTACTGTACAATAATAACGACAATACATTTATATTATGCTTTTCATAAAGCTCCAAGCACTTGAAACAACTGATTAATCCTGTAAGAAAGGGGAGTTATTATTCTAAGTAATCAAATCTTAAGTACTAAGTGAATTTTTAAAAAAGACACTAAGGGAAAGAATCATTAAGAACTCAATAAAAATGGAAACTATACATATATATATATATGAACTTTGAACTATGAATAAATTACCCTGCAACATACTGCATTTTAAAATTATTGCCAGCTTTGAGACAGCCAAAGAGAAGGGGAAAGAGGAAGGTCATTCCAAGTAAAGGGGAATACTTGAGCAAAGATGCAGTGGTGGGGGAGCCCAAGGTGTG
>NW_006291010.1:1769384-1777651 GCF_000327345.1 Myotis davidii
CTGTACCATGCCAGGACTGTGAAACATTTTAAGGTTACAAGTACCTCATAAACTTACATAATTAGAGAGTGTGGATACAATACTGCTGTCTTAGTAAGTATAAGAAAGAAAACAAAAAAGTTATCAGCTCTATAGAGATTATAAGGGAGCACTAATCTTGTACTAGTAAGAAAACGAATTCATCAAATCATCTACCCAATTATGATAATTATAAAAATTATTTCCTTTAACTCCTTTTAAAGATGTTTGTTATATGTTGTTGCCATTGTATGGAACACTCACTTGCCTTTGAGAACCAGATCTCATGAACTGAAAAGATTGTGTATGGCCTTGAAAAGGTTTCTGTGACAGCTTCTATCTATACCCAGTGCTATTCTAAACATACTGCCAGTCTGGATGGTGACAAGGATCATCCAATTACAGTCACGTGAAGTTTATAACATTTCTAAATAGCCAGGCAGAATATGCCTCTCCAATAGCTGCCCAAGTTTTTGCCTATCTGAAATGAATGCACCAAATACATTTATGCTAGCACTAGCCCTGGGAGGGAAACTAAAGTAAAACAGATTCTAAAGTGACAAAGTAAATGATGTATTGTGCTTCATAAATGTTCTTCAGTTTCATGTGTGTTCTGTCTCTACAACTATATTATTAACTGATGCTCAAAGGCTATACATTATCTTAGATCCAGGTGACAAATGCAGTGATCAGCCAATAGCAGGTGCTAAACAAAAGTTTCAGGGCAGCTGAGGTTTTCATCAGTTCTATTCTAAGCTATTAAAAGAATCTTCTAAGTGAGACCATAGGGAGCATCTTCCCTGATTTTTGTCAAATATTTCATAGCAGTAAGAGTGGATTAAAAACTACTCTATTATTGAAATTTAATGCAAAAAATAAAATGTGCTAAAATCCAGGTTTCTCAAAGTCAAGGCCCAAATACTTCAAGCCCCATTTTCCACTATTCCAGTCCATCATACTCATACTCTAGCCATACTGTTCTACTTGCCCTTTTCCAATGCATTTCCTTCATTTACAGTTCTTGCTCAAGCTCCTGTTGCCTCAAATGCCATTCTTCCTCAGTGCTCCTTCAAGGCCCAGTAAAAATCCCAAAGAATCCTCCCTAAAGCCCCTGGTTAGAAATAATTTCTCCTCTCCTATGTAATGCTTTTCTCATAGAATTTGGGTCATATTGGCCCTACAGCACTGCCTAATGTCTAGCTTCTATTAGAATTACTCATGTCTGTGTCTGTGAAATATGGAAGCTCTGATTGGCACGCTCCCATCTCTGACATTCATGTTTGTAGTCCCACAGTTCTGTATTGCAGACATGACAGAAGCTCCACAAGTCAGGGGTATTCTTCTGTATCTGATTCTGAAATATATATTACACACATATATTTCATATATATTACATTTTTTCTTAGGCTAACATTAAAACCTGTTCATATTTTACTAAAAAAAATCTCAACAAATACCTAGTGATATTTATTTTAAAATCTTGAAAATTTGAAAAATTTCCTTCAAATGAAAAGTATATATATTAACAGTGTAAATGAAGATTTGACACAATGAACCCTAAAACCTGCAACAGTCCATTTCTATAAAATAATACACTCTTTTCTTCTAATTTTTCTTTTGTTTTCTGGAATACTGAAATTTAATGCAAAAAATAAAATGTGCATTTTATCTTACCTAATAATAGACAAACATGTAAATTAACTGTTCCTCCGCTATACTCACCAGCCAATCAGGAGTATGCAAATTAACCCAACAAAGACGGCGGTTAATTTGCATACATAGGGGCGAAGCTGCGAAGACTGAAGGCTCCGTCTGGAGCGTAGGCCTGGGTCCCAGGTGCCAGCAGCCAGGGGAAGGGAATGCCTATTGCACGAATCTCTTTGTGCAATGGGCCTCTAGTATATTATATATTATACTATATATTATTTATATGAATAGATAAATTTACACTATGGCTATAATACCTATCTGTGGTCATTTTGGCTTAAATATTACATTTCACACTTTTAAACTATACTTCTGAAGTATATTACAAAGTTAATTTAGCTATTAATAGGAAGATCACATAGTCAGATTTCCTTGAGAGCCTCACTTTTGAAGAAAACACACCCTTTCTAAATAAAGAATATCAGTGTACTCTGAAGTCCAACTTTTACTTTATCTAAACAAAAACTATGATCAAATTATAGAAACTTTTCTGACTTTTGAAAAATTCTAAATTTCACGTGAAGTATTTTTGCTAATTTCACATGAAGTATTTTTGCTAATTTCACACCTTACATTTTTATAGTGGATTACCCAAATACTCTCACACTGATTGTTCTATTTGAATCTAAGAAATACTTGGTGAATTACAGCAACATCCCTTCTTTGCGGATGAGGAAACTAAGAGTTAATATCACATTGGCGGCAACAGAGCCGAGTTTTTAGATTTTAAATCCAAAGGGCTGTTTTCTTCTCAATTCTCACAGCATTCCCCAGATAGCCATGGCAAGTAAGATTTCTTACTTTTCTACAAACATATTTTTAGTTCTATGATATCTTTCTGGAAAAAGGGTGGGGAGAAGGGATAGAACATTTAAAATAGTAATTAACCCCTTCCCCAACAATTTTTTTGTTAAAAACGTTTCTTTTTCAGACTAATTTTTTTATTTTGGTTCTATATAGTATTTTTGATGCTGGTTATGAAAACAGTTTGTAACTCGTCTTCCTATAAACCATATTTTTTTACCATATTTTCTTAGTATACTCGTCGACGACTGAAAAAGAACATTTTGTGAAAACGAGTATACACGTTTCTGCCGGGGAAGGGGTTAAGAGTAAAATACTCTGAATTTCTTATTTTTTTCATAGTATGCTATAAATAAATTTTACTACTAAGGAAAAATGAACTATTATGCTGGCTTCTATCACTTAAAAAGAGTACTAAAATAAAACTTGAAATTTGGTAGCTCTCAATTACACACTAATTATTTTAAAAACAGAAAATATGCCAAACCGGTTTGGCTCAGTGGATAGAGCATCAACCTGCGGACTGAAAGGTCCCGGGTTCGATTCCGGTCAAGGGCATGTACCTGGGTTGCGGGCACATCCCCAGTGGGGAATGTGCAGGAGGCGGCTGATCGATGTTTCTCTCTCATCGATGTTTCTAACTTTCTATCTCTCTCCCTTCCTCTCTGTAAAAAATCAATAAAATATACTAAAAAAAAAACAAAACTGAAAATATAAGCTTTAAAATTAACAAAGTGAAGCACAAATTTTTCAAAACTAAGAGCCCTGAACTTGAAGAAAGTTACCACCGGAATATTCAAAGTATTAGCATCACTTACCACTTCCAGTCTCCCTCACTGCCATTTCAAAAGCCCAGAAGAGAAAAACATTTCAAAAGCCCAGAAGAGAAATTTCTAAAGGCTCCTCAAAGTCTACCTTTAAATTAAGTCATATTATCACAAAGCCTCATACCTGTGTCACATCAAACTGAAGCCACTTTTGTAAATAACTATGTTCACTATACTATTAAGGACACTGTAATATGTTTTCTCCATGAGACCACACAAGACAGATTGTGCTCTAGAGAGCATGTTAGTTATATTTTCCTAACTCTTTTATTTTACCTTGGAAACTGTCAATCTTTTAGGTGGCTGTGTTCCTTCACTATTAGCTACTTCAAAGCTAAGTACCAAATTTTTGACTCGTCTTTAGACAATATATAACAAAAATAATAATTAGTGGCATGTGATATCTAATGTGCCAGGCAGAATACTAAGTACTTTATAATTATTGTCTCATGTATTCCTTATAACAACTTTGAGCTATCATTTCTAATTTACAGTGAAGAAACTGAGGCCTTGAAAAGCTAGTAATAAAAGCTAACGTTTATTGAGTGCTAACTATGTATGAAACATTGTTCTGTTTTTCATTTATTAACATATTTAATCCTCACTACAAACCTATAAAATTAGCATTATAATTATTTTATAAATATTTATTTTATTTTGTATTGTTGAAACTGAAGCAAGAGATTAAGGATATCCAATAAGAAAGTGGTAGAGCATGAATGTGAACCCAGAGAATCTGGCTTCAGAGTCCAAACTTATACACTATGCTATACTATGACCTTGTCCAAAATCAATCAACTAGCAAGTGACAAAGCTGGCAACAGTTGCTGAAGTCAGAATTTGAACTCAGGTCTTCTTGTTCCCCCACTTGCAAAAAAAGATACTAACAAGTGCCTATAATGTTCTAGACACATACCTATTACTCATTCTTCACCTACCCTGGAAGTATGTATGACTATTACAGATGTTTAGTAACTTGTCGAAAGCCACACAACTATTAAGTAACTGAAGTGGGAGTTGAAATTAAGTCCATGAATATAATCTGAATAGCCTCCTCACTCCTACCTCCATGCCACTTTCTTTTATTTGTGACTTTTCCTGGCAGGCTTTACATTTATTTTATCTTGTTTTATTGTATACACCTTGTAAATCAATTAAAATTTCAGTTGGAACAAAATGTAAATAAAAAATAAAATAGAAAATATTCTGGAAGTTGATAATGGTCTAGCTTATTAGGTTTAAAAAAAAACAAAACAGCCCAGCTGGTGTGGCTCAGTGGTTGAACACTGACCTATGAACCAGGAGGTCACAGTTTGATTCCTGATCAGGACACATGCCCCAGGTTGCAGGCTCAATCCCCGGTAGGGAGGAGTGTAGGAGGCAGCTGATTAATGATTCTTTCTCATCATTGATATTTCTATCTCTCTCCTTTTTTCCTCTCTGAAATCAATAAAAATATACTTAAAAAACAAACAACAAAATCATTACTTCAACAAATCCATTTCACAAAGAGACATTTGCAAAAAAAAGTTGAGAGCCCTAACCGGTTTGGCTCAGTGGATAGAGCGTCGGCCTGCGGACTCAAGGGTCCCAGGTTCGATTCCGGTCAAGGGCATGTACGTTGGTTGCAGGCACATCCCCAGTGGGGAGTATGCAGGAGGCAGCTGATCGATGTTTCTCTCTCATTGCTGTTTCTAACTCTCTATCCCTCTCCCTTCCTCTCTGTAAAAAAATCAATAAAATATATTTAAAAAAAAAAGTTTAGAGCTGAAAAAAATCTTAAAGTTAATAAAAACAAAGGTCTCATTTTGTAAACATGGAAAAACTAAAGTCCAACAAAGTTCAGGAATTGTGGAGGATCACAGAGCCGTTAGGAAAAACTTGAATTTAATTGGTCAACATCTTTATATATTAATATATTAAAGCTGGCCTTTATTATTAAATTAGAGGCCTGTTGCATGAAAAGATTCGTGCAATAGGCCTTCCCTTCCCCTGGCTGCAGGCACCGGTTTTCCTCCGGCACCAGGGACCCAGGCCTTTGCTCCAGCTTGAGGCGCCTTCAAGCCTCTCGCAGCTCTGGCGGCTGGAGGCGCCTTCAGTCTTAGCTCCACCGCTTCGCACCTACGTATGCAAATTAACCATCATCTTTGTTGGTGGTTAATTTGCATATCTCGCTGATTAGCCAATGGGAGGCATAGCGAAGGTACGGTCAATTTCAATCTTTGTCTATTATTAGATGGGATAAAATATAATGTAAAGAGATCTATGAAAAGTAACAAAGGATACTATTACTATGTCATTTTTTGCTTTTTACCAGAAGACTGAGACTATTAAATTAAAACTAAGAAGCTGCCCAGCTGGCATGACTCAGTGGTTGAGTTTCGACCTATGAACCAGGAGATCACAGTTCGATTCCCGGTCAGGGCACATGCCCGGATTGCGGGCTCGATCCCCAGTGTGGGGTGAGTGCAGGAGGCAGCAGATCAGTGATTCTCTCTCATCATTGATGTTTCTCTCTCTAGCCCCCTCCCTTCCTCTCTGAAATCAATAAGAATATATTTTAAAAAAATAATAATTAGCCAAGGATGATCCTAAGATATACTAATTTCTATGGAAAAAGTAATATTCTACTCAATTGTTTTAATTTAAAATTTACTTTCATTTTTACCAAATTTACTGAGGTGTAACTTACATTCAATAAAAGGAATGAACCAATTCAGTGAATTTTGATGTATCTATACAACATATTACCACCACTCCAATCAAGATATAGAATATTTTCATCACCCAGAAAGTTCACTCATGCCCCTTCCACATCAATCTCCCCTACCTTCTGACCCTGGTACCACCAATCCAATTTCTTTCCGTATAGATTAGTTTATCCTGTTCTGGAATTTCATGCAAATAAATCAGAGTATGGACACTCTGGTCTCTGGCCTCTTTTTTGAATTATAATATTTCTTTTTCAATTTTTTTTATTGATTTCAGAGAAAGGAAAGGGATATATAGAGAGAGAGAAAGAGAAAAAGAGAGAGAGAGAGAGAGAGAGAGAGAGCCATCAATGATGAGAGAGAATCATGGATCAGCTGCCTTCTGCACACCTCCCACTGGGAATTGAGCCCACAACCTTGGTATGTGCCCTGACCGAGAATTGAACTGTGATCTCCTGGTTTACGGGTAGACACTTAACCACTGAACCACGCTGGCCGGGCAAACTATAATGTTTCTGAGATGCATTAGTTTTTTTTTAATATTTTTAAATTTCCGAGTAATATCCTACAATTTGTACATTCACGAGTTAAATAACATTGTTTGTTTCCAGTTTGGGCCTGAATAGAACTGCTATGAACATTTGTTTACATATCTTTATGTGGATATATGTTTTCAAATCTCTCACAGTAAACATCTAGAAATACAATTGCTGGGTCACATGTTAAGCATATGTTTAACTTTATAATGAACTGACAAACTGTTTTCAAAAGTGGTTGTACCACTTTACATACTCACCAGCAATGTTTTGAGAATATGGCTACTCCACATTCTCCAGAATCAGTCTCCTTCATTTCAGCCATTCTAGTGAATGTGTGGCGATACTCATTGTGGTTTTGATTTACATTTCTATAATGATTAATGATGCTGAGCATTTTTTCATGTGCTTGTTGACCTTTTGTATACCTTCTTTTGTGAAGTGTTCAAATCTTTACCCCAATTTTAATTGAATTGCTCATATTATTACTGAGTTGTAAGCATACTTTGCATTTTCTGAATACAAGTCCTTTGTCAGATATATGTATTGTGAACATTTTCTGTGACTTGCTTCTTCATTTTTGTAACAATGTCTCTTGAGAACAATTTTTAATTTTGATAAACTCTTACTTTCTTTTATGATTAGTGCTTTTTGTGACCTAAGAAAGCTTTCTCCACCCTAGAGTTGTGAAGATATTTCCTGTTTCTTCTTCTACAGGTTTTGTACTTTCAGCTGTTACCATTAGGTCTATATTCTACTTCTATTTATTTTTGTAACTTACATGAGGAGAAAGTTAAGGCTCACTTTTTCTATAGTACTAAACAAAGTAATATTCTATTTTTTTAATTTAAAACTTACCCAATTTAATTCATTTTTAATATTAAAATCCATCTTGACTTAGTTATTACATAGCTGCTTGCAAAGAAATCTACACAAAAGAATGCATCTCACATAACAAAAAATAAATCTGCTATACAATAGAACTAAACACAATGTAATATTGAAAACTCATTTTCATTTATGTCAAATAACCTAAATATCCATGTTTAATGGCATTATAATTTCCATAGAAGAAAAAACAATTTTCTTGAAATTCTTAGTGTTTTATTAAATTTCAATCTGAAATATATGACAAAGAGCACTAAAACGATCTGTTACTTAAACTCCAATGTATGCTTATCTTTAACCTGAAGATCCAGACCTCAAGCACCACGTTATGAAGCTAGACAAGCTCACCTGAGTAGCTGCAGACTGACAGGAAGATGACGATGACGACGAGACAACAGGAATGTCAGACTGTACAGCAGCCACAGTGGTAGCGGGTGTGAAAATCAGCTGTACAGACAGAAAAACCAAAAAAAAAAAAAAATACTCTAAGACAAAAGAACATGTCTCACACACAATGTATAGCAGGCAAGAGAGACTGAAATTCATGACAGAAAGACAATGCAATTTAGGATTCCCTCTTAAGCAAAAAAAGGTTTTACATGACAAAGCGAAATTTCTGATATAGAGAACTAAAAAAAAAAATCATAAACATTTTTGAAAGAGTTCATGATTCTGGAGAATAGAAAAATAAATCAGTGTTCAAAAAAGAATATGTATTTTGGTAATATGAAATCCTCATACCAAATTTTGCCCCAAATAAACTATTATACTTAAAC
>NW_006291010.1:1777715-1778750 GCF_000327345.1 Myotis davidii
GGGGGGGGGGGGGGGGGGGGTGTTTCTTTCTCAACCAGAAGCCAGGCTCACTGTTCCTTAGCACTGACCCCGCCCCTCCTCCCCCTGATGCGGGGGGGTGGGGGGCAATCTGGGGCCAGGCTGGCCGTCGGAGGGGCGGTGGGAGGTTGAGGCGCTGCAGTAGCGCCCTTTCCCACCTCTGCAGAGGCTCTGGGACTGTGCCGTCCCTTGTCCCCTCCACCCCTGCCTCTGCAGAAGGTATGGCACTGGGACTGCCATGGCTGGCCTGGCGGGGAAGGCTTGCTGGCTCCACCCCTCGCCCACTGATGGTTCGGGGAGGTCATCCAAAAGGATATCAAAAGGTTGTTCGGCTGTCTGGCCTAATTAGCATATTATGCTTTTATTATTATAGATTTCTCCCAACTCAAAACTACCATGGTAGGATTCCTAAAATTTAGGTTACAATAGACAACCATAAATCATAGTCACTGCTCTTGAATGCAAGTTAAAGAAACACATAAAGAAACTCCCAAAAGTCTTTTCAGTCCTCTTTACCATAAAAGCTAACGATGCCATATACTACACTACAATATTTCACTCAGCTACATAGGATCTATAGTACAAATCTAGGTTGCTTTTGATTTAAAAACCATCTGTAAAGAAAAATTCATTCTAAATGTAAATACCAGAACATTCAATAACAGCTTACAAAAGACATCTTTACATGACAAATAAGAATAAAGGAAATACATTTTGTTAGAATGATTGATTTGCTATTATAATTGACTAGAGGCCTGGTGCATGACATTCGTGCACTGGGGGTCAGTAGGAGTCCCCTCATCCCGGCATGTGCCCTCTAGCAGTCTGGGCCCCCTCGGGGGATGTCTGCATGCTGGCTTAGGCCCAATCCCAGGGATCAGGCCTAAGCTGGCACTCAGACATCCCTTTCACAGTCTGGGGCTCTGGCAGTCCAGGAACTCTCACTCCTTACCACCCGCCTGCCATGGAGGCAGGAGAGGCTCACACCAGCCCTGAGCCTGTGAGCCTGGCTTGTGA
>NW_006291010.1:1778850-1783956 GCF_000327345.1 Myotis davidii
GGGGAAGGCTTGCTGGCTCCGCCCCTCGCCCACTGATGGTTCGGGGAGGTCATCCAAAAGGATATCGAAAGGTTGTTCGGCTGTCTGGCCTAATTAGCATATTATGCTTTTATTATTATAGATTTCTCCCAACTCAAAACTACCATGGTAGGATTCCTAAAATTTAGGTTACAATAGACAACCATAAATCATAGTCACTGCTCTTGAATGCAAGTTAAAGAAACACATAAAGAAACTCCCAAAAGTCTTTTCAGTCCTCTTTACCATAAAAGCTAACGATGCCATATACTACACTACAATATTTCACTCAGCTACATAGGATCTATAGTACAAATCTAGGTTGCTTTTGATTTAAAAACCATCTGTAAAGAAAAATTCATTCTAAATGTAAATACCAGAACATTCAATAACAGCTTACAAAAGACAGCTTTACATAAAAAATAATAATAAAGGAAGGAAAGACATACTTGATTTATTTACTAATAATCACCATCTTTTTTCAACTGTTTTTTTCAATACTGAAACAGAATGCCATTAATTTAAAAAGGTAATACAATCTATTCAGAGATTATTCAATCCAATTTAGTAAATTATGACAGTTATTTCCAAGAATGTGTAATTATTCTATTTCAAAATTGCATCGAGCTATTCAATTCCTCAAAAACCATTCCTGTTTAAATCAAAATGATCAATTAAGAAATCTTTTATATTTCAGTTCTTTATAGTATATTACTGGTAAATTTAAGTGAATTAAACAAAAAAAAATGTAACATTCACAAGAAGTTAATTTCCAGTACAAACAACTGAAAGCACTAAACCAAAAGAGATGTTCTATTTAATTAGAACCATATGAAACTGCCACGGGGTCAAAAATAGTCAAATTACAAGCATTTCAAATGGTTCATTCAGCTTAACTCTGAAACATATTATTAAATAAGAGCTCATGGCAGAAAAATGGCAATGTCTACTGAACAATCTGTCGATAGGTCATATCACTGTTTCCTATTAGAAATATGATGGGGAACTTTCTTTGCAATTTTAGTGCAGATCTGGGGATCCCGATATATACTCAGTTCACTGGACAAAAAAAGAAAAGTAAATAAATATATGCCAGCGCCAAAGTTTTTGTCTAACTACATGTAAAGACATCAAATAAAAGAAATGTCAGCCAAATTCTGCATTTCTTAAAGAAGCTCAGCAGTTAAATCAGGAAATCAGAAGAGCCAAATTAACCTTCCTATCTTAATAAAAGATCAGAGTGAGTTTAAGAACACAAATCACCTCACAAAATTTGAGATGCGAATAACCAAAGCTCAGAACCATCTGGTAAATTACCAGAAACTTCAATCCTGATTTCAGAAGATGCCACAATATAAAATCTAACTTATAGTTAACAACCAAGTTTTTAACATTTCTAACAATTTCATTAAATCTTCTTCAAATCTAAGATGTCAATGATATACAATGGTTTTATGTATCACTATAGGTACAATTATAACTGTACGATGCCATCAATTATAAAATGCATCTCAGTTTCAGATGTTAAAATGTGAAAAGAGGTTTGAAATCAATGAAATCTGATATTAAAAGATAATCATTCCTCTGTTACAGATTTTGTCAGCTTCGCATGTTACTATTTGAAACACCAAGACCTACCAATTAAAAGAATTTTTCATGACATAAATGTACAAGAGCTGAGCACACGCACATAAAAATTTGTTAAACATAACTTAAATATTTAAAATGTCTCCTATTACATCAAATCAAGAAATATTTTGATCTCTCTCAAGTCCTTAAACACTAAAAAAATTTGGTAGCTCACATCTTACCATTTGAGCTCGGAGATACATTTGAGCTTGGCTTGCAGTTAGGGTAGGGGACGTACTCCCTAGTAACATAGTCTGTTGGGTAATACTGCCGCTGGTAGAACTGGAAGCCTGGGAACGGCTTATTAACTGTGCAGGTGTAGGAGAAGTGGAGAGGTTGATCTAAGGAAGAAAACATATTAGATCATAGGCTTCCATGACACAAGCTGAAGTCAGGCAATCAATACTATATACAGTGGCTAAGGAACCTAAAAAGGAGGACTTCAACTTTGACAGAACCCCTCACTTCTTTGGGCAATTATTTGCACATATGTGCAACAATAGCATTTACTGGTTAGTAATTAGAACAATTTTGAAAGATATCTTCAATGTGTTTCAATAAGTTTCCGGTATCTTAAAATATCATTTTCACTACTTCCCAAAAAGTAAGGCTAATGTTCCAATATTTTAATATTCCACATAACTTAAAACATTCAAACCAACAGTGTACACTATTCTGTCAGATTCTGTCACATTCTGAGGGATTTTTGAAGTGAACAAAAATTAAAACACAGATAATCCATCCATATACATAAAAACATACATGTAACATATAATTAGTGTTAATATTCTCTCTCAAAAACTCCAAGGAAAGAAAAAATTACAATTGCTACTTGTCAAGCAGATAAAAAAAATCCTGGCCCTAACCGGTTTGCCTCAGTGGATAGAGCGTTGGCCTGCGGACTCAAGGGTCCCAGGTTCGATTCCGGTCAAGGGCATGTACCTTGGTTGCGAGCACATCCCCAGTGGGGGGTGTGCAGGAGGCAGCTGATCGATGTTTCTCTCTCATCGATGTTTCTAACTCTCTATCCCTCTCCCTCCCTCTCTGTAAAAAACCAATAAAATATATTTTAAAAAAATCCTGAACACTGGTTACAAAATTAAATTAAACACACTCCTTTTAAGTGCCCCTCCAGTGTTGCTCAGTGGATGAGCATTGACCCATGCACAAAGAGATTGCTGGTTCAATTCTGGTCAGGACACATACCCAGGTTGCGGGCAGGAGGCAGCCAATCAATGTTTCTCATCAATTTATCTATCTTCCTCTCCCTTCCTCTCCCTCCATAAATAATTAAAAATATATTTTAAAACAACACAACAAAAACTAGTGCACAGTCTATTTCTAGGATATGTAAGAGACTAGTATCTCATTGTATCTGTGAAGGCAAACTGGGTAAAGTAGGGAACGGGGCAAAGGGAGACCTTATACCCTTTTTATCTTTCCAATTTCATACAACATTCATGTATCATCCATTTAAAAAATAAACATATACATATATTTTAATCCTCACCCAAGGATATTGGATCAATATTTATTATTTTTTAAAATATATTTTTATTGATTTTTTACAGAGAGGAAGGGAGAGAGATAGAGAGTTAGAAACATCGATGAGAGAGAAACATTGATCAGCTGCCTCCTGCACACTCCCCACTGGGGATGCGCCCGCAACGAAGGTACATGCCCTTGACCGGAATCGAAAGGTTCGATTCCGGTCAAGGGCATGTACCTGGGTTGCGGGCACATCCCCAGTAGGGGATGTGCAGGAGGCAGCTGATCAATGTTTCTCTCTCATCAATGTTTCTAACTATCTCTCTCCCTTCCTCTCTGTAAAAAGTCAATAAAATATATTTTTAAAAAAAACAAAACCTGCAACCTTTGGTATACAGGACAATGCTCCAACCAACTGAACCATCCAGCAAGGGCTGAATAATATTTTTAATGACAGTAATGTAATCTGACCTCAAATCCTTTTTGTAGACAATGAAGAGAATAAAATTAAGAAATAAGAAATTAAGAGCCAAAACCGGTTTGGCTCAGTGGATAGAGCGTCGGCTTGCGGACTGAAAGGTCCCGGGTTCAATTCCGGTCAAGGGCATGTACCTGGGTTGCGGGCACATCCCCAGTAGGAGATGTGCAGGAGGCAGCTGATCGATGTTTCTCTCTCATCGATGTTTCTAACTCTATCTCTCTCCCTTCCTCTCTATAAAAAATCAATAAAATATATTTTTAAAAAAAGAAAAGAAATTAAGAAAGCATTTATTAGACTTTTGATTCAAGCAGTAAGGCAGACTGGACTCTTATATACATGTGCCCAAATACACTCACTAAAATGCTAAATCAACATGAAAAACTAGTATAGCTGAATTTAAAAAGGGGGAGCCCTGGCCAGTGGCTTGACTGGAGTGTTGTCCTATACACCAAAAGGTTGCACGTTCATCCCTGGTTGAGGCACATACAGGAAGCAACCAATCTACGTTTCCGTTTCTCTGTCTCTCTCTTTCTCCCTCCCTCCCTCCTTTCCTCTGTAAAATCAATAAACATGTTCTCAAGTGAGGATTAAAAAAGAGAGGGAGGGGAGGATTTCTAGGTGCCAGAAAAGAAGAAACTCAAAGACCTAAAGTCCCAGTTGACACCAACGTAGTCTCAGGGGATACGGGCCTACAGAGATACTAGTAGAAGACCTAGTTTTGAGCTTATTTTCAGGGAAAAGCTGGAAGTAAAACCCCTATTTTGAACCAAGATCCTCAAAAGGTCTGTTTAATATGTGAAAAGGAAGCTGGAGAAGCTCCACCCATATGCCCTGAATAACTGCAAGGCAGCTTGCCACCTGCCCTGCTCCCAGTGTGAGCAGAGAGGCTCCTATGAAAATCGAAACTCCAGATTTGCACCATGCAGAGGAACAGAATACAAATCAACACTACCTGTATAGTTCCACAATCCATCCCAAACATTAGCATTTTTCAGGACATTTGTTAAAATGAGCAGGTGGTCCTAGCCGATCTTACTCAGTGGTTAGAGTGTCGGCCCTCCAAATGAAGGGTCTCGGGTTCAATTCTGGTCAAGGGCATGTACCCAGCCGGGGCATGGAGGCAACTAATCGATGTGTCTCTCTCACATCAATGTTTCTCTCTCTGTCTCCCCCTCACCCTTTGTTCTCTCTAAGAATCAATGTAAAAAATATCCTTGGGTGAGGATTAACAAAACAAATTAAAAAAAGAACAAGTGAATGGAGGAAGCTGAGTAAAGGTTATAGAGGAGGATGCCTCTGTACTATTTTTGTAACTTCCTATGAGTTTACAATTATTTTAAAACTAGAGGCCTGGTGCACAAAAATTTGTGCGGGGGGGTGGGGGGCGGATCTCTCAGCCCGGCCTGTGCCCTCTCACAGTCTGGGACCCCTCGGAGGATGACCACCTGATGGCTCAGGCCTGCTCCCTGGGGGATTGGGCCTAAGCTGAC
>NW_006291010.1:1784457-1802524 GCF_000327345.1 Myotis davidii
GGGTTTATTTAGCTACTATAATTGCAACATAGTTGCTTAGAGTGCAGCTCAGAGGTTGGCAGCAGCAGGCGAGGAACCTTGGCTTCCTCCATCCCTGGAGCAAGCAAGCCTCATGCTCGCTTCAACTGCGTGGCTGCCGGCCGCCATCTTTGTTGGCGGTTAATTTGCATATCACCCTGATTAGCCAATGGGAAGCGTAGTGAAGGTACAGCCAATTACCCTTTTTGTCTTTTATTAGATAGGATAAAGTTTTTAAAAAACTTTACAGAGGGTATACAAGAATTGGTTAATTAATTCTCTAAATTTAGCTGTATCTTTTAAATATTTCTTAATTTTAATTAAATACTTAAACCTGTAATTCAGTAAACATAATATACAGAATTAGTCTGCAATCTGGCTAACATACTACTAAAACCACCATTAACAATAATCAGTGTATCCAACAAATTCAGTGAATTTCTTTCAGACCATTCCTTCTCAACCTTCTGACCCATCTCCAAAATGTTCATGTTTTATCTTTAATACTTCTCTTCTTAAATTCCTAAAGTATCACATCTATTCCCATAGTGTCAAAAAATTCAATCATGATTAATTATTCTTAATCCTTGAAGACAAACTCTTATTCTGAGCTCCAGATCCAATTACTTACCGAAGACATCTTACTGGATGTCTCAAACATCAAACTTATTATTATTCCTTCTTAAGACAGCTTCTTCTCAAATGGCCACAGCATCTTTTAAAATCCCCCAAAACAGATTATCTGGGAGTCATACTGATTCTTCCCTCTCATTACCATACATGTATCTTACTGATTCTCTACCTTTATTCTCCTCATTCTCATTTGGATTTTTAATCACTTAGTTTGAGAGTCTAGGCCAGGGGTGGGCAAACTTTTTGACTCGAGGGCCAAAATGGGTTCTTTTTTTTTTTTTTTTAATATATTTTATTGATTTTCCACAGAGAGGAAAGGAGAGAGATAGAGAGTTAGAAACATCGATGAGAGAGAAACATAGATCAGCCGCCTCCTGCACACCCCCCACTGGGGATGCGCCCGCAACCCAGGTACATGCCCTTGACCGGAATCGAACCCGGGACCTTCCAGTCCGCAGACCGACGCTCTATCCACTGAGCCAAACCGGTTTCGGCCACAATGGGTTCTTAAACTGGACCAGAGGGCCGGAACAAAAGCATGGATGGAGTGTTTGTGTGAACTAATATAAATTCAAAGTAAACATCATTACATAAAAGGGTACGGTCTTTTTTATTTTTTTTTTAGTTTTATTCATTTCAAACGAGCCGGATCTGGCCCGCGGGCCGTAGTTTGCCCACGGCTGGTCTAGGCAGGCCCATGGCACTTCCATCTAGATTTCTTTAGTAGCTGCAAATTGATCCCCCACCTGGAATCTTGCCTCCCCCTCCTTGCCAGATAATACTTCCCTGATTTTATTAATATTAATTAACCATTTATAAACTTTCTGCATAACATTCAACCTCTCCTGACTCACTAGCACCATGTCCTCCCACTCTTCTATACAATACCCTTCACATTAGCCATATGAAGCTATTTGCAATATCATGATTTCTCCAGCCTCTACGGCCCTGCTGATAATGCTCTGGACTAGACCCCAAGCCCTGCCACCTCTCCACCTATACAGTGAACAACTCCCTCTCAAAAATCTTCAGCTCTAATAAGCTTTTCCAGGCATCCCCACATCCCATAGTAAAACTATTTTTACCTTCTTTTTGTCTGTTATCTTCCAGATACTCTGGCATATACTTCTACCCTTCTAAACAATAATTTATTTCTTTAAGGGTGGGGACCAAGTGTTATTCATCTTCATATATCCAATATCCGTAAAAGTGCCTTCATTCAATAAGTTTATTAAGTTAATAAATACCATGTTATTTTAAGGCATATTTCAGAGTTTTAATGTAATATATAAGTCCATCACAAAGAACATGAGTGTGTGTATGAGAAAGAGAGACAGATATAGAGAGAAACAATAATTTAGGTATAGCCTTTAACAAAGCAGAGTAAAAATGTAGAGATGTGCTAGATAATAAATTTTTGATGTGCTATATAATAAATTATTAAGAACCCCCCCAAAATGTAATCTTTTTCTATATCACTCTACAAATAGACATTTTGGATAAAGCCTTGCTCCAAAGATTAAATCACTTAGCAGTGTAAAACTGAACCCAGGTTTTCTAACTCATGTATTTTGGCATTCAGGGGCTTTCCTATACCCTGAAAGCTCGATCAATAATCTGGGTCAGTCTGCAGTAATAATGCCTTGGCACTTTTTTCAGTCAGTGATGGGGTGGGGGACGAAGAGGCACAAACCACACACTCTTTAAACAAAAACATAATAAAAGTCTTTTTAAAAAAATGACTGGCTGATAGCTAAAATGCCTGAATACTCTTTAAGGAAATAGAACACAAAGTACAGACAGAATACTTTTCTTGGTCTTTAAAAAGAAAAAAAGGAAGTGAGAAAACTGAATAGTTATTTCCTAACCACCTGAATTGCATTTCACTTTGTCTACGTAGTGAGATCAAAGAACAAATATCATGTTTATTTTTAAGTTCCATATAGCAAATAACACGTCAGGCAGTGTCTACTAATGAATGCTCAACCCATGAGAGTGTGTAGATTAGTCCTCACCTCTGCAAGAAGTCATCTCCACTGCTGGCCTAACAGAAACTTTCATTCCTTTCCACAACTGGTAAGGTTCTCCTCCATTTCTTGCTTTGTTCCACTGACCTGAACCAGATGCCCTTGACAGTTCTCTGTCAATTATATCCCAACACTCCTAAGTCCCTTTCACTTTAAAGCTTTGGCCAATCCTGGCCCCACACTTCATAAAGGAACTCACTGCTTGAGTCCTATTACTAGAGTCTCTTCCCACTGGCACTGATTCCAAGAGTCACCAGATAAAACCAAGTCTGCTAAGAATAGCCATTTAACTCCCAATCACCTCTTGGGGTCCCCAACAAAAGGTTACACAGGGTCTCTGGCCCAGAGTACTCTCTAGAGCAGTGATGGCGAACCTATGACACACGTGTCAGAGGTGACACGTGAACTCATTTTTTGGGTTGACTTTTCTTTGTTAAATGGCATTTAAATATATAAAATAAATATCAAAAATATGAGTCTTTGTTTTACTATGGTTGCAAATATCAAAAAATTTCTGTATGTGACATGGCACCAGAGTTAAGTTAGGGTTTTTCAAAATGCTGACATGCCGAGCTCAAAAGGTTCGCCATCACTGCTCTAGAGTCAAAGCCCATTTGAGAGCCACTGACAACTGACTGATCAGAATCAACTGAGTATTATCTACAGGGAGAAACAGCACACAGACATAAAAAAAATAATGTATACCTATATTATATGGAATGAAAATATCTTAATGACCTAAGGTTAAGAGAAAAATACTACAGAATTACATGTAGTATAATCTTACTTATATAATTACATACAAATGTCTGTGTGTGTGTGTGTAAATCACATATGAGAAGAACATGTTGAGACAAGTGAGTACACTGTATATACAAACAATAATGCATAGTGGTCCACCCTTATCCGTGGTTTTGCTTTTCACAAAGTAGTCCAAAAATATTAAGTGAAAAATTCCAGAAATAAACAATTCATAAGTTTTAAACTGCATGTCATTCTGAGTAGCATGATGAAATCTTACACCATCCTGCTCCATCCCACATGGGACATGAATCATCCCTTTGTCCAGCATATACACACTGTACACACTACCTGCCCATTAGTCACTTAGTAGCAGTCAAAGCTACCAGATCAACTGTCACAGTATTGAAGCACTCTATACACTTGTATTGTCTGTCGTTTAGACAATGAGAGTGTATTCACATTTTACTTAGGCAATATAAAAAACAATAAAGTTCTTCCATCAGAAATAATCACTGGTTAACAGTTTGTTGTGTATTACAGATTTTCTTCCTGCATAATCAGATATATAGATATAACTTTTAAAAATAAGTTAAGCCCAGCCAGTGTGGCTCAGTCATTGAGCGTCGACCTATGAACCAGGAGAACGTGGTTCAATTCCTGGTCAGGGCACATGTCCAGGTTTCACATTCAATCCTCAGCTGGGGGCATGCAGGAGGCAGCTGATCAATGATTCTCTCTCATCATTGATGTTTCTATCTCTCTCTCCCTCTCCCGTCCCCTCTCTGAAATCAATTTAAAAAAAATAACAAGTTAAATGACAGGAATTCTGTTTCAGAAAGATGGAATAGACATACTTTTCCCTCTTCCTCTTCCTACTTATTACTAAAAACCCTAGATAAGCATAAGATAATCCCAAAGGTGGGAAAAGCAGACTGGCTAGAGACCTCAGGACCCAGTAAACAATGTGGGTGTGAGCTCCCTGGGATTTCTGTTTTTCTCATATAACCCAAACTTTGGGCTAAAGAAGACTGTACCACTAAAACATCAATGGGCACAGACAAGAAGGAGCCCCAACAGAAGCCTGCTATTTCTAGCCAAAGGACCAGGAAAGAGAGATAGCCTAGCAAGTTGTTTCTGTTTTTTTTTTAATTGCTCTACTTCACAGAAAACATTGTGGCCCCACCCACACCCACACCAGCAAAGGCCTACTAATAGGCACCCCAATCCCCCTATTCCCTCCAAAGGGTTAGTGTCAGAGAAGGCCAGGTAGAGAGCCAGGACTTTAATCCCAGCCAGGCAGTAACAGACCACCACCACAAAACCACCTGTTCCCTGCAGAATCAGTGGAGACCATATGGGAAGCAGTTCTAGCCCTGCCAGCCAAAAAAGCATCAGTGGGGGCCCAGTGAGGAGCCAGAACTCTCACCCCCACTCAGCAATTATGAGGAGCACCCCCTGGGGTATCAATGGAGACCAAATGGGGAACCTGTTTCATAACATAATACTGAAAATGTCCAAGTTTTAATCAAAAATCACTCACTGTATTAAAGAACTAGAAAGAGCTCTCAAGCTGAATGAATACAATCGATAAATGCCAACACCAAGACAAGATATAATTATCTGAGAAAGATTTTAAAGCAATCATCTCTGAATAAGCAGTTATGAGTCTGACTGAATCAAGTGAAAAATATACTCTCAGCAAAGAAACAGAAGATATAAAGAACCAAATGGAAAGTTTAGACTGAAAAAAGAATAGAATAACCTAAATAAAGTAAATGGGATCATAATATACATTCTTGCTATTTTTCAGCTTAATACCTAATGAAAATCTAAGTCTCTCTGTAAAATTAATCCTCAATTAAAGGACATGTATATTGTTTATAATTTCTCACTATTATAAACCATGCATATTTGCATAATTATCTACATAATTTCTGCATAATTATCTGTCCTTGTTAGTAAATGACATCACTAAAAATGAGAGTGCCATATGAAAGGGCATGCACAGTTTAAATTTTTTTTTTTTTTAAATATATTTTTATTGATTTTTTACAGAGAGAAAGGGAGAGAGATAGAGAGTTAGAAACATCGATGAGAGAGAAACATCGATCAGCTGCCTCCTGCGCATCTCCCGCCGGAGATGTGCACGCAACCCAGGTACATGCCCTTGACCGGAATCGAACCTGGGACCTTTCAGTCCGCAGGCCGACGCTCTATCCACTGAGCCAAACCGGTTTCGGCCACAGTTTAAATTTTTATACACATTGCCAAATAACTGTCTAGAAAAACTATACCAATTACATTCCCTTTAACAATGAGTCTGCCTACTTTTCTCACGTCCTTGCCAACAATGGGTTTCCTTTTCTAATTTGAGAAGTGAAAATAGTCTGTCATTGTTGTTTTACATATGTTTCTTTATTACTAATATGATAAATATATTTTCATGTGCTAAAAAGCTAAAAATAGTCTTTCTTTTGAAAATTACTAATGCAGGTATTTTGTGAATTCTCACTGTTTATCTTACTGATATAAAAGAGCCATTGGTATTTCACAAACATAAGCTGGTTAATAAATATGGTTTAAATATATTTTCAACCATTTTGTTATTTTTTTAACTTTGCTTATGCCTCTTTTTTTGCAGAAGAGTTTTTAATTGGTTTAGAATTCATTTTAGAAAATCCAGTTTAACTAAATCTTAGTCTCATTTAGTTGAAGTACAAAGACATCTAAAGGCTCAGTCCCAACTAGTTTTAGAGCTAATCAATCATAAAATCAACACTCACTACTGGTGAGTATCTAGAATTGGTCTTTCTGTTCTAATGAGGGAAAAGAAGAGGATACTGGCACCCACTAATTACCTATACATTATATTAAGAATAGATTTCTGCCGAAACCGGTTTGGCTCAGTGGATAGAGCGTCGGCCTGCGGACTGAAAGGTCCACCCACTAATTACCTATACATTATATTAAGAATAGATTTCTCCATATACATAGTTTCCCAAGTGGTATCACTGGATTTTGACTCCATTTTTTAAAAATACAATATTCCACTTCCCCATTGGGATCCCACTCCTACTCTAAACCCCAACCTATTTGGCTGTTAATATGACAAACTAACTGTATCCCTTTTTTCTACTGGAGGTTGGACTAATTCCCAAGACTTTCACTGTTATCTGAAAACCTACCTCAAAATAACCAAACTACTAGTCTGCCACCTGACAGATCATTATGGTCACTACCTAAAGAGTTCTGCTACCATGCTCTGCCCCTCTTTCAGAGCTTGACCTAAATTTATTAAGCAATCTTGGGTACCATAATTTGAAATGCTGGTCAACTTACTTGAGCTATTGCTCAATTGAGACAGAAAATAAAACAAATGGCCCTAGCCAATTTGGCTCAGTGGATAGAGCATCGGCCTGTGGACTGAAGGGTCCCAGGTTCGATTCCGGTCAAGGGCACATGCTTGGACTGTGGGCTCGATCCCCAGTAGGGGGCATGCAGGTGGCAGCCGATCAATGATTCTCTCCCCTCATTGATGTCTCTATCCCTCTCCCTTCCTCTATATCAGCAGTTCTCAACCTGTGGGCTGAGACCCCTTTAGGGGTCGAACGACTGTTTCACAGGGGTCACCTAAGACCATCAGAAAACACACATATAATTACATATTGTTTTTGTGATTAATCACTATGCTTTAATTATGTTCAATTTGTAACAATGAAAATATATCCTGCATAGGGAAGGCCGGGGAGGGTTGGGGGCAGGAGGGAAGGGGGTAAGAGATCAACCGAAGGACTTGTATGCATGCATATAAGCATAACCAATGGACATAAGACACTGGGGGGTAGGGGAGGCCAGGGGATTGTCAAGGGTGGGGAGAAAAAAAAAGGACACATATGTAATACCCATTTTAATACTTTAAGCAATAAAAAATAAATAAATAAATAAAATTTTTTAAAAAAGACAAAAAGAAAATACATCCTGCATAGCAGATATTTACATTACAATTCATAACAGTAGCGATATTACAGTTATGAAGTAGCAACGAAAATAATTTTATGGTTGGGGGTCACCACAACATGAGGAACTGTATTAAAGGGTCGCGGCATTAGGAAGGTTGAGAACCACTGCTCTATATCAATATAAATATATCTTTTTAAAAAAAGAAAACAAATGCAATGTATTATATCTTTTTTTTTCTTCTGGATATCCATTCTCCCTATTTACTTCTTTTCTCCAGCAGCCACTCACAGGCTCTGGCATATTTCATTACACAAGCTGCCTAATTTATGACAAGTAGCACTAACAATGTCATAAAAAGTAAGCACAATCACTGGAATTATAATTTCTGTGAAAGTCACATTCATAAAATCGTAATGAAAGAAAAATAGTTTAAAAGGATACCTTTTAATAATGTGAAGAGAAAAATTTTAAAAACACTTATCTCTATGTTGTCAAAAGTTATTCCAGCATTTCATGGAATAAAGAATTGGTCTATAAGGTTTTTGTTTGTTTTTTAAATTTTTTAAAATATATTTTATTGATTTTTTACAGAGAGGAAGGGAGAGAGATAGAGAGTCAGAAACATCGATCAGCCGCCTCCTGCACATCTCCCACTGGGGATGTGCCCGCAATCCAGGCACACGCCCTTGACCGGAACCGAACCCGGGACCTTTCAGTCCGCAGGCCGACGCTCTATCCACTGAGCCAAACCGGCTTCGGCGGTCTATAAGGTTTTTAACCAGTCCACAAAATGTTTAGTATCAATACTTAAGGCCATATTACTTAGATTTTTCATTTCCTTCAGTTTAACATTTTCAAAGCATAACTAATTTCTTTTTTAACTAATTCTATTTATATTCCAGGATACTTCCCTTAGCTAAAGAAGGACAGCACAAGTTCACCTTCAATTTCTCAGCAATCTACAAACAATATTCTGTTGGAGTTAATTTTACAAAGCATTAACATATTACCACATCGGATCAAGAAAAAGTAGCTAGGAAGGACATTACAGGGTTAACTCGATGGTTCTCAAGGGGCAATTTGGTCCCTAGAAAACATTAGGCAAAATGTGCCTAGAGACATTTTTGGAGGTCACAATGGAGGAAGGGGGAGGGCCACAGTGTACTGATATCTGTGGCTAGAACAGCTGGGCAAACTACCGCCCCCTGGCCAGATCCCGCCATTTGAAATCAATAAAACTATTGAAAAAAAAGACCGTACCCTTTTATGTAATGATGTTTACTTTGAACTTATATTAGTTCACACAAACACTCCATCCATGCTTTTGTTCAGGCCCTCCTCCGTAATGGCCCTCGAGTCAAAAAGTTTGCCCACCCCTGGGCTAGAAGCTAAGGGTGTTGCTAAACATTCTATAATGCACAAGACAGCACCCAAAACAAAGAATTATGTGGTCCATCTTTGGCTGGTTTGCTCAGTTGGTTAGAGCATTGTCCCGATATGCCAAGGTTGTGGGTTCATACAAGAACCAACCAATGAGTGCATAAATAAGTAGAACAACGAACCAATGTTTCTCCCTCTGTCTCCCTCCTTTCTCTCTAAAATCAATAAATAAAAATTTAAAAAGAAAAAAAGAATTATGTGGTCCAAAACTATAGTGATGAGATTGATAAACCTAGGACAACTGATGAAATTTTAATATATACTACACTGCAGCAATGTTAAGTTTACGGAATTTGATCATTTTCATGTGGCTTCATAAAGGAATGACTTTGTTTCTAGTAAATATATATCAAAATATTTAGGACTGAAGAAACATGTCTCAACTTACCCACAAAAGATTCAGAAAAAAACATTATGTAAATATGTAGAGAGAAAAAATGATAAAGCAATGAACCCAAATGCTAACAACTGGTAAATCTGAGTAAATCTTTTTATTATTCTTGCAATTTGAAATTTTTTTTTTTAATATATTTTATTGATTTTTTACAGAGAGGAAGAGAGATAGAGAGTTAGAAACATCGATCAGCTGCCTCCTGCACATCCCCCACTGGGGAAGTGCCTGCAACCCAGGTACATGCCCTTGACCGGAATCGAACCTGGGACCTTTCAGTCCGCAGGCCGACGCTCTATTCACTGAGCCAAACCGGTTTCGGCGCAATTTGAAATTATATAAAAAGTTAAACAAGTATTAACCATGCCTATAAATTTCTTTTAACCAGGAAAGTTTGCACAATTTCCCACAATATATGCAAGGGAGTAAACCAGCTTTCTTTTACTCCTTTTTCAAAATAAATTATACTATCTTGAGTGGACTAATTGTAAATTTGACCCAGATAACTCAAGTAAGCGTAAGCTGAAATGTATAATTTCTAAAATGTGAATTTCAGAGAAAAAGCTAGAAACATCTAGATGTCTACCAAGGATATGACATTCTGTAGTATATCACAGTAAATGCATGGCCTAATACCCGTGCATTGAACATTTCAGGCTTTCAATACATACTGAAAACTGCAATCATTTAGAACCACAAAAGACCTGAATATACTTAATGGGAAACAATGTATAAGAAGTAAAACAAAAATATTTTTAGACTCAGATTTTCAGAAGTTTTAACATTAGTTCTGAATTCTTGAACCTTATCATTCTTACTTCTAGGTACTTTTTACTTAAATAGTATTTAAACAAATATACAATTAACAGCTTTGCAAATATTAATGGTTTACTTTTGGAAAGCAATAATTAAAATTGTTAAATCCAGGAAAAAGTTTAGGGCACTTACAGATGTCTGGGACATACTTGACTGTTGTGTGACACTTCCTGTGGGGGATGTAGACGGTCTTCCACTGGACAAACTTGCCTAAAATAATAAGAAGTTAAAATCTTTCTGGTGCCAGATACCACAAAACCAAAAGAAAAGTAAAAATGTCTATAAATGAAGCTATTCATTTTACACTGAACATGGATTAAGCTTTGGCCAGATTAAGAAAAAACAAAAAAGCTGAATGGTGGAAACAGGACCCAAAGGGTCATATGATTTTAATAGCTGCACTCGTTGTCAGTTTTACTCTACAGGCTTCTATCTTCTTTAGTGGAATCACCACTGCAACATTACAAAAAAGAAATTGAAGCTACGTCAAGTGCCAGTGGGTTTCAGTTTCCTAACTCATATCACAAACATGATGTTACTTAAAATTACACTACCAAGAAAAAGCAACAGCTGGGTATGTGATTACAACAGATATAAACCTTTTTCAGGTTCAGTCAACTGAGATCCTTCTCTAGTAACTAGATTTAAGATTAAATCTCACATGTAGTTTTATTTAAATAAACAGAACAATAATGAAAATCTTCTTTAAAACACAAGCATTTAATCATAAAATCATCCTGTTAGTAGAAATAGTGTGATTAGATGTGGCTCGTTGGTCTAGGGGTATGATTCTTGCTTAGGAATAGTGTGATTAGATTTTAGAAAGTACATATGCATATCTTTATACAGAAAATGTCTGGAGGGTTACACATTAACTGATACAGTGGCCAACTCTGAAGAGTGGAAAACAGCAGTGGGTGTAGTAAAGGAATACTTCTTCTTTAACTCTTATAAACAATTTTATACCGTTTGATTTTTTTTTTGATAGTGTAAATTTCTTGCATACTGGAAAAAAACCTTTTTTTGTTAAAATGTAAATATGATTCACGTAATCCTAAGTATTCACTGTTATACCTAAAATTTTACATGCAAAATCATGACACTAGCATAGCAATCCTGCAATGTAGATAAAAAGCAGTGGAAGGAAAAGTTAGCAACAGAGTAATATATAAAACATATCCATTATTTTTTAAATTAACTTCCATTTGGCAGCCTATTATATTTCCCTAATAAAAAATTATCACAAAACATCTGAACTCTGAAATAATACCCAATTCATTTATTTTCTGCAGTATCTGCAAATGTCAACTTAGGCCTCATAATTTTTCATTTATTCCACTCTCACCTGAACAGCAGCAAGGCTCTGAAGCTGGGAGCTGCTTAAGTGCTGCTGCTGAAGAGCTGCAGTGTGCAGCATTAAGTGCTGCTGTTGAGCTGCATACATCTGCTGAAGGTACTGAGCAGCTGAGCTGGAAGGCCGATGCAATGCCTGTTGAATTACCTGTGATAAGTCAATTGAACCAATGTCAAACCATAATCTTAACCATAAAATAAAGTGTTAAAAAAGTGAAAGTTTAAAATTTTGCTACTTGAATATTCACTGTCATAAGCTTATTAACATAGTTCTCCTCTAATTACATATCTCTAGGATTGCACAAATTAAATCCGTACAAATTAAAACTACCCTGTGTAGTCAATTCACAAAAGAAAAAAGGAGCAAACAACCATTTGAAAAGATCTTCAATCCCATTAGCAGACAAAAATTACAAATTAAAACAGGATATTATTTTCCAACTTTCAGATGGATAAAGATTTAAAAGAATACTATTAACTGAGGAAACAGGTACTCTCATAAATGGTCATAAAAATCTAAATTGGTATAAGCATTTTGAATAAAACTTGGTAGAATTCAGGGCTTGGGTACAGGAAGGAATACGTTCAACCCTGCAGCCATTACAAATAGTAATGCAAAGCAGTGCTGCCCAATATAGTAGCCACTAGCCACATGTGTCTTCTGAGCACTTACAATGTGTCCAGTGCAACTAAGGAATTGAGTTTTTAATTTTACTTCATTTTAATTTAAATATAAATAGCCACATAAGCTAGTAGCTACTGTACAACATGGCACATACTAGTATATCTACATTAATTAACAAAAAGAATTCCCAAATACATCCTAAGGTGAAAAAAGCAGGCTACTAAATAGTGTATTGAGTAAAATGCCTTTTTATATTAAAAGTTTGTGTGTGTTTTTTTATAATACTTTAAATTTTTTTTTATTGATTTCAGAGAGGAAGGGAGAGGGTGAGAGAGATAGGAACATCAATGGATGAGAGAGAATCACTGATCAGCCGCCTCCTGCACTCCCCACACTAGGGATGGAGCCCACAACCTGGGCATGCGCCCCAGACCAGAATCAAACCCACGACCCTTCAGTCCACAGGCTGACACTCTATCCACTGAGCCAAACCAGCTATGGCTATATTAAAAGTTTTGAAAGAATATTCAGGAAAATGTTAAAAGAACACCAAACTGGATTCGAGGTGATTTTTACCTTCTTGTTGGTACTTTTCTTTTTTTAATATAGTTTTATTGATTTCAGAGAGGAAGGGAGAGGGAGAGAGAGATAGAAACATCAATGATGAGAGAAAATCATTGATCAACTGCCTCCTGTACGCCCCATACTGGGGGATCGAGCCCGCATGTGCCCTTGACAGTAATCGAACCTGGGACTCTTCAGTCTGTAGACTGATGCTCTATCCACTGAGCCAAACCAGTTAAGGCTCTATTTTTCTTTAAATGACTGAAAAAACTTTATAATGAGTAGGTATTATATTAATAATCATAAAATTATAAAGCAATTTACTTTTTAGAAAATTACTAATTACCTTTCAAATTTAATTTTTCAAACATTTATAAATGTTTTTTTAAATGTCAGATTCCGTGTTTCAATTGTTTCAATAGAATAAAACTATCCTTACTAAAATAATTCCTATAAGTGTTACTGAAAATATTTATTAGTATAATATAAAATCTGAGCCTGACACTTCATAAATAGATAAACACAGAAAAAACAACCATTCTATTAACAGAGAAAAATTCTTTATCTGCCCAAACCAATTAAGTCAGACTATGGTAGTCCTCTACAACCACATCCCAAAGTCACATCATGCCCACAGTGACTCTGAAACAGTACAGAACTCTTAAAGCAGCATCAAACCAGAGAGATAAGGGAGTAATAGAGCCATATCCTACAGCTTTAGGGTATGAGTCAGGACACCTTGAACCACAAAATTCCAAGAGAGCATATTTCCTTGTATTGTTTACTTTCACTTGTTTATATCTCATTTTTCCAACTCCAGATTGCTAAGCCTGCTACAGACTTCTGTCACCATATCAATGTAGGCTTTTGACTCCTAGTTGCAGAGGACTATAGACCAGCATCAAGTAATTTAGGATTATAACAGTACTAGAATAGTAATTTACTAATTTACTAGTAATTTAGGATTATAACAGTAATGAAATTCGTGCACTGGAAAGGTCCCTCAGCCTGACCTGTGCCCTCTTGCAGTCTGGGAGCCCTCGCAGGATGTCCGACTGCGAGAGGGCGCAGGCCGGGCTGAGGGACACCTCCCCCCCAATGCATGAATTTCATGCATCGGGCCTCTAGTGGTGTTATAAATATCCAAATGGCCCTTGGCAGAAAAAAGGTTCCACACTCCTGCTCTAAAGGAATGAGGATGATAAAGAACATTCAAAGGACTGAAAATGAAAGCTGAAGGTATTAAAGAACTACTTAGGTAGTTCAATAAATATTGATTTGATGGTATTTAGGGGAAGCAATTCTAGGATATCATGCAAATTAGTGTTAGTGCTATTTGTGAGATATATCTATATCTATATCTATATATCTCCAGTAACAGTTTAAAAATTTTTATTAAAGTATTAATATAATACTTCCAGGTGTACAACGCAGTAATTCAACATCTATATACCTTATGAAGTGATCACACTATACAAAGTTATTACGGTAATATTGACTATATTCCCTATGCTGTACATAACACTGTTTTTTATTAACACATCCAGCTCAGGTAAAAACTAGAGAACAAAATGGCATATTAAAATATCACATCATCTTGTGTTCAAAGATCTTGATACTCTTCCCTATATCTCTTGCCTCAGAGAAAGATGAAGAACATTAAAAACACATTCTGCATTCCAGTTTGAATTTTTTAACTGACTGGGTCTCCAACAATTCTGATTCCATCTATGGTAACGTCAGAATCCTAAACCATACAACAGTTAAATAGTCATTATACTGGGGTATCCACTCTAGAAAAATGAATAGGGAGAGGATTATGTTGCAAAGTTATTTTCAATGTAGAATGCAATTATGGGGATTCTAGAGAGAATAAGCAGGTATAATGGAAAAAAATAAGAACTCAAAGAGTAGTTAAGGGCACAACTCCAGAATCAGAGAACCTACTAGCTTTATGAGTTTAGGAAAGTTAGACTACTTACTAGTAAAACATCAGTTTTCCCATTTATAAAATGGAGATAATAATAGTATCTAATAACCCATGCAAAACTTTTATCAAATGCTTGGCCCATAGAAACTGTTCAATAAATGTTGGCTATTATTACGTACTGGGTACATCTAACGTGCCCAAACAGTTCTAGATGCTTCCTTTAATCCTCATAATAACTAATAAGGTGGTGGTCTCATCCTCATTTTACAGTTTCCTGAGGCTATTATGCCTCCCACCTAAGATTATATAACTACTAATGAGAAAGTGAAATTCAAAGAGCATATCAGACTGCAATGCCCTTGTCCTTTATATGCAATACCATATTGCCTTCACTTCCATTATTATAAAGGTTAACCAAGTAAATTTAATTTTCTCAACTAAGTGACGAGCCCAAGATTTTTCCTCCTTAGAATTCCTTTCCACCTCTACCCCTAAGAGCTTTAGAATGAATCCTTCTCCTTAGGGTTCTTCAGTTTAAAATGAACCTCTTAACACATCTACAGACCTGAATAGATCTCCCTAAGTCTATATTATGGGTTCAAATATAAAATAATCCCAAAAAACCTAGAGCCATTCTGCATGTTGGGGCTCTAGATTGATTATCTCCATACTGAAGCAGCAGCTAGACACCTTCCAATTATAATTTTCCTTACATATTTTAAAAGCTACACTCGGGGGTGGGAGGGGGGTAGGGGGGAATAAGAACGGACTGGAAGAGGTTAAATGGAGGGAAAAAGAGAACCTATGTAAGACTTTCAACAATAAAGATATTTTTAAAATCGCCCTGACTGGTTTGGCTCAGTGGATAGAGCGTCGGCCTGCGGACTGAAGGGTCCCGGGTTCGATTCCGGTCAAGGGCATGTACCTTGGTTGCGGGCACATCCCCAGGAGGGGGTGTGCAGGAGGCAGCTCATCGATGTTTCTCTCTCATCGATGTTTCTGGCTCTTTGTCCCTCTCCCTTCCTCTCTGTAAAAAATCAATAAAACATATTTTTTAAAAATAAATAAATAAAATAAAATAAAGCTACACTGACAAATGTAAGCCCTCTCAACAGAATAATTATTAAGTAACTTTTTGAGTGTTTTGAACATTAATAATTCTAACTGTACTTAGCAGGGGCCCTCACACTACGGCCTGCGGGCCACATGTGGCCTGCCGAAAACATTTATCTGGCTGCTGGGTGTTTTTGCCGCAAATGCCTGTTGCTTAGCAGCCGACTAGTTTTTTCTTAAACTATAGTCCGGCCCTCCAACAGTCTGAGGGACAGTGAACTAGCCCCCTGTTTAAAAAGTTTGAGGACCCCTGATTTAGAGGATATCATATAATTCATTGGATATGAAACAAAATTTGACATAAGCAAAAATAATGACATCCTAAGTCTTAGCCTACCCATCTTCATAACTGAAATACCTGTACAGCATGTCGGTCTGAGCCACTGTAGACTGAGATCTGTGGTTGCTGCATTCGAGAGGAGGAAGTGGTGATGGTGGTAGTGGTAGTGCTACTGGTTGTTGTCGACACAGAAGATGTTCCAGGGTTTGGTTCAGTATCCATAGCTGTACCGTGGTCCTTAAATCTGGCAGATAACACAAAGGGTTTGTACTGGCAAAAGCATTATCTTATGGGTTTTAAAGAATATTTAATAATTCCAAAGAAATTATCAAGTCTAAATTTCTAAGAAGGTCCTCAAAACACAGATAGCACACAGTCACCATAAACACCTTGAAAGAAAAAGTACTTCACAAATAAATAGCATATTTAATACTTAATACCAACTAAATTTGAATTTAAATTATTCGGGATATGTAACACAGATAAGCCGGGTCTAAAATTTATTTTCATTATTGAAAGAAGATGAGTATTTTGAAACCAAAACAGGTGATGAGTGAATACTAAACTACCTAGGAAAATAAAAACTAAAGCAACATCAGGGAATTTAAAATATATATTTACATTCTTCTGACCATACTAACTACAAGTTCAAATCTTTCTCTTTTTCCAAATCATTCTTATCTATACATTAAAATAGGGTGCCTAAGGGCTTGTGCTAATTAGCTTAATTTTTGGCAACCATATATACTTGCTTTACAAATAAGTTCTTTTAGAAAATAAGTTAATAAAAGCTTCGGCCTGCGGACTCAAAGGTCCTGGGTTCGATTCCGGTCAAGGGCATGTACCTTGGTTGGGGCACATCCCCAGTGGGGGGGCGTGCAGGAGGCAGCTGATCCATGTTTCTCTCTCATGGTTGTTTCTGGCTTTCTATCCCTCTCCCTTCCTCTCTGTAAGAAATCAATAAAATATATAAAAAAAGAAAAAGAAAATAAGTTAATAAAAAAAATCACACTAGCTTTTTCCCTAATTAATCTCACTACATCTAATAAGTATAATGAAAAGAGCTGACAACAATTTCCCCACTTCCTTACCAAAATCTCTTTTTCACAAAGAATTGTCCTAAAACTTGAAAAGAGCATAATTATGTCACTTTCCTCAGGAATGGACAGTAAAGTACATTTGTGGACACGACTTTCTGATTTTTCCCCTTCTAGTATTATGAACTCACTTCGCTGTTGTATAAAGTTCTACTAAATACAGAATTTATATCTGAATAAATTCAAACAATTTAAGTCAATTCTAAGGGCCTCAAAATTGTTAGAAACTAGAACTACAGGTAGGTTTTGTGGGGGGTGACAGAGCACAGGGCATATACTCGCTTTATCTGCCCTATGTCCCATCTTTTCTCCCCAGAAACAAAATCTGGCGGACCTCACATTCCCAGCAGTGACAAGAATAAGAACACTTTCTACTTCAGGAGAAGACAAAGGAATTTGGCACTAATTGTGTACCCGTACACTATTCCCATGTCTTTAATGTACAGGTTTTCTTTGTCCTTTATATCCATTATGTGAATAATATTTATATGCTTTTTAAAAAATCTCGATTTAATGAGAGGAAACGTGAATGGGGAAAAGCTGACTACACTTTCTTGATTCGTAAATGACTCCTATATCCTTACGCTTCTCTGGTGCCTTTTTAAGCAGTTTTTCAGACTGCATCCCAATACCCAAACCACAGCATCGCATGGTCACCGCTCAACAACGGGACGCGTTGTGGTCGATAAGGTGAACTTCTTCCCAATGACCGGCTGCCCTAACGCCCCGAACCTGGCCCCAGCGCTGGGCCGTGAGTCCGCCTCCATGCCGGTCCCTCTGCAGCGCGTGCCATTCCGCTCCCCCGGACCCTCGGCCCCCAGCCCTGGGGTACGCGGTTCCGCAACGAACCCAAAACCCAAAACGGTCAGAGAGCCCAAACGATCGGCACAATGCCACACCTCGCCGAGCGGAACCGGCCCAACCGCTGACATGCATTTGGAGACCCGGCACAAAGGAGCCGTTTCTGCAACTCTGCCGTCCGCTGCGGAGCTCTATGCCGGCAGCACGGCCGGCGGCCGCGGTGGGCACCCCCGAGGCCTACCGGGAGAAGTCGGCATGTCTCCCCGGGCACACCA
>NW_006291010.1:1803106-1814449 GCF_000327345.1 Myotis davidii
CCGCCGCCCCCTCTCCAAACGCAGGCTCTGCTATCTCTGGGAATTGACCAGGTTTCCCCAAATTAGATACTAAAGTGCCTCACCTCCACCTCCTGGCTTTCTCTTGCGTAGGGTCTTCTTCCTCTTGGAGAGGGGTCTGTAACCAAGCTAAGAAAAGTTCTGCTTCCACTGTTAAATTAAAAACCTGAAGAACACACGAAGTATGCTAAAGCCTGTGCAAACTGCAGAGTGAGATGAAAGAAAACCAGGAGGATCCGATTCTAAGGTCTCAGAGGGAAAGGAAATGCCCTGGTGGCTGCAAAGCTTGTTTCCTAGGGCGAGTTGGAGTTTGGGGGTCTGAACCAGCAGTTTCTCTATCTCAAAGACAGTGTTCAGGATGCTGGTGTGGTGGGTGGTCACAGAATCGTCCTGACTATCCTATGTCTTCCACATGAATGTGCTGAGCACTTAGCAGGGGGTTGCAAATTAGAATACCACAGGGAACAAGCAGGAGTGGCCACTAATTTGCTAATGTGGCTTACTAATAAATGACTTAGATATAGAGATATAGGAGCTACGATGAGGCAGGAGGAAAGATCAAGATGAGTGTGAAAAGGCCCTTCCTGCCAAGCACAGCCAGATGGAAGAGACTCATTGGGCAAGCCCTGCACCCTCTTCGGGCACCTCACTCTCCCAGCACCCCCATGGGCTCCCCGATGCAGAAACGCTCTACACCCTGTCTTTTGCGTGTTTAAAAAGGCTCCATTGCATAATTATGATTGAGTAAATCATTGGCTATTGGTGGTAATTGATTCAACTTGCAGTTCTTCTCCCCTCCCTTGAGAAGAGGGAATTACGAGGGTTTTAGGAACTCTGTGCCAGGAATGGGGTCGAAGCCCTAAAATATATTTCTTATTATAAATCGCAGTGTCACAAGCCCAAACTGAGTAACACAAGCCCACAGGCCAAATACAGACTGCTTCTTGTTTTTGTACAGCAATCAAGCTAATGATGGTTTTTACATTTTCTAAGAATTGGGGAATCAAACGAAGAATACTATTTTGTGACAAGTGCAAATTATGTGAGATTTAAATTTCAGTATCCATAAATAAAGTCTATTAGCACACATTCATGTTTGTTCTTTTATATATTGTCACCGGCTGCTTTTGTGCTAGAAGGGCAGAACTGAGTAGTTGCCACAGACGCTATATTGATCCACGACTTACCATCTGGCCCTTGACTGACAGTGTTTGCTGACCTCTATTCTAGGTCACGGATCCGCCTGTCTATCGCAGAGGAATGCCTACAAAACACAGCCGGCAGTCCTGGTGCCCGAGAGGCCTGGCGCCAAGCAGGGAGCATGCCCCTACTTGCCGGCGATGAGTGGGTGCCGCAGGCCCACAATGACCGAATCCCCCGCGCGCGGGAACATCGCAGAGATGTAGCGGTCCTTGTGGACTGGCTTGGACTTCTTCCGGCCCTTGTCACTCTTGGGGACCTCGGTCCCCAGCTCCTCCACATTCTCCAGCACCATGTTGTAATGCCCGTCAAAAGCCTTCACCCGGCCCAGGAGGTTCTTGTTCTTGCGGTAGTTGATGAGCACCTGGGTGTTGTTCTTGACGGACGGCGTGAGCACGGAGAGCGGGCTCGTGTTCAACTCTTCCTCCCCTCGCTTCTGCGGCTCCTCCGCGGTCATCTTACTCTCGGGCTTGTTGAGAAGGCTCGTGGGGGTGCTGGTTGCGCTCTCAGCACACCCTACCCCTGTCCTCCTCGTTGTGTGGGCCTCCGAAGAGAAAGCGCGAGCCAGGTTTAGTTTTATAATGTGGGAAAGAAAAGGGGGCGGGGGGGGGCAAAAACAGCCTAAAGATTGCTGTAAAATCTTAGAAAGCAACATGTAAAGTACTCTTTTTTTAAAAAAACTTTTTACCAAGGTCTGCCTTCACCTATATTTGCTCAGTAAATGCTATTGAGTATGCCTAATGCTCAGTCGGTTTTATTTTATTTTTTTAAAAATATATTTTATTGATTTTTTACAGAGAGGAAAGGAGAGAGATAGAGAGTTAGAAACATCGATGAGAGAGAAACATCGATCAGCTGCCTCCTGCACATCCCCCACTGGGGAAGTGCGCACAACCCAGGTACATGCCCTTGACCGGAATCGAACCTGGGACCTTTCAGTCCGCAGGCCAACGCTCTATCCACAGTGCTCAGTCGGTTTTAAATGCTTGTTGCGGGAATAACTGCTTGAATAGTTGGATGGATAGTGCATGAAATTCTAGGGTACCCTGTAAATTGAATGAGACCAGGTACAGACTGACTTTGTCTTTTCCTTAAAAGGTAAATATACCGCCGAAACCGGTTTGGCTCAGTGGATAGAGCGTCGGCCTGCGGACTGAAAGGTCCCAGGTTCGATTCCGGTCAGGGGCATGTGCCTGGGTTGCGGGCACATCCCCAGTTGGAGATGTGCAGGAGGCAGCTGATCGATGTTTCTCTCTCATCGATGTTTCTAGCTCTCTGTCTCTCTCCCTTCCTCTCTGTAAAAAATCAATAAAATATATTAAAAAAAAAAAAGGTAAATATACCCAAACAAAATGCTTTTACTAAACCAAATAGTATTGAAACGGAGAAGACAGTCTCCAGTCCTGCCACCTCTCAGGAGGTTAATCATATGCTTATCAGCCTTATCTTCCCTTGTATGCTTGTGGGCGGCACTATACACAGCCAGCTGTATTTCCCCAGGTGCTGAATAGTAGCAGCTCTGAACATTAAAGCTGGAAGGGCCATGAGGCATCATGTGACCCACACGGAGGAAGAATCTATGGCAAAAGAAGCTGAATCCTGATCTCCTATCCTCCCAGTCCGGAGTGTTTTGCCTGGTGCCATAGAGCCTTCAAGCCAGAGGTGCTCAATAAGCCCTTGGAGACGCTACGTGCTTTCACTTTCGCTCTGCTTTTATGCTTAATGTTTGCTTCGCATCGTGGCAGCCTGGAAGAGTTGTTATAAGCAAGGCTTTGGAATTAGACAAACTTAGCTATGAATCCTGGCTCTTCCACGCCCTAGCTGTGCGACCTTTTGCAATCCTGTCTGCTTCCCCCTTCAAAATAGAACCTCGCCCTAACCGGTTTGGCTCAGTGGATAGAGCATCAGCCTGCAGACTGAAAGGTCCCCGGTTCGATTCTGGTCAAGGGCATGTACCTTGGTTGTGGGCACATCCCCAGTAGGGGGTGTTCAGGAGGCGGCTGATCGATGTTTCTCTCTCATCGATGTTTCTAACTCTCTATCCCTCTCCTTTCCTCTCTGTAAAAAATCAATAAAATATATCTTAAAAAAAACAAACAAAACAAAATAGAACCTCATCTCTGGCCGGACTACCGTGAACATGCATGAAATCATCCAAATACAAGCGAATGTGACACTTCTCACCAACTCCACTGTTTTCAGCCTCGGCCCAGCCTCGCCCTCCTGAACCACCATAATCGGCTCCTGACAGGTCATCCTGCTTCTCTACTCTGGTTTCTCTGTAGTCTCTTCTCCAGCCAGCTGCCTAAGTAAGCTTTTAAGACTGTAAATCTGACCACATCACTGCTCAGATCCTCCAGTGGCTTCCCATCACTCTTAGCAGAGAGCCCGGGGTTTTGTGTTGCTCACTGCCTCAGCCACACTGGCCTCCTTGCTTTTTCTTTTTGGCTCTTGTATTCCCCAGCTCTCACTTCCTCACTTCTTTCAGGACTCTGCTCACAGACCATCTCAGAAAGCACTCCCCACCACCTACCTTAATATGGCCTTCTCATCACTTTCTTTTCCTATCCCACTTCACTTTTCTTCATCACACTGCAAGGCACCAGACATCACGTTATGTACATATTGGTTTATTTCTTCAGTACTCCCATCAGCCTCCAGGTTGTAAGCTTTGCGTTTTGTGCACTGTATTCCCAGTTCTTAGAACTTAAGTGCTGCCCTAGCTGGTTTGGCTCAGTGGATAGAGCGTCAGCCTGCGGACTGAAGGGTCCCGGTTTGATTCCGGTCAAAGGCACATGCCTGGGTTGCGAGATTGATCCCCAGTGGGGGACATGTAGGAGGTGGCCAACCTATGGTACTCATTCACATCAATGTTTCTCTTTCTCACCTTCTCCCTTACTCACTCTCTTAAAACACCAATAAAAACCTCTTTATCTGAAATCAATAAAGATATATTTTTTAAAAAATTAAGTGCTCATTAAATGGACATTGAATGAATAAAGTTACTTAGCCCCTCTAATCTAAATCAGATCAGAATCCCCAGGTTTCTGATCTGAAAAATAGGGATAATATTTGCCACAAAGTTATTTTTGAAGTTAAACACAAATTGAAATAATGTATATAAACAGTAGAACATAATAAATGCTCACCTTTTTGTTGTTATTTTGCCCCATATTATTACGCTTAAAGTAAAGGAAAATAATCCTCCTACCCTATTTCCAAAGGCTATGATTTTTTTTAAATTATAGTGTAGTCCTTACTTTTTAAAGTTAGCACTTTATATTTTTTAAACTTGCATCTGCTATATTATAAAATATACTAGAGGCCCAGTGCACGAATTCGTGCACGGGTGGGGTCCCTCTGGGTGGCCTGCAGGGATTGGGCCGAAACCCACAGTCCAATGCTGCCTGCAGCTCCTACCTGCTGCTCCCACTCATCCCACTGTGCCTGCCGCAGGCTCATGCCCAATCAGCCCCCATCAGGAGCAGCTCCTGCTGCCACATCAGCGTTCACCAGCCATGAGCCCTGCATCTGGTGCCCTCCCAAGGGGAGTGGCCTGCAGGATCAGGCTGAAACCGGCTCTCTGACATCCCCTGAGGGGTCCCGGATTGCAAGAGGCACAGGCCAGGCTGAGGGACCCCACTGGTGCACGATTAGGACATGGAGGGATCGCAAGAGGGCTCCAGGGTGTGTGTCTGGCCCATCTCGTTCAGTCCCGATCAGCCGGACCCCAGCAGCAAGCTAACCTATCCATCAGAGCATCTACCCCCTGGTGGTCAGTGCACATCATAGCAAGTGGTTGAGCAGCCTTTGCATATCATTAGCATATTACGCTTTGGTTGTTTGGTTGTTCTGCCGTTCGGTCTATTTGCATTTTACCCTTTTATTATATGGGCTAGTTTCAGTATCAGAGAATAGATTTTTGCCTGTATGCGCCTAATGTATAAAAATAAACTGTCATATCAGTTTGACATTAAATCTTAATTGTAATGTTCTATTTATGATAGATAAGTCTCTCAAAAATACATAAAATGCCAGAGACAACAGAAGGCAGAACAAAATACATTATGGAACATGCAAAGCTAGAACAGGGTTGAAAAGTTGAGAAAGTTATTTAAAGGACACATATGTATACCCTTTGTAATACTTTAAGCAATAAAACAATTAAAAAAAAGAAACATTTAGCAATTGTTTAAAAAAAAGGGTAACATTTTATAGAAAAATCTGGGTTTCCATTTTATCTTGATAAATAAGAAGACAGCAAAACAGATCCCAAATTCCCTGATGGTAAGTTCTTGGCTGGTGCTGAGTTCCACTTGCCCCCTTTAGACAATTAGAGGTCAAATGTTCTTCATTCAGTCTCAAAACCCCTGCCTCCACCTGCCAGGCCTTTTTTGCCATTTAGGTGGCTGCTCCTGATCTAGAGGAAAGCCTCACCCATCAATCAGCTTAGAAACCTCTTATGCTGATGTGAAACTGGTTTTGTGGCCTCCTGTCATTCAAACTTCCCCTTTTCTAAAACTTATTGATATGAAGAACAGCAGGGGCATGGCAAAACACTGCGATGGTGACGTTGAACACAAAAATACTGTGTAAGTGAGTAATCCAAATCTCTGAAAGGATTGTTTACAAAGATTACTAGGCCACGAATATATTTTTATTTCATTTTTGAAGAAAGTCATTTAAAGGTGGTGATTCATCACTTGCATGTTTAATAATGCAATATCTAGAGTCAAATGAATTTAAAATTTAGTACAGAATGACTTTTTCAGTGTTTCATTTCAACCCATATAAGGGCATTCTACTTTGAATTTCTGAACCTCTCTAATAAAAACTCTTTATATAGAAAAAAAGGAAGTTATTTAACAGAGGCATACAAAGATACAGAATTTAATGTTAATATTTAGCTTTAGTCAATCCTGAATACAAATTTGTGCAAAAATTTAAATAATTAAAGAACATATCTGAAGTATAGTGACAGTCCACTATAATCCACTCACTCTTTTCATGCCCCAAAATAATAATTATTAACATCCCATTGCAAATCCTCCTTGATTTTCCATGTACTGACATACACATAAGTGTACTATGTATCTCTTTTATCAAAATGGCATTGGACTATACGTACTCTTTGGGAAATATATTTTTCCATGTCAGTGTCATAGTATTTTTTCAATTCCTCAAACATGCCAAACTTTGCTTACCTTAGGGCCTTCCATAAAACCCTGAAATATTCTTTCCCATACATTGCAAGTATGGTTCCTTGTTTCCCTTTAATGCCTAAGTATTTTATTGTTTGTTGCTATTATAAGTGGAATTGTTCTCTTAATCTTTTTCTCTTTAACTTTTGCATTCTATCATTGTAAATGAACATTTTACTCTTTTATATTCCCAGAATCCTGAAATGTTTGAAAAATAATTACATAAAAGTGAGTGAGTTTCATGAGGTTTTAGAATTTGATTTAGGTGCGTGGGCTTCCAGATCATGTGCCTGTGCACCCTCCTGCAGGAATAAAGATATTTGCCTTGCAAAAAAAAAAAAAAAGAATTTGATTTAGCCTATAAGTACAAAAAATGGTTCTGACACCAGTGGCATTTAACTCTGACTACACATGTGAATCACCTGGAGAGCTTTTATAAGCTATTTTGGTGGTGTTAGGGGAGCATCCCACACTATTTGAAACAACCTCAGGGTGGCATCCTGGGTATCAGGATTTTTCGTCTTTCTTCCTTTCTTTTTTTCTTTATTTTCTTCCTTCCTTCCTTCCTTCCTTTCTATCCTATCTAATAAAAGACAAAAAGGGTAATTGACCATACCTTCGCTATGCTTCCCATTGGCTAATCAGGGTGATATGCAAATTAACTGCCAAGAAAGATGGCGGTTAACCATCAACAAAGATGATGGTTAATTTGCTTACATAGGCGCAATGATGGGAGGTGAAAGGGGAAGGATGGAAGAACAGTGATCGGAAACCCAGGCAGCAGGCAAGAGCCGGGTGGCCGCCTTTGCCCTGAGGGCTGCCTTTGCCCTGTACCCCGGCCCTGGATCAGAGAACTGGGGCCGCCTTTGCCTGCCCCCCAGCGGTGATTGCCATTGGAAAGCCGGGCCTGTGGCCCGTGGTCACCATGGCGATCGGAGGGAGAAAGAACCGCATCGCAATCGGAGAGCCGGGGTGCAGGCGGGCGGCACCCCGGCATCCCAGCACCTGACATGCAAAGGTCGGGGATGAAATGACTTTTCCCAACCACATCTGAAAATATCCCTGGGAAGGCATCACTGAAGAGTTCACAACAACTGTCTTACTTGGCAAGGAAGAAAGCAGTTGGCAACGGAAACAATCCCTTACATCAAAGTTAAGGTCCCTCTGAGTAAAAAAGAATACTTTCAATTTAATTGATGTTTTAGGGTTAAAATTATAGAAGATATTAGATCCAAATATATTTTCTGAATATTTTAAAATATATATGAGATACATTTTCCCAAGGAACTCTGAACTAGTACCTTTCCCTCTAGCTTTCTTCAAATTGAGAGAATCTATGGAGTTCCCCATACTGCACAAGTTTTAATGAAAGAAAATAAGACTTTCTAAGAGCATCAAATACATGTTTTCTTATTTACAAACATATATACTCTTCTCTCTCTCTCTTTAAAATATATTCTTACTGATTCAGAGAGGAAGGGGGAGTCATTTGCTATCTCTAAGAGTCAGCTAGCTCCAGGAGGGGCAGTCTTTGTTCTATCGGTAATACCACCAAGATGCCAAAATATCATAAAATATACCCCTAAAAGCATGATCAGCCGAGGCCGCTTTGGCTCAGTGGATAGAGCGTCGGCCTGCGGACTGAAGGGTCCCAGGTTCGATTCCGGTCAAGGGCATGTACCTTGGTTGCGGGCACATCCCCAGTGGGGAGTGTGCAGGAGGCAGCTGGTCGATGTTTCTCTCTCATCGATGTTTCTGGCTCTCTATCTCTCTCCTTTCCTCTCTGTGAAGACTCAATACAATATATTAAAAAAAAAAAAAAAAAAAGCATGATCAATACATTTCTAACCTAGTTTAAGTATTATGAAGGTTTATCCCCTGATTAAATTCTTCAACTGAAGGATAGACTATTATTGCTGTGTGGTATTTTAAATACACTACATACTATACTAAGCATAGTACAATATATATTGATTGAAAAATGATTTGTTATGATGACTTAACATGTATAGAGCTTTATTTAAGTAATTTTGGAATGTTGACATATTTTGAGAAATGCTTGGGTTACTTATTTGAAGTAGTTTTATGGAAATAAAATATGTAAAAGCTGTAATTTTCTCTTAGCTAATACCATAGTGTTTAATCTTAATCTACAATAAATGTCCTCTGTCTCAATATGGTATATTTAAGAGCCCAGAAGCAATCCATTCTCTGTGACAGGTATGGAATATTTGTTAGGTAATTAAATATTCGTGTGTGTGTGTGTGTGTGTGTGTGTGTGTATGTAAATCTTGGTCTAGTTTAATGCAGGAAGATTGGCAGGGCTAGAAATTTGGAGTTAAAAAGCTGAGTTTAAGAACTGGAACTGTGCATTTCCAGCCAGTGATCTTCGGCAATTCATTTAACCTCTGAATACCAAGTTGATTATCACTAAAGCAGAGATAACAGTAATTTTTACCGGATGAACTTTGGGGAGAAATCAATTAATCTAAATGTGATCGTATTTGTCAACGTGTTGTATAACCACAATGCACTATGTGCATGTATTTAGGGCTTATTCCTACTACAATATACTGTAGAGACATTTTTTCAGAATAGGAATTCAGAAAGTTTTTTGTATTTGTAGAAATGTTCAAGGGCAAGACCAGCGTGGGGGGTACACTAAAAATTGATTAAGGAAAAGAATAATAATTTACTGTCTATTTATGTAGTGAAATTTTGGATTTAAAGGGTATTTTCCATCATTGAACTTCAAAGAGCTTTGAAATGTTTATTTATTTTCATAATAGTTTGAAGTCAGATTAAAGTTGTCATTTGTTCTCTGAAAGGGAAGTAAATACAGAGCAAGTTACATAACCTGCTTGAGTCAAAATTAGAACAAACGCTTTCAATTTTGCCACGTAGTACTCAGACTGGATATTGCACTGCTCCCACAATAAGTACCATCTTTTGCTGGAATCATTGAAGTTTGGTTTTATCAAAATACTTACTGGTTGCCCTAGCTGGTTTGGCGCGGTGGATAGAGCGTCAGCCTGCAGACTGAAGGGTCCCAGGTTTGATTCCAGTCAAGGGCACATACCTGGGTTGTGGGCTTGATCCCCAGTAGGAGGCGTGCAGGAGGCAGCCAATCAATGATTGTCTCATCATTGATGTTTCTCTCTCTCTCTCTCTCGCTCTCTCTCTCTTTAAAAAATGCCTGTTGCAGTTGCTTTTTAAGATTTTCTGTTATGGCCCTAGCCAGTTTGGCTCAGTGGATAGAGCGTTGGCCTGTGGACTGAATGCTTTTGGGTTTGATTCCGGTCAAAGGCACGTACCTCGGTTTCAGGCTCCTCCCCGGCCAGGGCCCTGGTTCGGGGCACGTGCAGGAGGCAAGCAATCGACGTGTTTCTCTTACATCAGTGTTTCTCTCTGTCTTTCCCTCTCTCTTCCACTCTCTCTAAAAATCAATGGAAAAATATCCTCAGGTGTGAGGATTAAAAAAAAAAAAATACTTGCTGGCGCAAGCAATTAAATATAGAAAATCTGTCATCAAATAATCACTAGGAACTCATTTTCAGCAAGTAGACCACATCAAGTTCTCTAAGATGCAGTCCTTGTTGTATATTAATGAAGTGAAAAATCTGCATCTTCTCCTGAGGTCCCAGAGCTACTGTTCTTGGCTATTCTGGGCCACCCTTTCCTCTGTTCTCATCCAAAGAACAAATATCTTCACATTCCTCTTTTCCCTAAAACTTCAGCTGATTTGGGGGCTAAATAATAAAAGTCTAAATCCAAAGCTCCTTCCTTGGCTTTCGGGGTCTTTATTTTCTGACTCTAAAATACCTTCCCCTGCTTCCAACTGCCTCATTGACTTTCTCATCATTCAGACACCAGCGAGGCCTTTTCTCTGCTTTGATTTTACACCCAACATTAATTCCACCTAAGATAGCATTAAGAAGAGGTTGAGGGGAGAAAGACAAGGCTATACTTGTTGACTACTTATTGAGTGTTCTACACAGTGTCCTATCTAATTTGCACAGCAAGCCCATGACGTAGGTATGCTTATCGTCCGTTTTGCTGATGATGATACTCATTTTTGTGGCATTAAGTAACCTGTCCAAGGTCACAAAGACACAGGTCTAGCTTTGGAACGAGAGTCCAACCCTAAAACACAAGTTCTGGCCTGTTTAATATGCTGAATCTCTCCACCCACTCTGTGAACATTCCTCTAAGAGTACTTACCAGATGTTTGTTTTTAATTGAGATATAATTCACACATAACATAAAATTCATCTGTTTAAAGTGTACAACTCAATGTATATTCACAATGTTGTATAACCGTCACCACTATCTAATTCCAGAACATTTTCATCACCCCTTCCCCCCTTCCTGGCAACCACTACTCTGCTTTTGTGTCTATGGATTTGTCTGTTGTGGACATTTGATACAAACCAGATTTATATAACACGTGATCTTTTCTGTCTGCCTTCTTTTACTTAATGTTTTCAAGGTTCATCCACGTTGTAATATGTTTCAGTACTTCATTCCTTTTTGTAGATGAACCCTATTCCATTTTGTGGAAACACCACATTTTGTTTATCTATCCTTCAACTTTATTCCTTTATATATGGACTAAAGGCCCAGTGCACAAAAATTTGTGCACTGGCAGGGAGGGTGTCCCTCAGCCCCACTTGTGCCCTCTCACAGCCTGGGACCCCTTGGGTGATAACAACCTGCTGGCTTAGGCCCACTCCCGGGTGGCAGAGGGCAGGCCCAATCCCTAGGTGCCTGCCCCGCAGCTCCTGGTCGGGCTCAGAAGAGGGTCGATTGGGGAGTTGGGGTGCCGCCCCCTGTCATGCACAGAGCAGGGTGGATCAGGAGGTTGCGATGACACTCTCAGTCATGCTCAGGGTAGGGCCGATTGGGGGGGTTGGGCACCGCTTCC
>NW_006291010.1:1815583-1816389 GCF_000327345.1 Myotis davidii
CAATTTTCTTTCTTCTTTTGTTATTTGTGCTTATGGTGTGCAGTCTAAGAGCCCATTGCCTAATAAAGGGTTACAAAGATTTACTACTATGTTTCCTCTAAGTTTTATAATTTTAGCTCTTACATTTAGATCTTTGATCCATTTTAAAAAATAATTTTTTTATTGATTTCAGAGAGGAAGTTTTATCATTTTAGCTCTCACAGTTAGAGAGAGAGATAGAAACATCAATGATGAGAGAGAATCATTGATTGGCAGACTCCTCTATGCCCCTCACCAGACATCAAGCCCACAACTTGGACATGTTCCCTGACCCACACCTGGGAATCAAACCATAACCTCCTGTTCATAGGTCGACTCAATCACTGAGCCACAACAGCTGGGCTTGGATCCATTTTAAGTTAATTTTGTAAATATTTTAGGTAGGGCTCCAACTTTATTCCCTTATAAATGGATATCCAATTATTCCAACATCATTTACTAAAACAAACAAACAAACAAAACCCTTGTTATTTCTTCCATTGAATTATCTTGGCTCTTACTATGAATTTCTAAATCAACATTGGCACATGACTACTAAGTGCGCTCCTTGAGGGAAACGCTTGTATTCCTACCTCCGTGTCTTCCATGGGACTATGACATAGTAAATCCTCAACAAACACATTCAATGAATGAAAAGCTGATTGATTCCTATTGTTAACCAACAAATACCAAGTGCAGGAGACTTTGTTGCTAGGTGGAGAAGTTTTATACATGAAACTCACAGTCTAGTGAATTTTTCAAATCAAAAGTTTCCAAGGGGTCCCAGA
>NW_006291010.1:1816427-1822317 GCF_000327345.1 Myotis davidii
TTGTAAAAAATCTCCATCCTAGCTGTACATATTTACTCCTTTCTCTGAATTTCTATAGATTTTACCAGTACTTGCTCTTCCACAAAATTAACAATGTCTTTGTACAGCCCTATTGTGTTGGAATGTTATATAATCTTGAATTATTATTTGTCACAGGTTTATGTGTGGCCTTCCTAAGTAGACTACTCCAACTAGACTTGGGAGAATTTTAGATTTTACACTTTATTGTACGAAACGTAGAGCCTTGTACCCAGTGGACATGGAGAAGATGTTTATTAATATAAGTGTGTTTAGATAATTCATGTTTAAAATAAGAAGCTATTAGGCCTAAGTTTCATTCTCTTTCCTCCCTTTCCTAGCTTTCCTAGAGGAATAGAGAGTCCAGGGTCCTAATAATTAGTATATATTGGGTGTCCCCTTCACATGTATACACACTTTGAATGATTATAAATCAGTGTTTAACATGCAGTTCATTTTCAAAAGTGAGTTATCAGCTAGTATACACACTTTGAATGATTATAAAGTTAGTGTTCATTAACATACAATTCATTTTCAAAATTATGTGAGTTATCAGCTGTTAAAGTGTGTATACATTTTTGGGGGATACTCTATATATTTAAATATTTCTTAATATTACTATTAAAAGGATTAAAATTCTATTAAAAGCATAAAAAACTTTGGCAGAATTCCCCCAACAATGCAATAAATTAAACGAACTCCCAAGGGAACTCTGATTTGTAGTTTTAAATTACTGAATCAGAAAGTAGAGAAAAACATCCTGTTTCCTTTCTTATCTCAAGCTTTCATCCTAGTTTTGAGGTGGAGGAAGGAGATGGAATAATCTATTCTCATATTGCTTTATAGAACATAACCAGCATCTTTGAAACTATTCAACTGAGTTAAAATATAAAATTAAGACTAAATAAAAAGTTGCCAAATGAGAAAGAATATACCATGACATGATACTTGGTAGACTATTATGCCTTTATGGGAATACGGTGAGCCTGTTAATGGATTGTGATAAGACAAATTATGTGTGGGCGAAAGTGCTTCTCTAATAACTGAGTGTCTCTCTAATAAATGAATACAGAGCATTTTAGCATGTGGTTAGGTCATGGAAACAAACAAACAAAAACCCTTGGAATATTGTGAAGTTAATGTTTTTCCTCATCTACCAGAAATCATTCAATCTGTTTCAAATTCATGGCATTTTACATTTATGCTAAAGAATGAAACACATCGGATCAATGATAAAATCATTCTCATTTCACGTCTCTGGACTTCATTTGTAAAATGAGGCCTAGACTTTTTGCTCTTCAAATTGTAATCAGTGGAACAACAGCATCAGCATCACATGAAAGTTGGTTTGAAATGCAAAATCTGGGTCCCATCCTACACCTCCTAAATCAGAATCCTCATTTTCAGAAAATCCCAACCTACTTTGTACGCATGTTTGAGAAGACTGACCTAGATGATAAAATGTAACTTCCAGCTAGTAAATGCTACCATTCCATGATTCTAGCTGAAAGATTCCAAGTTAGGAAACATGAGAGTCCCTTCCTTAGCAGTTACACTTGACTTGAGTAAACGGATAGCTCAGCACGTTGAACTAACCTTTCAGGTCACAGCTTTAACAAGGCAAAGAAAATAAAGACTTGCTCTGCTTGTTTGATGTCTTCGGTTTCTTTCTTATCACACTAAGATTAATTTTAGTATTTAAATGGACATAAACCAATGTAAACCTATTTCGATATTAAATTAATTTAATATTTGTTGAATTCCTGCAGCTTTCTAAATGCCACCAAACACACACACACACACACAGCCTTAAAAGGTTAAGATTCCTACTGTTGAGGCACCTAATGAAGATGGTAGCTTTGCTTGAAAAGTGTTAGTGTCTGGAGCCCTTTGCTGATTTAATTACAGGTTGATTTATAATTTGTTATTATCCAGGATAGGAAGCCACACCAAGTCATTAAAATACCTTATGCTTAAGTCTCAGGACGATAAGCACCATGTGCCGGTGGACTAACAGGCAGCTTCGTCTCTGGAGTGCTGTTCCCACTGACATTGTGCACGTGATCAAGCAGCCAGAAATCATTGTAGACTCAGCTCTGCTTTTTCTCCTGCTTTCTCTGCGACCCCCACATAGGATATGGTTTAATTCAAGGTCAGCAGAAATGCCATATGAAAATATCTGAGTCCAGTAGGAAGTAGGAGAAGGTGGTAGAGAAATGAGCTGGTCCTCTGTCGGGGGGAGAAAGGTTGGCAACCTTGTGGGGGAGTCCCAGGAGCTCACTCCAGAGGCTGAGAGAGAACTAGATTACTGAGGGAGGAAAACTGGGGTAGGTGAGCTTCTGAAGCTGGGAACATTATTAGATTAGGTTCACATTTTCAATTGAATACGCCATCCTCATGAACAGGTTTGCCATTTCAAATCAGAGGGCAACGTACATTTGCTAATTAATTGCTATTAGTGACAGCATACTTGGTATACAAACATCATTAAATAATGACACTTCTAAATGAAGTTTCTAGCCCAGCCCGCATGGCTCAGTGGTTGAGGATCCACCTATGAACCAGGAGGTCACAGTTGGATTCCCCGTCAGGGCAGATGCCTGGGTTACGGGCTCGATTCCCAGTGTGGGGTGTGCAGGAGGCAGCTGATCAATGAATGATTCTCTCTCATCATTGAGGTTTCCATCTCTATCTCCTTCTTCCTTCCTCTCTGAAATCAATAAAAATATTAAAAAGTAAATAAATGAAGTTTCTATGTTTCGATGGAGGCTCTTTCAACATCATTTCACTAGTCAACCTTGTGCCTTTCAGTCTAGTCAGATAAAAATGCGTTCTTCTGGTTCCTGAGGTAGTACTTAGGAGCTGCTGCCATAGCTCTTTGTCATTTCCTGGCACATAGTTTGCTATTTTGCATTATTTTTCTCTTTATTGGTGTATGTCCTGACATTCTATCTAGATTGTAAATTTCTTGAAAAAAAGGAGAGAGCCTAGTGCCTGGCACCAATTAACCCCATTGGAGCTGATTATGTTGAGGTCTCTTAGACCTTTTAATATTCAGTTACTTTCCTTAAGCAAATGTTTTATAATTTTATTGCTGATTTTTCTGCTTAACAGAATTCTCCATTGATGGTTCATTAAAACAAACCTCTTCTGTCATGTGTTTTTTGTATTAACAACTTGCTACTTTATATTTTAAGAATTAAATGTGCTCCAGCCTCAGGAAATCCTTATCAAGTAAAGCAAATGCTTATCCTTTTCTAATAGATAAGAAAAAATGAAGCAAAGTGGTGTTGTTCAGTGTCAACAGACACTGAGAACCTATTATGTGTTAGGTGCAGGGGTACAGAGATGAACAAAGTAGGGCTCCAACCTTATGAATGTGCCAGCAAGAAAATAAAGTATGATACTGTGCAATGCGGGCTGTAATTGACATATAAACAGAGTGTCGAGGAGGAGTGCAGAAGAAGAGGAAACATGAAGAGAATGGGTACCTAACAGCCTGTGACGCAGAGGTAAGAAGGAGAGTAGAACTCGGGCAGGAGTGGCAGGGACTAAGTTAGGGAGGGCATTTCAGACTAAGTAGAGGAAATGTAATATACAAAATCAGAAATATGTGTCATTGGCATCAATGAATAAGCTTCCTTTTCTGGGATTATCAAGGAACACATAACGTGAATTTTAAAGTTATTTTAAATTCAAAGTGCAAGATCTTTTATTTCAAAGGCAAAATAAATTAAGGCTCAAACTGCTATGTCATAAATTATGTGTCGTGTGGGAGTGAGATTGAGAGATAGAGTGGAAATAAGTTTGCGCAGCTGGAGTAAAGGGAGTACCCAGATAACTTGGAGATAAAGTTGGCCCGATGTCAATGGGGCAGTGTGAGGGCGTAGGAGAAAGAAGGGTAAAGGGAAGTCTTGGGGTTGTTGCTTGCTATGTTAATCAACAGAATAAAAACTAAAGTCTCTCATGAAGTCTCAGCTATCAGGACTTCAGTCAGGAGTTCTGGTCATGGCTTCTGCTCTTGGAGGTAAGATAAAACAATTAATGTGATATTAGGACATGATCACACAGGACTTGTGTCCACTAGTTATTGTCTCATTCACCATTCTCCAAGCAGGTTATTTCTTTGCTCCACCTTGGACAAGCACTCTGATAATGAAAAAATTAGAGAATGTTAGCCAAAAATGTTTTAAATCCCTTAAGCCTATGGATTTGAGAATTAATTAATTATTTTCCTATTAAAGTTATTGCAGTAAGGCAAGTATGTAATTCAGTCCAGGGCCCACTGTTTATCTCCACAGGTCAAAAAGTCCCTTTAAATGACTAAGACTTGCAGTTTAAACACTTTTCTCTCCTTTTAATGACGTTATCACATGTTCAGTGTAACCACTGAAGAATGTTAGGTTAAGGGCAACAGGCTTACGCAAAATTGAAGGTATTCGTAAGCACCATTTTAAGTATAACCGAAAGATAATGGGCTTTGAGAGGCTTGTTCACAGTGTCTACCATTGACTTCCTATTTTAATCATATGATTCTCAATTGAGAAACAGGCATGAACGACCCAGTAACAGGATATATTAGATGACATCAAGAACATAGCAAACAAATTTTCATATTTGATCCTGGCTTCGGGGCTCATTAATAAGGCTAATTAAAACTGCATATAAAGTTTTATCTATTCTGATCAGTCATTCTCTTGTTAGAGCAGCTCAGTCTCTAGAAAGGAAGCCAAATTTTCCTAAATATGTGATTAATATGATGCCAAGTTCTTTGTAAACCTTTTTACACAGTCTGGCTTTCTTTAGCCAAAGAGATGATTAGATAGTTTCTGGTATTTTGTTACTAAAAGTAACATCATTTCTGTGCCCTTATCATCCTATATACATAAATGTTTGTGCCTTATTGACTTTAAAAATTAATGTCAGAGCACTTCCAGGATGGAGACATGAGGAGCTCCCGGTATACTCTCCTTATTGAAACAACCACACTGATCAAAATTCCAAAAAGCAACCATTGCCTCAGACAATGAGGTAATTTATACCTCAAAGTATTGTCAAAAACACTGGAGCAATACATTGCCAATTAGTGGAGGCTAACAGCTGGGAGTGATTTCAATAACAGTAAACCAGCCAAAAGGTTGATAAGGAGGTGAAGGAAAGGGAACCTAACTAGGGAGAGAGAGAGAGAGAGAGAGAGAGAGAGAGAGAGAGAGAGGTAAAAAGAGAGTATAAAGCCTACCAGGTACTGTGAGATTCATGAATTTGTTGTTTCACATATTTTGCATTCATTGGTTGCTTCTTGTATGGGCCCTGACCAGAGAATTAAACCCCCAACCTTTCCCTATGTGCTCAGTGGTTAGAGCATGGGTCCTCGCACTGCAGGTTGAGGGTTCGATTCTCCCTCAAGGGCATATACCTGGGTTGCAGGATTATTCCCAGGCCCTAGTCAGAGCTTGTGCAGGAGGCAACCAATTGATGTCTCTCTCTCACATCAATGTCTCTTTCTTTTTCTCTCTATCTCTCTCCCTCTCTCCTCATTTCTTTCCACTCTCTCTAAAAATCAATGGAAAAAATATCCTCGCGTCAGGCTAACAATAACAACAAAAAAGATAAGGCTATTTTAAAAAATGTAATTTGTATTCACCTATGGTAGGAAGAATTTCAGTAGAATTTCCAAGTTTTTAAATTACTGAAATCAACCTTAATTATATCAAACCTAGAATATTTTATTAACGTTTATAAGAAGGATCTGAGGGGGAAAAATATATCTTACTCTACCACCTATTGATTGTCAGAACCAGCAAGGGTTTGGGACAGCTATTCTTTACATCTCTCTGTAGAGCAGTGGTTCTCAACCTTCCTAATGCCATGA
>NW_006291010.1:1823215-1830537 GCF_000327345.1 Myotis davidii
CCCTTCTCCCTCAAGGTCATATACCTGGGTTGCAGGATTATTCCCAGGCCCTAGTCAGAGCTTGTGCAGGAGGCAACCAATTGATGTCTCTCTCTCACATCAATGTCTTTTTCTCTCTCTTTCCTTCCCCTCCCTCCCTTCCACGCTCTCTTGGGTGAGGATTAACAACGATAAACAAAACAAAAAACACCTCGCCACCTTGGCATATCAGAACACTCTAACTTGAACTACTGCACCAATGCAAAAATAGCATGCTAAGTGAAAGAAGCCAGACACAACCGACCACATATTATATGATTACATTTACGTAAAATGTCCAGAAAGGTCAAATCTATAGAGACAGAACTTGGATTACTGGTTGGCTAGGGCTAGAGGTGTAAGTTGAATTAATTGTAAGAGGGCGTGACGGATCTTACTGGGGTAGTAAAAATGTTTAGGACCTGATGGGTAGCTCAGGTGGTTGGAGCGTTGTCCCAGTACAACAAGGTTGCAGTTTGATCCTCGGTCAGGACATATACAAGAAACAGCCAATGAATACATACATGAGTGGAGCAATAAATCGATGTCTCTCTCTCCAAAAATTAGTTAAAATTTTTTTAATGTTCTAAAACTGATTTATGGTGATGAATGCACAATTGAACAAATTTTCTAAAAGTCACGCTATTACACACTAGAAACAGGACAATTTTAACATTTGTAAATATAACATTTATAAAATAAAGTTGTAAAAAAATGTCTAAAAGAGAAGAAAGATATTGTAATAATGCTCTACTCACTATGTTCTTTCATAGTCTCCTTCCCAACACATAGTTCTTTCAGGTTTTTCATCCATTTTTTATTAAATGTATTTTATTATTGAACATCTTTTTTTAAAAAAATATATTTTATTGATTTTTTACAGAGAGGAAGGGAGAGAGATAGCCAGAAACATCGATGAGAGAGAAACATCGATCAGCTGCCTCCTGCACATCTCCTACTGGGGATGTGCCCGCAACCCAGGTACATGCCCTTGACCAGAATCGAACCCGAGACCCTTCAGTCCGCAGTCCGACGCTCCATCCACTGAGCCAAACTGGTTTCGGCTATTATTCAACATCTTATAAGAATCATTACATTGTGAATTTCCTAAAGATATTTGTCACCAAATACTTGCAATTAAATTTGAAAAGTAAAGAGGGGGAAGTATAAAAGAGAGAGAGAAAGAGAGAGAGAGAGAGAGAGAGAGAGAGAGAGAGAGAGAGAGAACCTGACTAAAACCACTGTCATTCCCATGGGAGGGAGAAGTCAAGGTGACATTGTGTATGCCAAAGCTGCATCCTATGAGGAAATGCATCAGAGGCTGCACAGTGAGGGGGAAATAGAGTTTACTGAGTTGGTTTTGCCAAGTCACTAAACAAATAAACAAACAACTATGACAACAAGCCCTGGAGCCAGTCAGGATCAGTCTCCAGAGTTGCTACTATGGAAATATATAGTTTGCAAACAAAAAATTATGAGACATACAAAGAAACAGGCAAGTGGGACCCATATACACAGAAACTGCCTTTGAGAAGACACTGCTGTTGGACTTAGCAGTCAAAGACTTCAAAACAGCAATCCTATATAATAAAGAGGTAATATGCAAATGGTCGTTACGCTGTGACCGATCAGCAGGAGGGTGGGGCAGCGAGCTACCTGTGGCAGACAGCTACAGGAGGGTGGGGCAGCGAGCTACGTGTGTGGGAGAGCTACAAGTGGCCGTGGGCGGTGTGACCAGCTGAGGCAAGCAGCAACGACTACTCACGCAAGAACTTGTGTTCAGGGCCACTAGTTATAAATATGTTCAAAGTACTAAAGAAAAGCATGCTTATGAGTATAGATTCAAAATTTCTCAACAAAATGTTAGCAGAGTAAATCAGCAACATATAAAAAGGATATTACATATCATAACCAAGCAGGATTGGCCCCAGGAATGCAAGGATGGTTTATACCCCAAAACCAATTAATATAACATACTGTATTAATAGAATAAAGGACTAAATCACATGATTATCTCAATGGACATAGAAAACAGGACCCAACATCTTTTCATAGTAAAAATAGTCAACAAACTAGAAATGGAATAGAACGTTCTCAACCTTGTAAAGGGCACCTACAAAAAAAAAATTTAGAGTAATCATCACATTTAATGGTAAAAGATTGAAAACTATTCATATAAAATTGAAACTAGGTTAAGGATGTCCACCCTCTCTTTATTCACCAGATTCCAGCTATGGCAATCAGGTAAGGAAAAGAAATAAAGAGCATCCAGATTGAAAAGAAAGATGGAAATCAATCTGTATTCTAAAATGGCATAATCTTGACTACAGAAAATTCTAAGAAATCCACCAAAACCACTAATAAAAAAGTTCAACAAGCTTATAGCATACAAGGTATATGCAAAATCGATTGTATTTTTATACACTAGCATAAATAATAAAAATGAAATTAGGATGGAAATGTAAATTGACATAGCCACTATGGAAAACAGTATGAAAGTTCCTCAAAACATTAAAAATAGAATGTTTTGGCTCAGTGGATAGAGCGTCGGCCTGCAGACTAAAGGGTCTCAGGTTCAATTCCAGTCAAAGGCAAATGCCTGGGTTGCAATCGATCCCCAGTGGGGGGCATGCAGGAGGCAGCCTCTCAGTGATTCTTTCTCAGCATTGATGTTTCTATCTCTCTCTCCCTCTCCCTTCCTATCTGAAATCAATAAAAATATATTGAAAAAATAGAATTACCATGGTCTAGCTATCCCATTACACAATAGCCAAGACATGGATACAACCTAAGTGTCCATCGATGGATGAATGGATAAATAAAATGTGATATATACACACAACAGAATATTATTCAACCACAAAAAAGAAAAAAAAATCCTGTCATTTGCAACAATGTGAATGGACCTTGAGGGCTTTATGCTAAGTGAAGTAAGCCAAACAGAGGAAGGTAAATAAGGGGTGATTGCACTTATATGTGAAATCAAAACCTCATTGATACAGAAAAAAGATTGGTGGGTTGGGGGTGGGAGTGGGGGTTGAAGAAATGAGTGAAGGTGGTCAAAAGGTACAAACTTCCAGATATAAAATAAATAAATACTAGAGATGTAGTGTTCAGCATGGTGACTATAGTTGATCCTGTATTTGAAAGTGGCTAAGAAAGTAAATATTAAAAGTGCTCATCACAAAAAATAAAATTTGTAACCATGTGATGATGGATCATTTTGCAAAATATACATATATCAAATCATTGTGTTGTACACCTGAAACTAATATAATGTTATATGTCTTTTATATCTCAAGTACAAGAAAGAAGAAAGAAAGAAAGAAAGAAAGAAAGAAAGAAAGAAAGAAAGAAAGAAAGAAAGAAAGAAAGAAGAAAGATGAAAAGGTCCTGATGCCCAGGATGCCTCCCTGAGGTCATTTCAATTAGTATGGGATGGCCTCCTAACACCACCAAAATAGCTTATAAAAGCTCTCCAGGTGATTCACATGTGTAGTCAGAGTTAAAAGCCACTGGTGTCAGAACCATTTTTTTTGGACTCACAGGTTAAATCAAATTCTAAAACCTCATGAAACTTACACACTTTTAAACAATCATTTTTCAAATATTTCAGGATTCCAGGCATATCCTATATACTAAAGAGATAATATGCAAATGGTTGTCAGGCCCTCGTGCCTTCGCACCGGGGCCGGGGGACCTGAGACCAGGCCGGGGGACTTGAGGCTGCGCCCCTCACCCTGGGGCTGGGGCCAGGGAACCTGAGGCCATGCCCCCTGCCTTGGCACAGGGCCGGAGGAACTGAGGCGGCACTGGGGGACCTGAGGTCACGCCCTCCACCTGGCGGGGCTTGATGGGGATGGGGCCGGCTGGGTCTGGGTCTTGCATGATTTCAAGGAGCATGCAGGTGGGCAAGGACTTGACTCTGGGTCCTGCAGCATGTCTCAGACTCTGACAGGAGAGAGATTTTCATATACATTTTACTAATTTTCTTTCATCTCTGACACTTCTATTATAGAGAAAGGGCAAATAGCAATATTAAAATATTTCCTCTAATTAATTCCCTTTTAATGTGCACGAATTTTGTGCACCGGGCCACTAGTAAAAGAATAAAATACTCATTTAGATTGAAAAAGTTTAAGAGAAAAACAAGTTAAGAGAACAACGTCACTTACAATAGCAACATACAGAATAAAATAAAGTTAGAAATAAAGTTAAAGGGAATGCGAAACTTTTATTATGATAACTAGAAAACATTATTCAAAGAAATTAAAGACCTAAGTAAATGAAAAAGATATATTATGTTCATGGAATAGGATATAAACTGTTGATATGATAATATTCCTCATCCTGGTCTACAGACTCAACACAGTCTCTGTCAAAATCCCAACTGGCAAATCAATCCTTAAATTTATATAGAAATGTAAGGGATGCAGAATAGTCAAAACAATTTTGAAGAAGACAAAGTTGTAAGACTCAAATTTCCCTGTTTTAACTTACTACAAAGCTGCAGTAATGAAAACAGTGTGATTCTTGCACAAGGATGGATAGATAGATCAATGGAATATAACTGAGAATCTATATATATAAAACCCTAATATGCAAATAGACTGAACGGTGGAACAACCGAACAACCAGTGCCGTGCACCCATGGAATGTGATGGGTGTCAGCAGCAGGTGGCAGAACGTGGAACAGAGTGGGTGGCAGGATGGCGGAGCAGGTGAGTGGGAGCGCCAGACCAAGGCGTGGCGCCCGTCACTGTCATCGGGGCGAGTCTCTGGTGGTTACTGAAAATTCTTTGCTCCTTTGTACCACGGTCCCGCCTACTGCTCGCACCTGCTGCTGGCGCTGGCCTGCTTGCAACTGCTGCCGACACCGGAGCCACTGCTTGCACCTGCTGCTGGCACCCGGCGCTGGCCTCGATCGCCCCTGAGGGCTTCTCCACCTTCCCCTGCTCCTGAGGGACAATTGGGGCAGCAGCCACCACTCATCGCCCCAATCACTTTGCGCCATCAGTGGGTGTGAGCAGGGCTGGCACCATCAGTGTGTGGGAGGAGTGTGTGGGAGCAGGGCTGCTGGCAGACAGGGACTGGGGGCTGCAGAGGGAGGGGGCAAGTGGGGATGTGGAAGATGGGCTGAGACCCACCCCTGTGCCCACCACAGCCTCACAGCCCACAGTTCCTTTCAAGGTGCACAAATTCGTGCACTGAGCTCCTAGTTCAGAAATAAACACATTTTGGTTAATTGATTTTTGACAAGAGTAAAGACAATTCATGGGAAAAAATAGGCTTTTCAACAAATGGTTCTGGGACAACTGGATATCCATGTGCAAATTTGGACTACTTACTTATATTACACACAAAAAATTAATGCAATATGGATCATAGACCTAAATGTAAGAGTTAGACTATAAAACTTTTAGAAGAAAAATAATTGTAAATCTTCATGATCTTGAGTTAGGCAAAATCTTAGACATGACATCCACAGGACAGGCAACAACAACAAAAAATAGACCCATTAGACTTAATCAAAATTAAAAACTTTTGTGCTGCAAATGATACCACCCGAAAATGAAAAATCAAAACACAGAATAGGAGAAAATATTTGCAATCATCTAATGAAGAACTTGTTTACAGGATATATAAACAACTCCATAAAAAAAAAGATTACCCAACTTTAAAATGGCCAAAGGATTTAAATGGATACTTTTCTCCAAAGGAAATATACAAAAGGACAATAAAAACATGAGAAGTCATTAGTCATTAGAGAAATGCAAATCAAAACCACAATGAGGCCCTGGCAGGGTGGCTCAGTTGGTTGGGGTATCATCCAGGATACACCAAAGAGGTTATGGGTTTGACTCCTAATTGGGATTCATATGAGAGGCAACGGATTGATGTTTCTCTTTCTTGTTCACTCTCTCCCTTCCTCTCTCTAAAAAAATCAATAAACACATCCTCATGTAAAGATTACAAAAATAAATAAAATACAGTTGTTTAAAAAAACACAATGACATACCACTTTCATAAACACTAGGATGATTATAATGAAGAATATGGTGTTGACAAGGACATAAAGAAGTTGGAACCTTCATACATGGTTGGTACAAATGTAAAATGGTGCAGCCAATTTGGAAAAACAGTTTGGTACCAGGACTGATGCAGGGCTGGATTCATGCTATCTCTAACTGCAGTATGTGACAGAGCCAGGACGAGTGGAAGGACAGATTCTTTTAATCCTTTGTTAGCCAGTGTTAAAAGAAAAAAATGCTGATGAATGGATGGATGGAAGGATGGATTGGATACTCATGGTACACTTGTTCTATGCAATATCCACGGTCCTAGATATGGGGGCCAAGAAGGAAGAAAAGTCAGTCTTCTATCATATTTCCTCAGTTGAGTTTCCTCCTTTATCACTTTCATTATTACATTGGTTACACTATTTAATTCTATCCATGAAAGAGGCTCCGCCGGGGCAGGTAATCAAACTTTGTTCCTACAAAAAGGCACTGTACAATGGGGATGATTAATGCAATCGGAAGGGAGAATTCATCACAGGAAAAAAAAGCCCGAGATCGTGACGCAGCCCAGGCATTTCCAGTGACTTGGGACGCCCCAGCTGGATTCAGGATTTCCACTCCGACGGCTCCTGGGGCGCAAGCTGGAGACACTCGGCTTGGAGGCGGGGCGCCCTGCACGGAAGGAACCTCCAGTCCCAGAATCCCCCGGGGACTCCAAATCCCAGAAACCCGCTCAGGAAATCTCCCCGAATCCCTAGTCGGCTGACCACGGACGCCACCAAGTCGGGAGACCGGGGTGCGATGCCGCAGCCTCTCCCCGCTACCATTTTCCCGACAGGGAGAGGGCTTTCCATGGAACGACAGCGACGGAGCCTGCGCGTGCTCTCCGACACGGCTGCCGCGAAAGACCCTCTCTCGGCATTGGGTGGGGTGGTTAGCGCCTTCCTTCCTCTCCCCCCCCCCGGTCCTTTGCCGGACCTCTGAGCCCAGAGGGTCAGAGGGAGACCGCGTGGCAGACAGCCGCGTCCCTTGGGACAGGCACAGCCCCTGACTGGGGACCTCGGCCTCCGGCGTCAAGGCGGGGGAGCCAGGAGATGCCGACCCAGAGGGACAGCACTACCATGTCTCACCCGATCGCGGGCGGCGCCTTCGTGGACCATGCTCACCAGGTCCGGGTGAAAGCCTACTACCGCGGGTGAGTGCGCCGGCATGGAGGCGGGGAGGCGGGGGAGAGGCCAGCGCCACTTGGCCTGGAGGCGGGCAGGGTGCGGGGCTGCAGAGGTG
>NW_006291010.1:1830553-1844002 GCF_000327345.1 Myotis davidii
ATGTGGTGGCGGGTTGGTCTGCGGGGGCGACGCTAGGGACTCGGGATGGGTGACCGAGTGGCCGGGGGAGGAGCATCGGGCGCTGGGTGGGAGCACCCTCAGAGTGTGGTGCGGGGCGCGTCTGGGAGTCGCGTGGCTGAGGGTCCCGAGTAGGGTCCCAGGGAGGACCCTTGGAATCGAGTAGGTCCACCTGGTGGGTAGGATGGACTTGCCTAATGGGAAATTTACACGGTTTATAGGTCGTGAAGTCCGGACGTGTGGTTTGGAGTTGAGAGTGGACTCCGAGTGATGCCTCGGTGAACTAAGTTTGCTGTGGGCTGCGAAGACGGGGGCTCCAGTGTGCTGCCCTTTTGGTTTCCAGCAGGCCTGGAGCCTCTGGTTCTCCAAGTCAGGTTTCCTTCCTTGCCGAGGAAGGAGAGTTCACCAAGTATCTGGACTCTGGTCCGGCTGCCAGTAAATTAGACATAGCAGTTATTATTGAATAGTAGAGTCGATGCGTTTTTAGGGATGTGCATTAGGTATTTATGTCTCCAAGATTAGATTGTGAATGCCTAAAGTTTTGTGAACGCTTCCCTGTCAGTGTTGTTGCTTCATGGATCTTCCCATAGGGTGAGACCATGCAAGGTGAGAAGAGGAGGAGGCTAGACACAGCTGGAAAATCTGTGATCTTTATTCATATTATTATCTAAGTTATAATTACGGTGGTTTACCAGGAATAATCCAGTCCTGAGATTGTTGTATTAAATCATAGTCCATCATAATTGGTGACCTGAAGTGTCCCCATTCCCTTGGATTCAGTTGTGGTTTTTAGATTTCTTTGATGTAATTATATGTAGGAGAATTGGAAAGGTGAAATGTTAGTGTGAGAATAAAGGTTTGAAGCTAAGGGTTAACAGAAAACCCAACCGTCTTGGCATGTCTTAACTGCTTGTCCAAGCAGAAATAAATTGCTTTAAAAAACTCAGGCACTGGGAGGTTGAAACTGCAGTGCATACTTGTACATTCCTGAAAGGATCAGTGAAGATAGCAAACTTTCAAAATGCCTCTCCTTTTGATTTCAAAGAAAATATAAACCCCTACATGTTACTGACTGATGTAAGGACATACTAGTTTATTTTGTTTGCTGCCATGAGGCCTCTGACCTGTGTGTATCAGCTTGACTGTATTCAGAAGTTGTTCACAGGTATTATTTTGGACAATATCAGTGTTTTTGTTTAAATTGATCAAGGAGGTCTTTGTTTGTTAATTTTCCCAAGGATATTTTTCCCATTGATTTTTAGAGAGAGTGAAAGGGTGGGGAGAGAGAGACATTAATGTGAGAGAGACACATCGATTGGTTGTCTCTCGAATGCACCCCAACTGGGGCCAGGGATCGAGCCTATAACCCATGTACCTGCCCTTGACCAAGAATTGAACCCACGACCCTTCCGTGCGGGACTGATGCTCTAACCACTGGGAACACCAGCCAGGGTGATCAAGGAGGTCTTGATTTTAAAACAATGCCAAGAATGGTGTGTAGGGTTTATTTTGTTTTTTAAATGGTTTGTAGTTGTCAGTTGACTTGAGGATGCTCAGCTATGAATTTTGCATTATGGGAAAAAAGTTTTGCTCCTTTTATCTTACCTTTAATTTAATAGATACTTCACTTTAGAGTGTGTTCCATTTTATAAAGTCTACAGTTCATGAGTTGTTAGGTACAGAGCATGAAATACAGTACCTGGTTGTTTTTTTTAAGGTATCTGATTATTTGGTAGTTTAAAAGATAGATTGAAAAATGAATATACACACATGGTAGGAGAGTGCAAATTGTATAGATGTAAAATAAAAAGTGTTCCCCATCTCTCCTTCCCAACCTCCAGAGGTAACTACTGTTGACAGTTGATTTCTGGTTCTTCTGGAGATTGCCTTTATTATTTTAAAGGTTATAGTTCTGTTTTGTGATTTATCAACTTTAGATAGTATCTTTTGATACTCTGAAAGATGAGAAATTGGATGATACTACCTTTTGCTTTTTCTCCTCTTGGCGCCTCTCAATTTTTAATGTTAGTCTATTGCTTTTAGTTTTCTGATTTACCTTTATGACTTAAAATATATAAATTCTTGACTTATTAAATATGGATAGTTTTCAATTATTCCAACTATGGGAGATGAAGAAACTGGTGCTTCTTTGTTCCCATTTTTATTAGTTTGACAAATGTGCATAGGCCTAATTAGTAAATTAAAATCATTGTAAGCCTCTCCTTTGGAAAGAAATCAAAGTATGCTATACTTTAGGAATGTATTATCATATTTTCTTGGCTCATTACCCTTTTAATGCTTGGCTAAAATTTCTCCAAGACATTCAAGCTAACATTTTCTTTGTTTTATTTTATACCTATGAATTTTTGCTAAGGAATGGATCTCTTGCCCTTTAGTGCTTTTAATTTAATGAAAGCTTTCTAATAGTGCCTTCATTTCAAGCCTCATTTAAAGACAACATCAGCACTCTAAATTGTACCAATTTCTGCCAACTGAAATTAGATCTGTTAAGATTATATGTTTTTAACAATAGTCTAAATGGATGGTTATGATATTACAGTCACCTGCACATTACTGCAGATGAAACTAAAATGAGTCACCAATGAGGATAGTTAATAAACAGGTTGGCTAACTAGAACACCTACCTGATTTTAAAATAAAAATCCTTCTTGTCAAGAAATGTAAGGACAATCTGCATTGGAAAAAAAGTATTTTTGTTTCAGATTTTCTGAATAGCTATTATCCAGGAGCTTTCCCCTTATTTCCTTCTAATAATATTTCTATCCAGTAAATGTTGAATCTTGGAACAGCAGCATTTTGTAGTGATTCAATGGCCCTCTCCTTTCAAAGGTGTGTATAGTGTTATCATTCTGTTAAATTTATTTTTAGTACAAATGTGATGTCTCCTAGCTATCACAGACATTTAATTAGATTTTTTTTCTAGTTTTTTAAGCACTGAGACTCTGATTTTATTGGAGCCCAGCTAAGAGTGCCTGTCTCACAGCCTGAACCCCTCTTTCCTTGCCACGGTAGCTTGTCAGTGTGTGGCCTTAGTTCCGAGGAAGAGAAACAGGTTTTGTTGGTTAGTGATAGATTGCCATTGGATGTGATTATCCTTATATGAAATTACTTGTTACTATGGGATCAAATTTACTCATTTCTTTACATTATAAGTGTTTAGGAAATTTTGCAAAAAGCTTATAAAAAGTGCTTTTTAAACACTGCTGTTGAGCAGTTGCAGCAATCCAGAGGATTCTTTGTGTGCACATCTACAGATAAAAAGATTGTTAGCTCCTTGCATATTTGGAATGTATAGCTGGTTCAGTGAAGAAATCGGCAGGATTTTTTTTTTTTTTTACTGTTAACAAGTCTTGACAAGACTTGTTTTTTAAAGTATTGCAACATAATTTTAGTGATATACTTTAGTAATGGTTCTAAGGAACTAAAAATAGTGTATGGAGTTGAGAATTGGGGGAATGTTAGTTATTGGTCCTACAGCTTTGGCATGGCACCTAGAGCAATTGAGCCACAGTTTTACTGGGGAGAGAGAATGGGCATGGTGGCCTGGTGCCAAAAACCCAAACCAAAACAACCCTCTCAGAAATTTGGATTAGATGATATGGAGATAAGTTGCTTGTTAGCAGTGAGGACTAAGCTGAAGAGTTGAGGGAGAGGCTGGTGAGCCCAGGACCGACCATGTGCAAGATCTAATGGAGCAGAGGAGAAGAAACAGTTCTCTGCAGAAAATTCTCCCTGCGGGGCCGATGTGGTTCAGTAGTTGACCGTTCACCCATGAACAAGGTCATGGTTCGATTCCCAGTCAGGGCACATGCCCGGGTTTCAGGCTAAATCACTAGTAGGAGTGTGCAGGAGGCAGCTGATCGAAGTTTCTTCTCATCATTGATGTTTCTATCTCTCTCTCCCAAACCTCTTTTTAAGGCAACTTGAATGTTGTTTTTTTAATGATTGAAATGGGCCTTGTTAAAACATGAATTTTAAAAATTGAACACCTACTATAAGCCAGGCGTGTGGTGCTAGGGTGGACACAGAGGATAATTACAAGGCTCTGCCCTTGAGGAACTAAGAAACTTATATGAGGAAAGACAGAAGAGTTAATAAATGTGTGTGTAAGGTATTTGCAGGGATGGATGTTGGAGAGGAGCTTGGGGTGAGGGAAGCCTGTCTAGAGGATGAAATGTTTGAGGCTTTTATTTTTTAATATATATATATATATATTTATTGATTTCAGAGAGGAAGGGAGAGGGAGAGAGGGATAGAAACATCAATGATGAGAGAGAATTATTGATTGGCTTCCTCCTGCACGCCCCCTACTGGGAATCGAGCCCGAAACCTAGGCAAGTGCCCTGACTATGAATTGAATTCAGGACCTCCTGGTCCATGGGATGACGCTCACTCCACCGAGCCACACCAGCGACTATAGTTAATTTTAATGTATGTTGTGGAAAGACCCATTTCATTAATTTTCTGTTTCCAGATTTTCTTGGCTATTCTTGTATATTTTCTCTTCCAGATGAATTTTTGAAGATTTTTTAGGCTGGCCCCCCAAAAAAATAAATAAATCTTACTGGCATTTTGATTTGGAATTGCATTGAATTTATAGACTAATTTGAGAACTGCTAGTTTTATAATATTCAGCTGTCTTACAACTACTAGTATCTGGTATTTAATATCTATTTATTAATTTCTTTCATGTTTTTCAATAAGGTTCCCATCCCATAGGTCTTGCACATTTCCTGTTAAGTTTATTCTTAGGTAGTTTATCATTCTTTTATAAATTGCTTTTATAAATTTCTGTTGCTTTTATTCCATTTCATTATATACCATCAAATTTTGTGTGCTTAAGTCAAACTGGCCACCTTATTAGTTCTAATTTCTTAGTTAACTGTCTTAGAATTTAGAGGTAGAAAATGCCATCTGCAAAAAATAGTTTTGCCTCTTTTTTTCTATATATCTCATTTATTTTTCTTAACTATATGGCTAGGTTTTCCAGACAGTGTTGAATTTTAGCAGTGATTGATTATTTAATGAAATATGATCAATATCTAGAAAAATGTAATAAATTATGTTCAAAGATACCCAGTCTCCTCTTTGCCCTTGAAGTGTGTTAAAGAGTATAGGAACTAACTTTTGTGATGTACCACATGTTCCAAGAACTGTGATAGGTTTTGCACTTACTTTTATTTAATTTTCACATATTCAGAGGTATATATCATCATCTCCATTTTATGGATGTTAACATTGAAGCTGAATAAGCCACAGAGAAATTTCTTTTTTCCCTTTTACTATATTAGTAGGGCTTTTTAAGGTAACTTTTTTGTTTTATTGTCAGATCATATTCACAGTTACTCTTTTGGAGTCAATTTTCGATTTCCTTTATTACTTAAAACGGTTTATGACTTTTTATAATTAACAATTAACTTTACGGGTGATACTTTGAGATTGTATGAATATTATATTCCTCCAAAACCTTTCACCAATGGTTTTACCATCCATGGATAACCCTGCCTAAGTCTATTATATTGGTGATTCCAAATAAAACTTTTATTTCTGATTATACGTTTAAAGGAGAAAAGCTTATGTTGAGATAGCAAAAGGGCTGAATGTGGTTCTCTGTATTTACTTCTAAAAGCAATTAGTCCTAAGGAAAAACTTTAGATTCTGTATTTTAGAACATAGGAACATAACGAATGTCTTCAGAAGTTCAGTAGCAAAATAAAAAATGCATTTTTTTCCTTTAAAAAAAATTTAGCTAAAACTGCATCTGAATTTGTCATTTTGGGAAACTTTGTGGCGAAGCAGACTATATTCTGTTGAAGACTAGTAGTAGGAGGTAATTTATGTAACACTGAAGTTAAAACAAGAAAAAAAATCTTTCCTGTATAATTTGTTTTATACCTTTAAAATGTAATATCTTTATTTTGCAGCTCATTGTTAGCTTTGCTACTATGATAAGGATTTGGTGATTAGGGAGTGTATGAACATGGTGTTTTCCCAATTACTTAGAGAAGTGTTTATAAAACTCCCTTAAATATTTTAGTTTCTGGAACTTAAGGAGTGGCAGTTGATAAAGCACGACTCCTTCATTGAGTCCCTTTAGGAAGTATGTATTCATGTTTTCTAAGGATTGCACAGATTTTTAAAAAATATTTGTATGTTCTGATAAATATTTGAGAAAAATAAGATTTCTGAAAAATCCCTATTGTTTATAGACATGCTTACATATGTGTTAATTTTAACTCCATGTGGACCTAAATAAGGAAGTGATAGCTTGAGGATGTCTGATCATACTAATTATTTCCTCCTTGCATTCAAAAATGATAATGTCACACTTGTTTTTGCCAAAGAAATTTTATGGGAGCCTTTCCTTCTCTTCTGATTTAATTTTTAAATACATTTCTGCCAGCCCTTACCCTCTCGCACTAATAACCTTGAGAATATTTTGAAAGAAAAATTGCTTTAAGGTAGGCAGATTCTCTGTAATGTCATTAGGAGAAGGAACTGTTTTCTATTTAAAAATTTTTAAATATTTAAAACAATAATTTATAGAAGTTATTCAAAATAAGTTTTATATTTCATTTATATTTATTTTATTAGAAAGTAAGTTTTATAATCATCCATTTACATGGTAGAAAAGTTAATAATTATACCATTTAGCTTGGGGGAGGTGTAGACTGGGACTGGGGGACTGGGGCAGGCTGGGAGACGACAGTGGTGGGAAAAGGGGACATATGTAATACTTTCAACAATAAAGAATTAAAAACAATAATACTCCTACCATTCAGAAGGGTCTAAGTACAAAGGACATCTTCTTTCCATCTCTAGCCTCAGCCAAATCCCCAGTTCCACTACCTAGAGTTAATTATTTTTACAATTTTGTTTTGTTTTAATATATTTATTGATTAATATGAATGATGACGAATTTAACACTTCTTCATTATCTTCTCATCTGACTATTTTTAATCCTTCTTGTGGTTACATTTATAATTTAAATAATATAACTTTTCCTGCTTTTCTTTTTAAGAAAAAAAAATTTTAAAGCGTACACTTCAGTAGTATTAACTACATTCATATTGTTGTGCAACCAATCTCCAGAATTTTGCGTTTTGCAAAACTGAAACTCTGTCCTTAGCGAACTACTCCCCATTTCCCTTCCCCACAACACCTGATAACTACTATTCTATTTTCTGTTTCTATGAATTTGATTACTCTAGATACTTCATGTAAGTGCAATCATTACAGTATTTGTCTTTTTGTGACTGGCCTTTTTCAAGTCAAGGTTTATCTATGTTGTAGCATGTGCCAGAATTTTCTTACTTTCAAAACGGAATAGTCCTTTAGTCATACACACACACACACATACACACACACACACACACAATTTTATTTATTCATCTGTTGATGGACATTTGGGTTGCTCCCATGTTTTGGCTATTGTGAGTAATGCTGCCATGAACATGGGCATCCAAATATCTGGTGGAGTATCTGCTTTTAGTTCTTTTGGATATATACCCAGAAGTGGACTTGCTGGATTATACAGAAATTTCATTTTTACATTTCCACCAACAATGCAACAATTTTTCTCCACATCCTTGTCAACACTTATTAAATAGTCAGCACCCTAATGGGTGTGCAGTGATACTTCATTATAGTTTCGATATGCATTTTCCCAATGATTAGTGATGTTGAACATGTTTTCATAAATTTGTTGGCCATTTGTATATCCTCTTTGAAGAAATATATGTTCCAAGTTCTTTGCCCATTTTTGTATTACTAGTTTAGCTAGAGTACTGACTCTGCACTAGAAAAGGAACATTTTTGAGTTTATACTTCCATTCGTTTTTTTCATATCATGATTTTTCTTAGTAATTTTTGCATTGTAAAGGTTTATAACATTATTCTACTCTTTAACTCATAGTTTTTTCTTTAAAGCGATTTAAAAAAGAATTTATAATGAATGCTTATGTAAGTGTTATGCACTTGAAGATTCCAGGTAATGTGCTTAGATGCTTAGAGGAGGGAAAAGTAATCTTATGTCAATAAAACTTCTCTTTTTTAAGGTTCCTCTTAACTCTTGTTTTTGGGGCTGGTATGGTTTCTGGGGTCAATTTTATCCCATCTGTTTTCAATCCTCGAGGACTTTCTCATAGTTCCTGGTATGCTGTTTGCGCCTTTTTTTGTTTTCAAAGCCTTTGATAACTTGTCATTTCAGTGGGCCCTTAGGATGAAAAGATATAGATGTGTGTTCCCTCTACCATATTAAACCAGAAGCATCTGAGTTTTGCTTTTAGAAGGTTGGGTTATTTTTATCTCTCTGATGAGGTTTCACTTCTATTTAAATTATTCTATGAATACATAACTTTTTTTTTTCTACCAAACCCACAACCAGGGCGTGTGCCCTGACCGGGAATCGAACCATGACCTCCTGGTTCATAGGTCGATGCTCAACCCCTGAACCACACCAGTCGGGCTATTTTTAAAAATTTATTCAATACATATAGAGTATGCTACATGCACTATTCTAAATACTATAAAGATTAATCCACTTATTCCATTAAATCTTTATAATACCATATGAGGTGTTATTATTCCTGTTTTATAAATGATGAAGTTGAGCCACAGAGAAGTTAGGTAACTCACATAAGGATACACAGCTGGTGAGTGACAGCGCCTTGATGCAAACCCAAGCACCCTGGCTTTAGCTCTCAGGGTCTGAACCATTATACTTGGCTGCCTCTTATGTGCCATTCCTCTTTTCTGGAATGCTTTTTATTTTTACGTTTCCCTTGCTTTCTTTAGAGTACAGCATGTGACACCTTCATTCATTTAATGTATATATTAAGTGAGCATCCATTCTGGACCAGACACTGCTTTAGGTATTGGTGATATAGCAGTGAGCAAAACAGAGTTCCTGCTCTCATGGATTTTACATTTAGTTGGAGGAGACATAAAATACGTATAATTTATATATGTTGGCAATGTATTTTCTCTGAAGAATCAAAAAATTAATTACCTTCAGGTATTAAAGTAGACTAATTTCCAAAACAAGGATTATATTTTTCATTAGCCAATCTCTTAAAGGTGTGATGGACTGTTTGTATCTATTATATTTTTTGTCAAAACAATATCATCTGGGGGACCCTTTCCCCCTCCCTACGTGGGAGTCTGTACTTGTTTTTCAATAAATCTCCACCTTTGCTATACCAAAAACAAACAAACAAAAAAAAAACACACACAAAAAAAACAATATCATCTGATAATAGCTGGTGTGGAAAGTTGTGTCTCAGATTAGCATGAAGGAGATCTATACAGGAGGACTCTTGGAATCGATAGCTATGGAGGAAGAGGGAAGGGAAGGGAGCAAGCTTAGGTAGGAAAGAATCAAGATGCTCTGAAATCTCAACAGAAACTTTAGTTAACCCTCCCGAGAGTGAGTTCTGAAGAGAAGTTCACACTTCAGAGCTTTCCTGAGTCACATCTAGGGCCTTTTTATATCCCCACATCGAATTAGTCATTGGTTGTGGGCTGTTTCTACGAAGGGGGTGTGATCATATGCAAAGAGTGAAATCTCTGAAGGAGGTTGACAACTGAGGATTGTGTGCTGGCAATACTTCCAGAAGCTAGTATAATAAATGCTCCATTGCTAATGGGCGAATCTGGGGGTGGGGAGTGCGGAGGCGGAAGGTCAGATTAAAGCATCCACCATGAGGTTATTTGAAGATTTGGATTTTAATTCACATTCTGTTTTCTATCTGTGAGACATTGGCAGATAGTGTTCTAGAGTTGAAAGTGTTTTACTTTTTAAATCGGTAAAATAGGATTAGTATGTCTAGTTTGATGGTTATTTTGAAGATTATGTAAGATAAAGTTTGTTTAAATGCCTGGAACATACTCAGTATTCTATAACTGTTTATAGGCAAAAGAAACAGTGATATTCCCTTGTCATGAGTACGTTTTCTGGAAGATGGATTTCTCCTAGAAAGTATTTCTTCTATATTTAGTTAAGAAATATTTGAGTCCTAATTATGTCACTGGTTATGTGAATATATTTAAAAGTCCAAAATTTGTGTCTTCCAGTTGTTTACAATTTAGTTGAGGATGTGTTATCAGTATATGATGAGTTAAATAACAAAAGGTGGAACATAAAATACATGTTGAACAGGTTTAGAAATATAGACCATTGGACTTGTTCAGTTGAAAAAGGTTTAATGGAAGTTGTGTTGAAGTGTCTGTTAAGATTGATCCCCACCTCCCTCCATAAACTGAGCCTTAAACTGAGGAAAAGTCAAGATTAAAGATTGGATCATCAAGGTCTTATGTTTGAGGATTGTGAGTTAAACCAGATATTTGTAGTAATTTGTGTTGGGAATGATGGGATCAAGTTGAGAATAGAAATTAGAACCAGATTATCAAGAGTCTTAAATACTACAGAGTTGGAATTACAGATTTAGGAGGTCCCTACATAGAGATAATAGTTAAAACATTGAATGTGCAGTAGGTTTGAGAGAGAGAGACGGAATAAATGAAGGAAAAACAGAGCGGGTGTAAAGAATATCTCGTGATTGAAGACAAAAGTGTTCAGAATATAGTAGAAAGAGAGCCAGGGAAGCATACTGTTAAGAAAGCCAAGGCAAGATGGTTCTTAGAAGAAGGGGCAGAAAGCCATGAGATACTTAGGAAGAGAATGAATGAAAAAAAGGCCATTCAGTTTCTATGCTTGGCTCTCTGCTTACCTTTAATAGCCCCTAAGACTGCCGTTTTAACTTTTTTTTGCAGATGACTGAAATTTTTAATTTCTTATTTCCTGCTCTATGCTCCGAATACTCAGGTTTATTCACAGTTCCAACACAGTGTCATTTCCTTCGTTTCTTCAAACCAGTATTTATCAAGTAACCATTCTGTGTTAGGCATTATGTTGGCCCCTAGGAATATAATGAGCTTACATTGTAGCTCGGGTAGGTGGTGGACTACAAACATTGGTTTATCTCTCTGGCGGTAGAAGAGGTAGCCAGGGCCAGCTCACAGAGGGCCTTGTAGACGCTAGGGACTTTGGATTTTACTCTGCATGAGAGACAAAAGGCATTTGAAGAGTTTAAAATAGAGGAAGCACATGAACTACATTAACTTTGTAAACCCTTAGAACAGAGTGTGACACATAGAGACAGTTATGTAAGTGTTCCCTTAGAGTCATCCTGTCTGTTTAACTTACCTTTGGAAGGATGACTACTATATGATTAAATCATAGGCTTCGAATGGCTCCTTGGGAGAAACCCCAGGCTTCTGCTTAAAACATCTTTTTTATTTATTTTATTTTTTCCATCACCATTTATCCCCTCTATGCCCGCTTCCACCTCTACCCACCCCTCGTCTCCACAATCACCACACTGTTGTCCATGTCCATGAGTTCTCTCTTTTTATTTTCTTTTTTAGCTCAATCTCTCCCCCACCCATAATCCCCCCAACTCCCCCCAGCTGTCTGCCTGCTCTCTATCTATGAAGTCTGTCTCTAGTTTGCTTGGTAGTTCAGTTTGCTCATTAAATTCCATATATGAGTGAAATTATATGGCACTTATCTTTCTCTTACTGGCTTATTTCACTTAGCATAATCTTCTCCAGGCTCATCCATGCTGTTGCAAAGGGTAAATTTTCTTCCATTTTACACAGAGTAGTATTCCATTGTGTAAATGTACCACAGCTTTTTATTTTATTTTTTAATACGTTTTTATTGATTTCAGAGAGAAGGGAGAGGGAGAGAGATAGAAACATCAATGGTAAGAGAGAATCACCGATAGGCTGCAACCTGGGCATGTGCCCTGACCCGGAATTGAACCGTGACCTCCTGGTTCATAGGTCCACATTCAACCACTGAGTACCACAGCTTTTTTATCCACTTACCTACTTTTTGTTACATTTTAAGTTTTATAATGAATGGCTGCTAGGTGGACTTACATACTATTGCTTACACATTTATGTCTATTCTTACATTTTTTGAGTATCCACCTTAAAATATGAATCATTTAAAAGCCAAGTTTGGCAAATAGGGATTTTTTTGGAAAATGGTGAACATGAGGGTGTGAGATCTAAAAATTATGGCATTGAAAGAATGACAGCCTTATGGGTGGTTAATCTGTGGAAGTTAGGGCTGAGGAAGAGGACATGACAGATCTTTGTCAAATTATTGAAGGGCCATTTCTTGGACAAAGGGTAGACTTTTTGAGAAGGGGAGGCCTGGGACTATTGATTGGAACAGTTTTCTGTTAAATATAAGGCAGAAGCCATTCATCTATGGAGTGCAATGCCTAATGAAAGAGCTATCTTCTGATAATGAATATTAAAGCAAAGGTGGGACTACCATCTGTCAGAGCTGTTAGGTGAAGACTGGATTAAATTGGTTTCTTACCAATTTAATTTTTACTTTGCACAGATAGTTTACTGGAAGCAGCACATGTTGATGCACATACAAAATAGCTGAAGTTCATCAAGTCATCATGCATTCAGTAATGTGTAGAGCATTATTCATTTTAATCATTGTCTAACTCAAAACGCCCTTTCTTTTTCAGGGATATCATGATAACACACTTTGAACCTTCCATCTCCTTTGAGGGCCTTTGCAATGAGGTTCGAGACATGTGTTCTTTTGACAATGAACAGCTTTTTACCATGAAATGGATCGATGAGGAAGGTGAGTGGTAAAGAGAGGACTGCAAGTGTAAGCATTTGATTTAGATGCTATTCTTGTCATTTATTTTAAAAACATAATAGAAGTCCTTATTAATTTAAGGGGGGGGGTATACTACAAATTTGATGCCATTCTTATTTTTCTGTAAGTATTTAAATTGAAAGACTACCAAAGAGTACCATCTTTGTTTTGCCCCTTTTACCCTAAAATGGAGTGAAATTAGTGTGAATTTTTTCCAGCAATAAGATAAATATCTCATCAAATAGTATTACATTTTACTTTAATTTTGAATTTGTATTGTCTTATATTTTAAGTGACCTTTAATAATTTGACAGTATTTTTTTACTGTATATTACTTTAAAGAAAATGTTATGGAATAAAAATGATTGTGACAAACATTGTTTCAAAGACTGCGGCAGAAATGCCATACCTTACTGACTTGTACTCAAAAAGCATTTATTGAGGATAAATTTTTGTGTCGAGGATAGTATTTTTCTATCCTCACACTCACAGTCTCATGGGGAGACAGACATTGAAGTGTGGTGAGTTAAACATGAATGCATAGGGGACTTGGAATACAAAGGAAGTAGCATCAACAGATGCCTGAAGTCTCTGTGATGTTTGAGCTAAACTGTAACAAAGAGTAAAAGTTTTTGCAGTGGAGGAGGGAAAAACAATTTTCAGTGAAGATATAAAAAGGCACAGAGGTAAGAACGTGGTATGTGGGGAAGAGC
>NW_006291010.1:1844038-1846405 GCF_000327345.1 Myotis davidii
TAATTCACCGTGTGGGAGTGGTGTGAGGTATGAACTTGAGCTAGATCCTTGCTACTCAAAGTGTGGTCTGCAGAACTTACTAGAAAGGGAATCTCAGGCCCCATTACAGACCACTGAATCAGAATCTCTAGTTTAATAGGATCTACAGGTGAGTTGCATGAATTCCTGACGGCTTTGCAAGCCAGCCACATTTGACTTTATTTTGCATGATGGAATGTCACTGAAGTGTAGTTAAAAGATCTTTCCCGGCTGGTGTGGCTTAGTGGTTGAGCGTCAGCCTAGGAACCAGGAGGTCACGGGGTTGATTCCTAGTCAGGGCACATGCCCTGTTTGCGGGCTCAATCCCGGGGAGTGCAGGAGGCAGCTGATCAATGATTCTCTCATTGATGTTTCTATCTTTCTCTGCTTCTCCCTTCCTCTCTGAAATCAACAAACATTATATTTAAAAAAACTGATTTAGAGACAGTTCATTAAAATATCTTATAGTACCCTTACATTTTGTATTATCTTTGCTTGGGGAATTCTGTTCCCAGATTGTCACATGGCTTTCTCTTCCTTGTCATTCAGGTCTTAACTCAAATGTCATGTCCTCCAAGAAGCCATTTAGCCCTATTCACGTTGCATCTTATTTGTATGGTAGAATGTAAGCTCCATGAGAGCAGAGATCATGTTTCACTGTGGAATTCCAGTACCTAGGGCGGTACTCAGTAATAGTATGCACACAAAATTCTAACTTGTATGAAGGTTAATATCAAGCCTTTCCATAGTGTAGTTTTATGTTTATTATGGGAGATTTAAGCATTGGGAGTTGCGGTGTGTTCTGTGTTTTTTTCTTAACAGTAGCATATTTTTTTTAGGTAACAGATTCCCAGAGTAAATTCAATTAATTATCTGATGAAATAGTCTTACCCTTTTATAATACAATTTTCTCTCTAAATAGCTATTAGGTGCCCTAATGTTTTGGGGGAAAACAAGAAAACTGTAACCTTTGCCTCATTCAAATAAAAATGTTAAACTTTCCATTAAGGTTTGTTGATTCCCTTCTTGCCCTGGTTAATTTCTGATAGCAGTCTTTTCTTGATTGTAGGCACACAGAGCCAGTACTAATTATTTTTGAGTTCCTTGCAATTATTTTTCAGTTGTAGTTTTGTCACCTTTGTTTTTAGCCACATAGGCATTTGGGACATGCTTATCTGGAGAAAAAGTTTTCTCTAGGATGTGTGGAAGACAGAACTATAATTTTATTTCTCTGGTTTATGAGAAGCCAAACACTGTTCTAGAAGCTAAACTTTTAATTGTGGGGCTTTATATTAGAGTAAATAAAGATCATAGGCTTACTTCATTCCTTTAAACAGATTTATGGCAACCGCCCTTTTTCCTTGTGTTCAAAACCAGTTTTACTGATTTGTTTTGATGTACACGTGGAAAAACTGGTTTGTTTAATGGAACTAAAGACTTTAGAATGAATAGTGAAATTTTGTAATAATCATACCCCCTTTTCTCATACTGAGAGTGAGTGTGGAGCCGAGAATGATAAACATGACTTTTTAATTCATCATTTTTAAACTGGCCATTTTTCCTTAAGGATGCACCTTTTATATTTACAACCTAATAGTATTTTCTAATCTTCTAATTTATTCAGGGTTTGATTACCTGGTTTAAATTTCACTATGTAAATTTCTGTCCTTTCTCTTTTACTAGAGAGTTAACCTTTGGACATTTTGTTTCTTATTGAAGTTTTTATTAAGGATATTGGGTCATAGGTTCAATTCTGGGTCAGGGCTCCTGCAGGTTTGATCCCCAGCAGGGGGCATGCAGGATGTTGATGTTTCTCCCTTCCTCTCTCTCTAAAATCAATAAAAACATGGTTTGTGTCAAGGAAAAGGTATCTCTGGGCATCCTCAGATTCCCAGAAGTAGTTGCTATAAACAAATTGATGATGTATTTTTCTGTGAATATACAACTAGGAGGGACATGGTGATAGGTCTTTTTCTTTTTTACAAAAAGACTAATGTTGTACAAGCTATAATTTAATATGCTTTTTCACTCAACATCTTGTGACTCTTTTTTCATATCAGTGCATGGAGATTTATCTTGCTTCTCTTAAAATGTTGTGTGGTATTATAACATGATTGTACCCTAATTTATTTAACTAGTTCCCTTTTGATGGGTATTTGGATTACTTGTAAATTCATTATAAAAATTACAAGGGGCCCGGTGCATGAAATTCGTGCACTGGGTGGGTTGGGGGGGGAGTGTCCCTCAGCCCAGCCTGCCCCCTCTCACATACTGGGAGCCCTCAGGCATTGACCCCCATCAATCTCCAATCGCAGGATCGGCCCCTTGCCCAGGCCTGACGCCTCTGAC
>NW_006291010.1:1847405-1856852 GCF_000327345.1 Myotis davidii
GGGCTTCTTCCTGCTTTCCCTTTCGCCTCCCTGCATTGTGCCTACATATGCAAATTAACCGCCATCTTTGTTGACAGTTAACTGCCATCTGAGTTGGCAGTTAATTTGCATATAGCCCTGATTAGCCAATGAAAAGGGTAGCGGTCGTACGCCAATTACCATTTTTCTCTTTTATTAGTGTAGATTGGTGCAAAGAATATGTGTGTGCATAGATTTTTGGGGGCACCTGTAGTGTATTATTTCTAGGGCAAATTCCCTGAAATGGAATGTGTCCTTGACGATAGATGGTACTAAATTGACCACAAAAAATATTGTACCTTTGTTATACTTTAACCAGTAGCATATGTGAATTCTTTTTTTTTTTTATACCCTGTAAAAGACTGTGAGGGGGAAAAATTGAAAATGATTTGCAGAGAGAGTCGGAGAGGATATTATTTCGATGTAGCATTTTAAATTCATGTCCTATTGGTTTAAATAAGTTAGATTCATGGAAATTTAAAATGAACATAAGCATTCTTTGGCATAAAAGTATGGAGTTTTTCTGAATTCTGGGAGCTTAACTTCTTCCTGGCTTATATATATTATACAACTCATGTGGTATTAGGAGAGGAAATTGAGTGCCACGGTGTAATAAAACCAAACTTAAGATAGTAAGGAACATACTTCTTTTATGTGATATTTTCCAAGCATCTTTAGTCTGGTGTAATTTTAGCTGGTGTTCTGAGAACTAAAATAGCAAATCATTCCTCAGACTTTTTCTTTATCACCCCACACTATATACTAATTTTGGCAATCATGTCAGTGAGGAAAACTTTTTGACTGAATGTCTAGTTATTGTTATTTCAATTACTTTAATAGCAGTATTATGGCTTCAAACCTGGCAATTAAAAAATGAAATCAGTATCAGTAAGAAAAAGCATCTAAGTACCCTTGAGCAGATCGCTTTGTAACTCTTATTTTCCTCCTGCTTCCTTTAACATTTCTTGTAGTGGAGGCTTGCTGGTGATGAATTCTTTCAGCTTTTCATGTCTTTATTTCATATATTTTTTTAAAATATATTTTATTGATTTTTTACAGAGAGGAAGGGAGAGAGATAGAGAGTTAGAAACATCAATGAGAGAGAGACATCGATCAGCTGCCTCCTGCACATCTCCTACTGGGGATGTGCCCGCAACCCAGGTACATGCCCTTGACCGGAATCAAACCTGGGACCTTTCAGTTCGCAGGCTGACGCTCTATCCACTGAGCCAAACCGGTTTCAGCTATTTCATATTTTTAAAAAATGGCTTTATTGGGTGGTGGGCACACAAATGCAACATCAGGATGATATATCATAGAATTGTACACTTGAAACCTGTATAATTTTTTTCTCCTTTTAAAATTTATCTTTATTGTTGAGAGTATTACAGATATCTTCTCTTTTCTCCCATTGTTCCTTTTATTAGCCAATGTGACCTCAATAAATTTAATTAAAAATAAAATGGCTTTATTGAGGTATAGTTGACATACAACAAACTGTATGTTTAAAAGTGTAGAATTTGAACCTGGCTGGTGTTGCTCAGTGGTTGAGCACCGACTCATGAACTAGGAGGTCACGGTTCAATTCCTGGTCAGGGCACATGTCTGGGTTGTGGGCTCGGTCCCCAGTAAGGGAGAGTGCAGAAGGCAGCTGATTGATGATTCTCTCTTCGTTGATGTTTCTATTTCTCCCTCTTCCTTCCTCTCTCTGAAAGCAATAAAAACATATTTTGGAAAAAAAGTGTAAAATTTGAGGAGTTTTAATACCCGGAAAATCATCACCACAAGCAAGATATAAGGAGCATATCCATTACATTCAGAAGTTTCCTTGGGCTTTGAAATTCCTCACTCCTGCCCCTCTATCCTAGGCAACTACTGATCTGCTTTCTATTGCTATGGATTAGTTTGCATTTTCTACAGTTTTATAGGAATGAAATCATACAGCATGTCTGATTTTTGGGTGAGGGGGTTGGTCTGGCTTCTTTACTAAGCATAATTATTAATGTAGGGGTTGTGTGTATTAGTTTACTTCTTTTTATTGCTGAGTAGTATTTCATCATCTTGATGTACCACAATTTGTTTATCCATCCTTCTGTTGATGGACATTGAGGTCGTTTCCAGTTTTGGGCTATTACAAATAAAAGTGTTTTGGCAATCAGTTACAAGTTTTTGTATGGATTTATGTTATATGTAATATGCTAGGTATATATGCTTGTTTTTTATAAAATAGGAAAAGACATGTTTGAAAAGAGATGAGGTGGGGTATTGCACTGCAGGCACATTCCCAGGCAGATGGCTTTTAGAAAGGAGCTTATGTGAGAGTTAAGGATCTGGGCATTGATACCTTTGTAAAACTGTTTACGTCTGGTAATCCCTGGAAAGTCTTCCTGCACTCCCAGGCATAGCGCACCCCACGCAGAAGACAGCTGGCTTAGAAAAGTCCCCAAGTACTTCTCTGAGTTCTGGCCTCTGCAAAAAGGATCAGACTGAGGCCCACCTGGGAGAAACCCCTGGCAGTAGTGGGATGGGGCTGAGTTGAGAGGTGAGACAAGAGAGGCTCTAGGAGCCTGATGGTGCACCGGTGCTCCCTGACTGCAGTTTATGCTCTGGTTTTTGGGAAAGTCTGCCCTTGTTAGCATCCCATCTCCAATTACATTGTATTCCTTCCCAAACTCTTCTCCCACTCATCCCTTCATCCCAGTCAACCACTGATCTGCTGTCCGTATATAAATAACAACGTATGTTGTTTTATGTGCTTTCAAATTCATATAAATGCCATTATTCAGCACATAATTCTGAAACTTTCCTTTCTCCACTGGGCATTATCTCTTGAGTTTCATTCTTGTGGAAGGAGAACAATTATATTCCCTTTTAAAAATTATTTTTTTAATTGTGGTAAAATATACATAACATAAAATTTACCATTTCAACCTTTTTTAAATGTACAAATCAGTGTCATTAAGCACATTTACATTGTTATGCAACCATCCCCACTACCCATTTCCAAAACTTTTTCATCATCCAAACAAAATTCTACCCATTAAACAACAACTCCTCATCCCTTATCATCCAGCTCCTGGAAACCTCTCCTATATTTATTTTCTCTATGAATTTCTCTCTATGAATTTGTCTCTAGGTCACCTTTGATTTTGAAAGATAATTTTCTCTGGTAAATAATTTTAGGTTGACTATTTTTCATTCTGTACATTGTCTTCTAGCTTGCATTGCTTCTGATACAAAATCTGCTGTCAACATTATCTTTGTTCGTCTGAATGTAATGTGTCTCATTGGCTGCTTTTAAATTTTTTCTGTTTATCACTGGTTTTAAGCAATTTGATAATGGTGGACCTTTAGTTTTTTTCATGTATTTTGTCTTGAGATTTGTTGAGCTTCTTGGATCCATGGGTTTATACTTCTTACCATATTTGGAAAAATTTTGGCCATTATCTCTTCAAAAATTTTTTCTGTCATCACACCTCTTCTTCATAGACTCCAGTTATGTGTGTATTAGGCCTCTTGAAATTATCATAAAGCTCAGTAATGCTCTGTTAATTTTTTCAGTCTTAACATGCTGAATGCCTCTAGCTTCTTGAACATGTTGGATATAATTATAACAGCTCTTTTAATGTCCATGTCTACAAATTCTTTGTCAATTCTTTGTTATGTGTCAATTCGGAGTCAATTTCAATTGATTGATTTTTTTTTTTTCTCCCGGTAAAGGTCATTTTCCTGCTTCTTTACATGCCTGGTTATAATAGTATTTATTAAATTCTGTACAGTGTGACTTTTGTCTTATTGGATGTTGAATATCTTTGTATTCTTATAAATATTTTTGAGCTTTGTTCTGGAATGCATTTAAGTTACTTGGGAACAGTTAATTCTTTGTTGCTTAATTTCCAATATCTGGGACCATTTGAAAACTTATTTTGTATAGTTTTTTGTTGTTGTTTTATGTGGAGGATTAAATCCAGTTCCTATTACCCCATCTTCTCCAGAAGTAGAAGTTGAGGATGGGCCGCTTGATAGGATAGCATGTGCATCTGTAACCACTAATTTCCACCTCCCAGAAAAAAAGAAGTAAGAAGTCAGAAATCCATGAGCGTGTGATAGGGCCCGATGTAAACGGGATTACTACCTAAGCACCATAGCATTCTTGGGAAGTTTTTACAAATCTATATTTTAAGTAGGGACACTGGGTTCAGAACACTACCATGTGCAGAGGCAGTGGGGAGATCCTGGTGGGAACAGACAGTGAAGTCTGTTAATCTGTGGCAGACTCAAAGATCAGGGAGAGGAGTGCAGTGGTGCCAACTTTGGTTTTAGGCTGTATTGATTCTTTTAAATGTGGGGCACTGAATTCAGTCATATATTGGGAATTTACTATACATAGCTAGTGTTCTTTATGCATCAGGTTATCTCATAAATAATTGGCTCTTGCAGATTTACCAAACAGTTTGAGGTCCAGTGCTCTAATTTGCTTCTTTCTTTTTATAGTTGAGAAGAAAATATAGATTTACTGAAAAAAATACCAGTTCTGCTGGATAATATACAGATTTCACTATCTTGAAATTTGTTTAACTGAGCAGATCTCACTCTGGGTCTGTGGCCATTTTAGGATGTAAATTCAGGTTTTAGTAATTTGAAAGTGGTTACTTGGCCTGACCTAGGTTTCATCCAACAGCAAGTAGACACTGGTTTGGCAAAAGGACAATGCCTAGCAAAAAGGAAAAAAATGGAATTTATTTATTTATTTTAAAATTTTTTTGTTTGTTTGTTTGGGCCTTTGAAATTGTCTTTATTTCTGAACATTCCTTTACAACCATCTACCCCAGGATTGATTCCCACACATGCAGCTGGAGGCCCAATACCTCTCCCCGTCCCCAAGCAAATCAGATTCATGTTTCTGATTGTAAGATACTTTGCCTTTGAGGTCCTCAACCTTTGCCCTTGCAATCCAGTTCCCGGGCTGGGTCTCTCCCTTTCCCCATTCATACTGAGCATGAACCGGAAACGTAGGTGCCCCCTGCATAATGCACCCTGGCCTGAGGTTTCAGCTTCCAAAGGTCCAGAAAGAAGCCTTTGCTGGGTGCACCCAGTGAGCAGGGTCATTACAGGGGCATATCATGGGCTCCATATGAAAATGCCACCTTATAAAACTTCCTATGTCTACGATGCTTGGTGGCAAGATGGATGGTCCTGGGCTGTCCTAACTCCCTCAGCGTCCCTGTCAGCTCAGCCTGGATCAGGGCAAGTCTCTCCTGGTTGACAGTTCCTTGGGTCCTATAACACTCCAGGGGGACGGGGTACACCTCGACCTCTAAACTGCGCAGCCCGGATGTGTGGCGCAGCAGCTTCTCCACGGTGGCCACGGTGAAGCTGTTCTTAGAGATGGTGAATTTCCTGAGCTGGTGGCAGTGGCTCAGAACAGGCAGGATGGCCTCGACTTGGGAGTCCGCCATCCCACATTTATCCAGACCCAGGTCCTGGAGGGTGGGTGCCACTGCCTCCAGCAGAGCTCGGAGGGGCTCACTGAAATCCGCAAGGCTGAGGCCCAATAGATTCAGGATCTTCAGCTGCCTGAGGTTCGGGCACTGGGACAGGTGTGTCAGGTCTGAATGCGCCAGCCGCTGGCAGTATGTTAGGCAGAGTTTGTCCAAGGGAGTCTGCAGGCACCTGAGCATCTGGTCCAGACGGCTTCGGAGGAAGGAGGGAGAACGCATGTGGAGCCCCCGGAGGTGCCGCAGCCTGAGCATCTGAGAGAGGAACTGGGGAAAGGATCGCTGCTCCTCCTGCTCCTGCCTTTCCCACTCCTGCTCCTCTTCCTCCTGCTCCTGCTCTTCCCTCCCCAACAATTCTTCCTCCCTCAGCTCCTGCTCCTCTTCCTGTTGTTCTTCTTCCTCCCCCTCCTCCTCCTGCTCTTCGTCCTCTTCCTCCTCAGCCAACACATTGATGTGGGGGAGATAGAGTCTCTGCAGGTTGCTCATCTGACCCAGGTAGAGAGCAAACGTCTCCAGGGTGGGCAGGTCCCAGGTGCAGTTCACTTTCACCTCCTGGATGCAGTCCAGCTGCACCCTATCCAGGACCCTCCTGACCCTCTGGAAGGGCACCTCAGAAATCCTCAGTGCCTTGCAGCACAGGTGTAGCAACCTTTCCCTCTGCTGGGCCCATTGGATGATGTGCATGAAAAACTTATCCTGGTCCCTTTCATTGAAGTTAAGGTCTAGGAACACCTCCAAGGGAGCCAGGGGATGCTCCATGTGTGGGCTGGAGCTGTGCACAGTCACTGGTCCCGTCGGTGAGCAATTCCAGGTGCTGACTCCAAGCCACATATCCCAGAAGTTGGCACCCATGTTCCTTAAATCCAGCACCTGCAGTTTGCACCTCCTGGGCCGAACCTCCTGGGCAAGCAGAACTTCAAGTGCGTCAAACACGGCTTTTAAGCCCATAGCCCTGGTTGGGGCATGATCAGGGAACAGATGCCTCAGGACCCCCAGAGGGAGGACAGTGAAGGGCCAGGCTTGGGCCACCGCCTTCAGTAGCTGGGGGCGGTGTCCACCACAGTAGGCCAGGACGAACAGGTATGGGAAGAGCTTGGCGGGCAGGTACTCCAGAGCTGCGATGGCCGAGGCCTGGTCCCTCAGCAGGCGCTTTGCTGCCAGCTCCAGGAGTGTGGGTGGCGTCCAGATGCTCATCTTCAAGGTGCTCAGAAAGGAATCCTGCAGAAACGTCTGCTGTGACCGGGTTGGCTGGGGCTCAGATCTCAGACCTGGTGGAGAACCACGGCACTGACTGCACAGCTGGAGGACTCTCCTCATTTCTTTTAAATTGTCTGAAATAAAATTGATAAATGAAAAAAATCGGTAACATTTAATTTCTTCAATACTTGCTCATGTTTTTTTGTGGTTAAAATTTTATCATAGAAACCATGCATCTAGTTGTCACTTAGGTTTTATGTCAGGTGACACAGCAGACCATGAGCTCCTTCAGGGAGCAAGCAGTGGTTGTTTGAGGATGTGGGGGGCCCTTCAGACCACCAGGCTTCTCTGAGGGAGGTCAGGACAGAATCACCATGGGAAGCAGGAGTCAGGGCTGGGCAGTGTGGGGCTGAGCCATCCTAATGGAACCCTGTGAATGACCCAGGGCGCCATGTAACAGATGGGTGTTTTCTTGGAAAGAAGAGAGATGGAAAGACTCTTCTCTGGCTAAATTTAAAATTTAAAAGGAGACAAGCTGGAGGGCAGACAGTGCCATCCTAGAGGGCACAGGGAGGGATTCCATCTTCTGTCCCTCCCAGGAGGAAAAGGGTGGGTCTCCTCTGGGCAAGATGAGATTAGCGCAGCAACTGGGTGGAGAAGATTAAATCTAAGAATGTGATTAGAGGGAACGAGGCCAGGCCCGGGAGTTAGACATTTCCAAGCCCGAGAGGCACTGAAGGCAGGTGCATGGGCTCTTTGGGGATCTTGGAGCCCGGGAGAGAAATAAACATGGGCCAATCACACGTAACCCTGTCGCATCATGGCAGCTGCCACGACGTGACATTTATCCGCGGGTCGGGGTTCTTCCACAGAGAACCCTTCCCAGGTAGCAAGTGCCTTCCCTCACTGCATGGTGTCTCCATGGCCCCATTTCTGCCCTCATGGCACCCCTTCACTTCACCACACCCCCAATGATCTCCCTTATGACCATCGGCCCTCAGGTCCCCTCTTCAGTAAGCCTGTCCCCCAATATCACTCCGTTCTGTATTTGTCTGACAGCCTGTTGTCATCTGGACCAGAGGCTCTTCGAAGCCAGGGAGCAATGATGGCTCCTTAGATCTCTGCTGTGGTCGGGTTGGCTGGGGCTCAGATCTCAGACCTGGTGGAGAACCACGGCACTGACTGCACAGCTGGAGGACTCGGGAAAAAATGATTTTTAAAAATATGTTTATAATGATGCCCTTAGCAATAGTTAAATCCATTTATGGCTTTTGATCAAAGTGCAATAATAAAAACCACACCTATAATGGATCAAGCATACTATGAGTCATTTTAAATATAGGTTCTTTAGTTTTCCCATCATACTTGCAATGTAGATAATAGCCTTCTTTTTATATTGGAGAAAATTGAAACTCAAAGAAGTAATTTTGCTGTAGTTGCACAGAGTGACGGGATGTGGAGCATGGGAGAGAGCTGGATGCAGGACACCTACCTCTTTGAGAGATTTTCGATGCTTCTTGAGTGCGAGAGAGATTTTTGAGAGGAAGACTCTAAGATATCTTTGCTTTCCTGAGAGGAGCTAGGGGAAGGAAAGCCAAAATAAAAATGGAACTAAGGAAGACTGGTGGGATAATACCCAGAGAAGAGAGAAGGAAGTAGGGATAGAGTGGCCAAGTTAGAGAACAGGACAGACATACTCAATAGCAGGACAGGAGATGACTTCATTTTTCTCGATCAAGTACTACACCCAGTTCTCTGCTGAGAGTGATTGAGGTTTGAATGGGGTTGTTGGCATCTAATGTGTGGTAACACTTGGTGTAACCACAGGAATGAGCAAAAGAATGGCAGCGTTGAGGACCCAGCTCGGTCCCCAACTATGTTCAGAATGACTTTTTCATCGAGAATGCCATCCTATGAGGAGATGTGTCATCTCATTGATTGCCAGGGATGACTCAGTTTTTTTTGGCCGGTTGACCAAGGGAGGTGTTTCTTCCTTCCCCTTTCTGTGTGTAAGTTTGCTGAAACTATATATTTACATTTATAAGCTCAAATAGGACTGCTCTTCAGTCCAGATTACTTTAGTAGCTACACTTCCTTTCCGTGAGTCTCTTGAGCAGGCTCTCAGGTGAAGAAGAATTTGACAAAATAATTACATGGAAACCTCAATGGAACTACTTTCACTACCTCTTTTATTTTTTTTAATTAAATCTTTATTGTTCAGATTATTACAGTTGTTCCTCTTTTTCCCCCCATAGCTCCCCTCCACCAGGTTCCCACCCCACCTTCTGCCCTTAACCCTGCCATTGTCCTCATCCATAGGGGTATGATTTTTGTCCAGTCTCTTCCCGCACCCCCCACTCCCCTTCCCCCCTGAGAGTTGTCAGTCCACTCCCTGTCTGTGTCCCTGATTCTGTTATATTCACCAGTTTATTCTGTTCATCAGATTTGTTATTTACTTGATTTTTAGATTCACTTGTTTTTTTTTTTTGTTTGCTTTTTTGAGGTTTATTTTATTTTTTAAATATATTTTATTGATTTTTTACAGAGAGGAAGGGAGAGGGATAGAGAGTTAGAAACATCGATGTGAGAGAAACATCCATCAGCTGCCTCCTGCACACCCCCCACTGGGGATGGGCCCGCAACCAAGGTACATGCCCTTGACCGGAATCGAACCTGGGACCCTTCAGTCTGCAGGCCGACGCTCTATCCACTGAGCCAAATCAACTTGGGCCAG
>NW_006291010.1:1857767-1858184 GCF_000327345.1 Myotis davidii
TTTTATGCTTTCTTGGTGCACCCCCTAGTGGTCTTTGTGCGCAGTCTTGTTGTAGTTAAGCCTTCATTGTTGTAGTTGATACTGGGGGATTTGACCTCCAGGCCAATTGGCTGTGAGAATCAGCTGTGTCTGCAGGGGGAAAACTTCTGTCCTTTGGGGAGGTGCTAATCTAGCCTTTGCTTGAGGCTATAGGGCAAATGGCTCTGTGCAGGGTTTGGTTGGGGCGGGTTGCAGGGGATCAAATAAGGCGGGCGGAGGGAGCAGTTATGGCTGCTCTCCGTCCCGTCCCCAGAGGCTCTGCCTCTCAGAGTCCCAGCTACTGCTGCAAACCTCGGAGAGAAAGCTGCCCTCGTGTTCCGACCGATGCCAGACAGTCCCGCTTCACCCGTTTGAGTCTGGGTCCCCAGAGAAGAGACC
>NW_006291010.1:1859716-1864388 GCF_000327345.1 Myotis davidii
GGCCCAGTGCCAGACAATCCAGTTTCTCCTCATATGAGTCTGGGTCCCCAGAGGCTCGCCCGGAACTAGCATACAGAGCAGTCGGGAGCTTGTGTCTCCCTCCGGATTGAAAAAGACACCCGCGTCCTCAGCTGCCAGCCCTTTCGGCATGCGCCTCTGTACCTCTGCACTTTACTTCCGCACCTCCTCTGAGTCTCAGTGTGCTTTTCTCTTTCCTTCTAGTTGTAGAATTTCCACTCAGCCAGCCTTCCTGTGGTTCTGGGTGATGTCCGTTTTGTCTTTTAGTTGTATTTTTGAAGTGATTGTGCGAGGCAGAAATTTCCAGTGTTTACCTATGCCACCATCTTGTTTTTTCTCACTTCCTCTTTTAAAGAAACAGGTGACAGAAAGTTTGTCCCTGGCTATTAGTCATATGGTAGTGACAGTCTAAAATGTGATCAGTGGTAGATTCTGTTTCTACATTTTGAATATGTACATTATTGAGAATTAAATGGTTTTATCAGTATAAAATTTGGTGTCTATGAACCTCGAGTATGTTGTAGAAATAGAAATATATTACCTACTTCAGAGAGCAGAATTATCTAAATATGTAAAGATTTGTCCTTGTCAAATATTTCGCTCTGTATGTATGTCATTTTTTCCCTCAAGACTTTATGTAACAGAAACTGTTTACTAGTCATCACATTAGAGAATTCAAAAAGTGAGCTTACCTTTACTTTTTATATTTTGCAGGAGACCCGTGTACAGTATCATCTCAGTTGGAGTTGGAAGAAGCCTTTAGGCTTTATGAGCTAAACAAGGATTCTGAACTCTTGATTCATGGTAAAGGGGTGTGATTTCTTATTCTTCTAGAGCAATATTAAAAGAAAAAACCTCGAAGCCTATATTCTTGACCAAATTAAAACATAATACTGATGTCATTTTCTTAATCTCTATTGCTCATCCTATTTAATTAAAGGGTAATATGCAAATTGACCTTAACAGCAGAACGACTGGGAATGACTGGTCACTAGGACACACACTGACCACCAGGAGGCAGATGCTCAATGCAGGAGCTGCCCCATGGTGGTCAGTGCGCTCCCACAGGGGGAGCTCTGCTCAGCCACAAGCCAGGTTGATGGCTGCCAACACAGCAGTGGTGGCGGGAGCCTCCCACCTCCTCAGCAGCGCTAAGGATGTCCGACTGCAGCTTAGGCCTGCTCCCCGCTGGAAGTGGACATCCCCCGAATGCTCCTGGGCTGCCAGAGGGATGTCTGACTGCCAGCTTAGGCCTGATTCTCCAGGGATCAGGCTGGGCCGAGGGACCCCCCTGAGTGCACAAATTTTTGTGCACAGGGCCTCTAGTCATTATATAATTATCCTTATTCAGTAGTTTCTCAATTGCTAGAGAAGACAAAATCAGTCAGCTCTTTTAATCTTGAGAAATTTGTTATTTGTGTATGCCTCCTTGGATATTAAAACTCAGTGTTTCACAGCAAAGTTTAGTGCCGGAAGCCCATCCACCCTTGCTGCTTGACACAGTTGCTGCAAGGAAGAAACATCTGCACAGCTTATGTTTCAAGGGACCTGGTGTGTATGGCATATGTTTGTTCCCCTTCTTAGCGCTATGTGTTTTAAACAGGACCATCTCCCCGAGAAAGGTTGTTTCCCCAGGTTAGGGATTAACAGGACTAAGGAAGAGAATAAATCAGTGAAACCCCCTAGTGTTACAGAAATACCATGTACTACTTATGAAGAACTTGGACTAAGACTGTTGGCTAAATTTGGGACTTGTTGGGCCCACATCCCCAGGGGTCTGCCCACCAGGGAAAGCACCAAAACCTATACCCCTGGAGACTCACCGACATAGGGCAGTCCCAGGGAAGGCAAGCAGCGAGGCTAGGAGGACATAACCTTTACTGGGTAGGATAATCTCCTTTAGTCACTTCCTTGTAGCTTATCAGTAGAGCAGTGACCTTGGAATAGCCCTTATAATGGAACATAGAGATTAACCTAGACAGGATTAAACTCAACAGAACTAGATTAACAAATGCCCTAACCTTTGGAATAGAATGGATAGGATTAAAATCAACTGGTATAAATACAGATGTAAGAAGAGAATAAAAACAGAACCTGGCTAGAGAACCTCGCTATGCTGATCAACTGAACGCTGTCTCTGTTTCCTTCATTCTTCGCCGACTCCGTCCACACCTTTGGGAACCCCTGGACCTGCTGGGGCTGTACCCCAACAGTTTAGCATAGAACTTGCAGTTTTTAATTTATGTATACAATTATCTCTAACGGTAAGGTATCATCAATGTCCTTTCTTTTGTTTAAGGATTAACAATGAGACTATTTAGTTATTACATAGTTAAAAGTCAGCAAGCCTGAGAAGTCGGTAGTGGTATAGAAGAAGCCTAAACTCAGCCAGCATGTAACTGGTACAATATAGACCTGCCTGGGTTGTAAATCTAGGTATTCTGATTCCAGATCTGTATTCTTTATTTTTTTAAAAAATATATTTTTATTGAGAGAGAGGAAGTGGGAGAGACGGGATAGAGAGATAGAAACATCCATGAGAGAGGAACATCATTGATTGGCTGCCATGCGGGGATTGAGCCCCCAACCTGGGCATGTGCCCTGACCAGGAATTGAACCAGTGACCTTTTGGTTCCTGGGTTGATGCTCAATTGCGGAGCCACACTAGCCGGGTCAGATTTGTGTTCTTTTCATTCTCCTGTGCTACCTCTCAATTTTTTATCTCATGTAGAAACCACTTAATGTATTGCATTTAATTGCAATAAATTGGCAGTTTTTTATGGAACATTTTGGGGAGCTTTAGGAGACCTAGGAAACTCTTTAAAACTTGAAGCAGATATAAATCTCCCTTAAGTATAATGAATCATTTCAATTCTTTGTTGTAATTCCATTATACTTTTCTATACAGTATGTTTTTTGACAAATAGTAGTTTGACTTTTTTTCTACCATTAGAATTTGACATAGTGATTCCCAAGGGCTACAGCTACATAATCTAATTTGTGGAGATCCTTGCAGAACTTTATAAGTCTTCCGTTTTGAGAGTCATCTCTTTTTAGAATGAAACTACAATGAATGTTTAAAAAAATGATTGGTCAATAGTATTAAACAGTTTATTTTGTTTTAATACCGTATTACAGATCTATTTTCAGAAATTAGTTTATATTTCAACTTCTAAAAATATATAAGGAACTGCCCTTCTCATACTCTGTGCTCTTTATTAAACCTACTAGAGGCCCAGTGCGCAGATTTGTGCACCAGTGGGTTCCCTCAGCCTGGCCAGGGAGGGACCACAGTAGGGCTCCAGGGTGTGTCTGGCCCGTCTTGCCCAGTCCCGATCAGCCAGACCCCAGCAGCAAGCTAACCTACTGGTCAGAACATCTGCCCCCTGGTGGTCAGTGCACATCATAGCGAATGGTTGAATGGTCAAACCGTCAGACACTTAGCACATTAGGCTTTTATATATATAGACTAGAGGCCTGGTGCATGAAATTCGTGCACTGGGGGTGTCCCTCAGCCCGGCCTGCGCCCTCTCTCAGTTGGGGGAATGTTTTTCTGCCGGCTTAAAACAAGCTGGCAGTCAAACATCCCTCTCGCAGTCTGGGACTCCTCACTCCTTACTGCCCACCTGGTTGCTCCTTACCGCTCAGCTTGCTGCTCCTTAGTGCTGCTGTAGAAGCGGAAGAGGCTCCCGCCACCACTGCTGCACTCGCCAGCTATGAGCCAGGCTTCTGGCTATGTAGCGCTCCCCCTGTTGGGAGCGCACTGACCACTATGGGGCAGCTCCTGCATTCAGCATCTGCCCCCTCGTGGTCAGTGTGCATCACAGTGACTACTTGTTCCAGTTGTTCTGCTGTAACAGCTGCTTAGGCTTTTATTATATAGCTGGAACTACCTGACAGTCAATGTGCCCCCCTGAGAGGTCCTGGATTGTGAGAGGATGCAACCTAGGCTGAGAGACCCCACTGGTGCAAGATCGGGATCAGTGGGGGACACAGGAGGGCTTCAGGGAGTGTCCGGCCCAAATGTTCATGTAATATTTCTTATAATTTATCTCTATAAAAAATGATCTGAGTTAGCTTGTTTGTAAATACATGGTTTCTAGCATAAAACTCACAGTTTTGAATTTGGGTACTGTTTCTGATGTTAATTTATTCCTAAGTTTAGTATACATCTTTTTAAAAATGTAATGGTTTATGTTCATATTTGTATACATTTTTTTGTTTCTTTTTAAAAATTTTTATTAAATCTTTATCGTTCAGATTATTACAATTGTTCCTCTTTTTTCCCCCCATATCTTCCCTCCACTCGGTTCCAACCCCTCAGTCTCTTCCCACACCCCACACCCCTTTTTCCCCCTGAAAATACTCAGTCCACTCCCTTTTTTATGCCCCTGATTCTATTATATTCACCAGTTTATTCTGTTCATTCGATTATTTATCCACTTGATTTTTAGATTCACTTGTTGATAGATGTGTATTTGTTGTTCATAATTTGTATCTTTACCTTTCTCTTCTTCCTCTTCTTAAAGGATGCCTTTCAGCATTTCATATAATACTGGTTTGGTGGTGATGAACTCCTTTAGCTTTTCCTTATCTGTGAAGCTCTTTATCTGACCTTCAGTTCTGAATGAAAAATTACAAATATCAATGAAGT
>NW_006291010.1:1865257-1886015 GCF_000327345.1 Myotis davidii
GGGGCCTTGGGCCTTCTTTTGGATGTTCTGGGTCTCTCTGACCCAGCTGTAGTTTGTTAGGTAATTTTAGATTGCAAAGGGCCAGCCCACTCATATGCAAAAGCCTCTGCGCACAGCTTGGGTGGGGCGGGGTCTCAGGGAATCAACAGGGCGGAGCAAACAGCTATGGCTGATCCTCAGTCCTGCCTAAGAGGCCCCGGGTCTCACCTCTGAGAGAAAGCCTCCCTCGAGTTCAGCCCAATGCCAGACAGTCCAGTTTCTTCCCGTATGTCCCCAGAGACTCACCTGGAACTGGAGTTCAGAGCAGTCGGGAGCTTGTGTCTCCCTCCGGATTGAAAAAGACAACCGCGTCCTCAGCTGCCAGCCCTTTCGGCATGCGCCTCCGTACCTCTGCACTTTACTTCCGCACCTCCTCTGAGTCTCAGTGTGCTTTTCTCTTTCCTTCTAGTTGTAGAATTTCCACTCAGCCAGCCTTCCTGTGGTTCTGGGTAATGTCCGTTTTGTCTTTTAGTTGTATTTTTGAAGTGTTTGTGTGAGGCAGCAATTTCCGGTGTTTACCCATGTCGCCATCTTGGTTCTCTGTTCTGTATACATTTTTATAATTTAATTCTTCATTGTAGTAAACTTGTCACTACAACAAGGATTTAAAGCAGCGGTTCTCAACTTGTGGGTCGCGACCCCTGAAAATATATCCTGCATACCAGATATTTACGTTACAATTCATAATAGTAGCAAAATTACAGTTATGAGGTAACAATTAAAATAATTTTATGGTTGGAGGTCACCACAACATGAGGAACTGTATTGAAAGGTTACGGCATTAGGAAGGTTAAGAACCACTGAAAAGGAATAGTAGTTAATGATTTATCTAAAGCGGAAAAAAAAATCAATGATATAGCAAGGACTGGATTGAATAATTTGAGCTTCTAATGCATTATTTATGGATGGTCACTTTCATTGAAACTATTTTTAGATACCCTTGGTAAAGTAGATCTCTTTAAACAAATAATGCTGACTATATGCTAAGTATCAAGAGAAGGTCAGGTTGAAATTTTGGTCGATTTTTTTGGTATCTGAATTTAAAATTCTATGTAATTTGTATGTTTTAAATTTGTTGTATTTTTTTTCCAGTATTTCCTTGTGTACCAGAACGTCCTGGAATGCCCTGTCCAGGAGAAGATAGTGAGTGTTTATATACTTCATACCATCGAATAAGGTTTTTTATGACACAGTGGCACAAGTGAAAGGAAATCAGAAATAGAACGTTTAATTCCTTTGGTTTCTTTTCCATCCTTTAGTCTAATTTAGAGTATATTAGGAACTGCCTAAATTTTGCTTTGCCATAGCAAAATTAGGCAGTTCTTAGTTATAACTTACTGACATATTTATCTATTCTGCATTTGAAAGGAAAGTTAAATCATATTTCTTCTGTTTTTTTAAAAAAATATATATTTTATTGATTTTTTACAGAGAGGAAGGGAGAGAGATAAAGAGTTAGAAACATCGATGAGAGAGAAACATGGATCAGCTGCCTCTTGCACATCTCCTACTGGGGATGTGCCCGCAACCCAGGTACATGCCCCTGACTGGAATCGAATCCAGGACCCTTCAGTCCGCAGGCCGATGCTCTATCCACTGAGCCAAACTGGTTTCGGCTCTTCTGGGTTTTTAATTTTGGAAAATTTCAAACTTATGGAGAAGTTGAAACAACATTGAAAACAAAGGTACCCATATATCCTTTGCCTAGATTCACCGATTTTTAACATTATCTGTGTTTGCTCTACCTCTCTCTCTGTATGTGTGCACACATATGCATACATGTATATACATAGGAAACACCTGTTTTATTTTTACTTATAGTTGCTGTATCATTTGAGAGTAAGTAATGGACATAACACTTCACCTCTAAGCATTTCAGCATGCATCCTTAGGCGTTGTTACAGGATTTTCTTCTGAATGTCTAAGCTAGTGATTGTTATTAATGAATGAATTGAAAGAGTCAAACAGCTATTTGTCCTGATATAATTTGAATATGCAAACTATATATGAGCATAATTTATTGCTTTTGCTATATGGTATAATTTATTAGTTGTGGATATCAGGCAACTCATTTTCATTTGTGGTTTCTACACATATCCATGACTTTAGAAGGAATTGTGGTAAATATTTTGTTTTTAATTAAATGAAGTAGTTCTAACTTTAAAAAAAATTTCAAATTTTTTAATTGATTTTTTTTTTTTGGAGAGAGAGGGAGGGGGAGAAGAGAGAGGGAGAGAGAGTAATAGCAATGTGAGAGAGAAAAATTGATCTGTTGCTTCCCACTTGCACCCCAATTGAGGATTGAACCCATAGTCTGGTACCCTGAATGGGAATCGAACCTGCCACCTTTTGGTGTACAGGACAACACTCCAACCACTGGGTCACACAGGCCAGGGTTGTAGTTCTAACTTTTAATTCTATGACTCTCCGTGCAACTTGGTAAGAAGAAAAAAATTAAAGAACTATGGGTGTTCGTATATAAAGTTAAATGGAGCCATCTACTATGTAGGAAAGTGGTGAACTATAACAGATAGAACTCTGAGCAGTAGTGAAAAATGTAGGTTTGTATTCAGCTAGGAATAGTTCTCTGGATTTCCAGGGGCAGGTGGATTAAAGCCGGCGTAGGCTGCCTTCACAGAGCAAGTGGCCATTCTCTTTGGCCAAGCCCGGGTTTTGAAAGACTTGCCATGTGGCAGATCTTGGTTTTAGAGTTCCATCTGCCATTGTGTTATGGGTCTGCAGCATACAGATAGAATATTTCCTAACTTTTTCACTATATTTCATGCTCACTTTCCCGCTTTAAAATTTGCTGGTGGAGATTTTGACACTACCCCTTCTATAGTATAATAAATATGAACAAACTAGAGCAGAGGGGAAATTGATAACCATTAATGTGGTCTCTTGGCTCTTAATTTCTAGCCAACATTAACATGTTTAAATTTAAGAAATATCAAGATGTAGTTCATGAAAGCTGAAATAGAATGTTCTTTCAGCTTTGGTTACTCCTAACAGAATAAATAATTAAAAATAAAACATCTAGGCGTGGCTCAGTAGTTGAGTGTCAACCTATGAACCAGGAGGTCACGGTTCGATTCCCTGCCAGGGCACGTGCCTGGTTGCAGACTTGATCCCAATGTGGGACGTGCAGGAGGTAGCCTATCAGTGATTCTCTCTCATCATTAATGTTCCTATTTCTCTCTCCCTCTTCCTTCCTCTCTGAAATCAATAAAAATATATTTAAGTAAAAATAAAACATCTATATTTAAGGTTATATATTACACTATCTCAAGATTTCTAATTCAGAGCATTCCAATTGGTCTTTTCTATTTAAATTTTAAATAGTAAATCCAGTGCTACATTTGCTTTAAAATGAGGTTAGAAACCTAATGGAATCTTTCCACAGTATTAACTATTATTATGGAATATTTCTTAATGACCAATAGACAATATATATATAATAGTGATTGACTTAAAACCAAAATTTCACAGGTAGTCTAAAATGATTTTGTGGTAGTTCTTTGTTTAGGAAAAGCATTAATTTAAAGACAATTGGCTGAAAGGTTGTTGGGGAGGAGAATATTCTTGTGATTACAAAATGTCATTTAGATAGTTGTAAGATGACTTACAAAAAGGAAAATGTACCTTTACAATAAAGAGAACTAGCAATCACTGCCTTCAACAGAGTGAGCACCAGTAGTGAGAGTCAACAATTTGACATTTGTGTATTTCTTGATGTGTCACCCGTGTATTATTTTTGGCAAAATACTTATTACTGACTCTAATGACGAAACAGATAAGTCCAGAATGTAGAACCTAGGACAACTGCCTAGACTTAAAAAACAAAAAAAATTCCTCAACCTTATGGAAAACAAACAACAACATTGAGTGTTTTAGCATACATGAAAGAGACAAAAAGGTATAGCGTTCTTGCAATTATCATTTTCTAAACAGTGACAATCCAAATGCAGTGCCTGAATCTTGATTAGATCCTGAAGAGAAAAAGGACGCTATGAATGACACATTGAGGGCAAATAGAGAAATTTGCATCTGAACTTCATATTAGGTAATATTAGATTAATGCTAATTTTCTAAGACATGGTAATGGTATTGTGCTTAAGTGGAATTAGGGGGAATGTCCTTAATCTTAGGCAATGGGAGTTCAAGGGTGAAGTGTTAAAAGGATATCTGCAACTTACCTTTAAGTGATTCAGGAGGAAATGTATGTGTAAATAGAGAGGAAAGCAAGTGCTTGCTTAGGTAGTATATATACTGTGTCAAAATAAAATGTTAGTAATTGGTAAATCTTGGTGAAGGATGCAAGTGTTTATTGCAAAAACAGAAAAGTAATAATAGTTGCTGAAACATTTATATTCCATGGGCTATATTTTCATCAAGTCCCTTGATGAATCCAGTTTATTTTTTTCACTTTCAGGTTTTTATCGATATAAATTATTTTCTTGCTATCAATATCATGAAAAAAAGTAACAGACTTAATTATAATAATGATTTTTATACACACTTGCTCTTTTTTAAACTCTCAATCTCTTTTCAGAGTCCATCTACCGCAGAGGTGCACGCCGCTGGAGAAAGCTTTATTGTGCAAATGGCCACACTTTTCAAGCCAAGCGTTTCAATAGGGTAAACCTTAGTTTGTTGAATGTTGATAATTTGAGAAATCTATTTTTCCCCTCTCTATTATGAAAGAAAGGTAGTCTTGTTATTCCTCCTTAAAGGAGTAAGGTTGCCTAACATTCCCAGTTTATGCAGTACACCTGTTTTCTTGATGTAATTTTTAATAGAATCTCCTGTCACTCTTAAAAATGTTCCTGATTTGATGATTAGTTATATGGTTACCCCAGCTATAAGAATGTTGTATTTAAAATTTTTTTTTTCTTTATTGATTAAGGTATTACATATGTATCCTTATCCAGAATGTTGTATTTTTAAATATAACTCCAGATACTCATAAAATAAACAAGTTTTATTTTGCAAATCATTTAATATTGTAATTTTAATTTCCACTGCTTAGAAAATAATAATTGCAAACACTTCTCTGGCTTTTACTATGTTTCAGGCAATTTTCCAAATGCTTGACATATACTAATTCATTTAATCCTTACCACAATCTTGTGTGATAGGTGCAGAGCCAGGGTTGGAAAACATTTTATCTCCAGAAGTTCACATTTTTAACTATTCTTGATAACTATAAAACAATGGACTCCCGTTTCCATTTTAAAACTGGTGCCATGTTCCGAATTCATTAATGTAAATAGAAGTCACCACCCAAGGTACCACTGATAATTAAAAAGCTTTGACCCTGGCTGATTTGACTCAGTTGGTTGAGCTTTAGCCCTATGCACCAAAAGGTCATTGGTTTGATCCTGGTCAGGGCACGTGCCCAGGTTGTGTGTTGGGGTGTGTACGGGAAAAAGCTGACTGATGTTCCTCTCTCTTTTTTCTCCCTCTCCCTTCCTCTCTCTCTAAAATCAATAAAAACATATTAACAACAAAAAAAAGCTATAAAATGAAAAGTCACTTTAGGTATTGCTCTTTAAGAGAGCAGGGCTTTGGTTTGACTTCTGAACAGTCTGGAAGGTTTATTTTTGATTGAGAGTCCTTGAACCGTATTTTCTGCCATATGTTTTCTAAGTTTACTCACTTTTCCTATTTTTATAAATCTAAACCTAATTATATGAAAACTGAAAAGTCTTGGACTTATAACAGAAAATAACATGTTGCAAATTTCACTCTCTCTTTAGACAGTTTTTTTTTTATTAGTTTTTAGAGAGAGAGGAAGGGAGAGAGAAACATTGATGTGAGAATGAAACATCCATCTGCTCTCTCTTGCATGCCCCCTACTGGGGAGCAAGCCCGTAGCTTAGGCATGTGCCCTCACCTGGAATCAAAAAGGCAACCCTTCAGGGCACGGGACAACACCCAGCCAATTGAGCCACATGGGCCAGGGCTCACTGTCTCTTTAAAACAGACTCTCTTTTCTGTTTATTTTTCCCCAGACCATCATAGCTTTGAAAAAGTTATGTATGATGAAGAGAACTGAATTAGAGAAGAAAGCCACTGATTTTCACTATTTTATGAACAAACTGTTGGGGAATGATTATGACGTTTTTTTTGCTGTTTCACTGAATTCTTTTGAATTACTCTTTCCAGCGTGCCCACTGTGCCATCTGTACCGACCGGATATGGGGACTTGGACGCCAGGGATATAAATGCATCAACTGCAAACTCTTGGTTCATAAGAAATGCCACAAACTTGTCACAATTGAATGTGGGCGACATTCTTTACCACCGGTAAGACACAGTTGTCTTCTTTATTTTTAATAGAGCATTTTTTATAATGTTACTAGAACAGAGGTCTAAAGTGTGTGTGTGTGTAGGGGTGGTGGTGAAGGAATCACAACTCAACAGTGTTGTTACAGAATGTGGGTAGGAATATTTTACAGTCAGCTCACATATTGTGAATTTGGAAATTGTCATTACAAATTTGTTTGTAGGTTATAGTTTTATGTTTAGCCTGATATAAAATCCTCTGGTCTGAAGTAGGACGATATAGGGAGAAGCATTGAAGAGATTCTTTTCTCTCTCTTTTTTTAATAATATATTTTATTGATTTTTTACAGAGAGGAAGGGAGAGGGATAGAGAGTTAGAAACATCGATAGAGAGAAACATCGATCAGCTGCCTCGTGCGCACTCCCTACTGGGTATGTGCCCGCAACTAAGGTACATGCCCTTAACTGGAATTGAACCTGGGACCCTTGAGTTTACAAGCCGACGCTCTATCTACTGAGCCAAACTGGTTAGGGCTCTCTTCTTTAAGTTAACATCATTAGTTGATAGCTCCCATTACTCGAGCATAGACACTAAGCACAGATCAGGTAAGAACAGTGTTCACGTTTGCTATTTAAAGTATCAGATTAATTGGAGAGTTTTGCTTTTAAAATTTTTATTTTTCACTTTCTTTTGTTTCTTTGAATATATTTTTATTTATTTCAGAGGGGAAGGGAGGAGAGAGAGATAGAAACATCAACGATGAGAGAAAATCATTGATCGGCTGCCTCCTACACTCCCCCTACTAGGGATTGAGCCTGCATCCCAGGCATGTGCCCTTGACCAGAATCAAACCCGGGACCCTTCAGTCCGCAGGCCGACGCTCTATCCACTGAGCCACAGTGTCTAGGGCTATTTTTCACTTTCTTTTTAGAATCATCACTTGAGGATATTTTTCCATTGATTTTAGAGAAAGTGGAAGAGATAGGGAAAGGCAGAGAAAAATATAGATGTGAGAGAAACACATCAATTGGTTGCCTCCTGCACATGCCCTGGCCAGGGCCTCGGCCAGGGAGGAACCTGCAATTGACTCAAACCTTTGACTGGAATCGAACCCGGGACTCTTTGGCCGACACCTATCCACTGAGCCAAACCAGCTAGGGCAGTGATGGCGAACCTTTTGAGCTCGGCATGTCAGCATTTTGAAAAACCCTAATTTAACTCTGGTGCCGTGTCACATACAGAATTTTTTGATATTTGCAACCATAGTAAAACAAAGATTCATATTTTTGATATTTATTTTATATATTTAAATGCCATTTAACAAAGAAAAATCAACCAAGAAAATGAGTTCGCGTGTCACCTCTGACATAGGTTCGCCATCACTGAGCTAGGGCTTCACTTTCTTTTTTAAATATGCAATAAAAACATGTTCATTATAGAAAAAAATAGAGACTACAGATGAATAAAGAAAAATTAAATAAAAGTTTCCCATGAAATCTACCATCTAAAGGTCATTTGTATATATCTTTCCATAAAGATTTATATGTATAAATATTAAAAATTTTTCCATGTAGAAAAAATTTAAACATATATTAGAAGTAGCTGGAACCATGTAATCAACTTCCATAATACCAATCACCCTGCTCCAACAGTTATTAATGCACAACCAATCTTGTTTCACCTATACCCCGGCCAGTTTAACCCTGTGTTATGTTGAAACAAATCCCAGACATGTTTCAGAATGTACCTCTAACAATAAAGATTCTTTTTAAAAACTAAAAACCAAATTCCTTATGTCAGATATCCATCCAAGCAATGTTCACATTTTCAGTTGCCTCATAAATGTTCTGTTTTTATAATTTTCATTATGAATCAGGATCCAGATGAAGCCCATATTTGCAATTGATTGATATGTCTTCCCTATTTTTAAATATACCAATTCTCTCTTTATCTCCCTCTCTCCCCTTCTGTGTGTGTTGCTCTCTCACTCTTGCTCGCTCTCCCCCCCTCCCTTACAATTTAAGTGTAGAAGAAACTCTATTGTCATTTAGTTTTGCTTAATTTTTCTTTTGCTTTTTTCATGGTATTGTTTAAAATATTCCTCTTTCCTCTTATTTTCTGTATATTATCATTGGATCTAGAGGTTTGATTAGATAGTAGGCTTGGGTTTTATTTTTGTGGGTTATTTTTGAGACTACTTTATCAAAGGTGGAGTGTTTATCCATCAGAAGGCACATAATGTTTGGATGTCTCATTCTTTTACATGCTTTTTAACAAAAGTGAAATCATATGGGTAATGTTTTCTAACCCATTTTTCATACTGAGTAATATATTTTGTCATCTTTCTATATTTAGCTACCTATCTCCTCATCACTTTTAGCATAATATTTTGTTATATGTCAATACCATAATTTTTTTAACCTGTTCTTCATGATTGAACAGTGGAGTTGTTTTCTAAATTTTCCTATGAAGAAAATCATAATGAACTTACTGGTGAACAAATCTTAAGAAGAAGTATTGGGTTAAAGAATATGTGTATTTAAAAAGATCTGGATGCCTCCTTCTAAATTATGTTCTAGAATGATTATACCATGTTTACTCATAGTATCTTCTTTGAACAAAGATTATTAGCGGTGTCTCTTTGGTGTTAGAATTATGTAGCTGGTTCATATAAGCTTAGATGTGGGTTTGTACAAGTTATGGAGGTAAAAATCCAATCTTAAGGAAAAACAGAAGGCCAAAAAATATGAACATAATTTCTCCAGGTTACTATTGATATTTGTGTGCGTATTCCTAGGTGATGGATGACTTGTGTGAATTTATGAATGGAAAAACAAACAAACAAGAGGGACAGGGTTAGTGATAATGTTTAGAATAGGTGCTAAATGCAGTAAGAATTTCATGAGCCCTATCTTTAAGGCAGCCTTAAAATTATAAATGTATAATTAATGTTCCTTCTCAGGTTCACCTTTTCTTGCTGGAATTCATTAAATCTGGGTCCAAGATTGATGAATTAGTAACATTTTGGTTTGGATTAGTATTATCCTAGGTTATTGACAGTGGTTAAGTCAATTTCTAGGGGGTATTTCTTTTCCTTTTTTGGTTCACTGACACCTTCCCACAAAATTTTACATGGAATTTCAAGAGGTATATAGACATCTTGAAATCCATCTCTGGGCCTCAGCTAGAGAAGTCAAGTACTAGAGACTCCTCCCAGAGACTTAAAGTGTATATGGAGCTTGAAAGAAGATTAGGTAGTGTATAAGAGAAGTCAGAATATATAGGAGAATAATTTTTATTTCTATTTGATGGCCTGAAAGTAGTTTCGTGTGTTCCTTCTGTTATCTGTAAAATGTGACATTACCTCATTTACAGGAATATTATATGGTGTCAGATAGTAAAATTAAAAACAAATTAAATATAGTAATATAGTTCTCATTATAAGTAATATTTTGTCAAATTTATGTGTTAATATGATGTGTCTCATTAAAATAATGCTCCAGAATTTATAGAGTTACTGGGATTTAAAAAGAATCCACTAAGTTGCTGTTTCTTTGGAAATGTTTCTAGGAACCAATGATGCCCATGGATCCGTCATCCATGCACTCAGACCATGCACAAACAGGTAAAAATGACACTGTCATGAATTATTGTTCATTAAGAAAATATTGTTCAAAGACTTCTTTAAGTGACTCTTACACCTAAGTTTAAAAACATTTCTGTTCTACCCACATAAAAGCGAGGTAACCATATTTTATGGTGGTAATATCATCACAATATTTAACATACATTTGACATTTTAAAAAGACAAATATGTAAATTACAACAAATGACTATTTTCTCTAATTCAGGTTAATTTTGTTTAAGACCCCTTTAAATTCAGCAAACCTAGTTTGTTTGTTTTTTTTCAGTAATGAAACATACTGATTTTGTGGGCCATGTTGACTCTGTTAAAGTGACCTTTTTTTTTTTTTTTTTAAATATATTTTATTGATTTTTCACAGAGAGGAAGGGAGAGAGATAGAGAGTTAGAAACATCGATGAGAGAGATACATCGATCAGCTGCCTCCTGCACATCTCCCACTGGGGATGTGCCCGCAACCCAGGTACATGCCCTCGACCGGAATCGAACCTGGGACCTTTCAGTTTGCAGGCTGACGCTCTATCCACTGAGCCAAACCGGTCTCAGCAAAGTGACCTGTTTTTATTAAAAGCTTTGTTATCAGAAGTAGAAAGTATGTAAAAGATATAGAGATGCAGTATAAAAATTCAAAAAAGATGATGTGAATTCAAATGTGAAGTAGATACAAACCTCAAATGTGTATCTGGGAAGTGTAAGGAGCAATTAAATGTGATAGAGAAGCCTAATAGGGGATGAATCAGGAAGGCAAAGCAAGGACTTTCCTGAAAGGACATAGTATAGTCTCTTGTTCAATGCAGAAGCTGGTTATATGAAATGTAGGCTTTTTTTTTTTTTTAATCTAAGTGGCTTCAAGGAATAGAAGTCTAGAGTACAATCTTGTCAGTTCTTTCCTTCACCTACGTGGTGCAGCAGTTAGGAGCATTTCAAGTATGAAAGAAGTGAGGAATGCAAACCAGAGCCCCCTGCTTCCATGCCTCACTCATACTAAAATAATCAAATGGGTTTAAAGAGTCACCCTTACAGAGATATTGATTAATTTGTAAAGAAGGAAAATATTTTTAAAGTAGCAAAAACATTTGGTAAAATCAGCACTTGGTTACTGATTGGTTTTTGCTCTCCTTTACCTTCATTAAAGATTAGGATTTAATTCATATTTATATACACTTTGTTATTTGTAAGACAGCTACATAATTTTAAATGATCAAGACCAGAAAGAAAAACTAAAATAATCAAATCAAGAGAAAATTTTAAGTCAAACTGAGCTTAATGGATGCTGTTTTTCTCTCTTTTTTTTTTTATGTTTGGGATTGGGTTTTAGTAATTCCATATAATCCTTCAAGTCATGAGAGTTTGGACCAAGTTGGTGAAGAAAAGGAGGTAAGTTAATTAGTCTTTTTTAAAAAAATATGTTTAAAACTAGTTGGTTTTTAAATAAAAATGTTTAAAATAATTGTTCATGTTAGTTTATTGAAGGTTAATTAGTCTCATTGTACATTATGCCATGAGCTTTTTAAAAAAATCCTCACCGAGGATATACTTCCATTGATTTTTAGAGAGACTGGAAGGGAGGGGGAGAGACAGAGAGAGAGAAACATTGATGTGAGAGAGACACACATGGATTGGTTGCCTCCCTCATGCACCTGGACCAGGCCTGGGGATTGCACCTGCAATGGAGGTACATGCCCTAGACTGGAATAGAATCTAGAACCCTTCAGCTTGTGGGCTGATGCTCTATCCACTGAACCAAACCGGCTGTGCCATGCCATTACCCTTTTAATAAGACTTGACAATGTAAAAATATGACAAATTGACTTGCTTAGATTTTTCTTGTTTCTGTCTTTTTTTTTTTTTTTTTTTTTTTTAACTTGAGTTCTTTTTTGGTACTTGGGTTCTGGCTAGGAAAGAATTCAGAACCAAGAAGACCCAAACTGTAAGAGAACATTTATTTGGTAAATCAAAGAGGTAGGAGAAGTAATTCCTAGAAGAAATGGACTTAGGAAACAAGTTATGGAGATAAAGGAAAGGCTGTTGGAGCTTGGGAGTGAGGAAGCTAGTGGTAACATGCCTGGAGCAGGGAGGGGGAGGGGATGGGAAAAGCGAAAGGCATGGGAGTGTGTCTGGGAGGGAGAGCCTTTTCTTGTTTCTTGAGGTAGGCTTGCGTTTCTGTGAATTTCCCTCTTAGGACTGCTTTCACTGTGTCCCATAGATTTTGGGGTTGTGTTTTCATTTCATTTGTCACAGGTATCTTTTGATTTCTTCCTTGATCTCGTTGTTAACTCATTCATTGTTTAGTCTCCATGTTTTTGTGTATTTTCCAGTTATTTTCTTGTAATTGATTTCTAGTTTCATACCACTACAGTCAGAAAAGATGCTTAAAATTATTATTATTATTTTTAAAATATATTTTATTGATTTTTTACAGAGAGAAAGGGAGAGAGATAGAGAGTTAGAAACATCGATGAGTGAGAAACATCGATCAGCTGCCTCCTGCACATCTCCTACTGGGGATGTGCCCGCAACCTAGGTACATGCCCTTGACTGGAATCAAACCTGGGACCCTTCAGTCCGCAAGCCGACGCTCTATCCACCACGCCAAACCGGTTTCGGCTGCTTAAAATTATTTTAATCTTCTGAAATTTATGAAGACTTGTTTGTGACCTAATATGTGGTCTCTCCTGGGAAATGTTCTCTGAGTGCTTGAAAAGAATGTATATTCTGCTGCTTTGGGGTGAAATGTTCTAAAAATATCAATTACATACATTTGGTCTAATATGTCATTTAAGGTTGCTATTTCCTTCTTTTTCTCTCTCCTTTTTCCCCCCTCCCCTTGACCTTCCCATAGCCTCCTATACCCCCCTGTGTCTTGTGTCCATTGGTTATGCTTATATGCATGCATACAAGTCCTTCAGTTGATCTCTTACCCATCCCCCCAACCCTCCCTGGCCTTCCCGCTGTAGTTTGACAGTCTGTTCGATGTTGCTCTGCCTCTGTGTCTATTTTTGTTCATCAGTTTATAATGGTCTTAATTATCCATAAATGAGTGAGATCATGTGGTATTTTTCTTTCATTGACTGGCTTATTTCATGCTATTTCCTTCTTAATTTTGTCTGGGTGATCTATCCATATTTGCCAGTTGGGTGTTAAAGTCCCCAATAATTGCTGTCGACCTGACCCTATACTTCCATCAATATTTGCTTTATGAATGTAGGTTCCCCTAATTGGGTGTGTAAATGTTTACAGGGTGATATCTTCTTGCTGGGTTGATCTCTTTACTATTATGTATTGTCCTTCTTTGTCTCTTAGAGCCTTTGTTTTAAAGTCTATTTTGTGTAATAGAAGTATTGCTACCCCAGCTTTTTTGTTTATTTCCATTTCCATGAAATATCTTTGTCCATCCCTTTATATTCTGTCTGTGTGTGCCTTTTGATCTGAAATAAGTCTCTTGTAGACAGCATATGTATGGGTCTTATTTCTGATCCATTCAGCCACCCTGTGTCCTTTGATTGGAGCATTTAATCCATTTACACTTAAAGTGATTGTTGATAGGTATATAGTTATTGTCATTTTGTTATTCATATTTGTTTTTCTTTTATTCTTAAAGAAGTCCCTTTAACATTTCTTGAAATACTGGTTTGGTGATGATGAATTCCTTTAGCTTTTTCTTATCTGGGAAGCTCATCATTTCTCCTTTGATTTTTTAAATGATAGCTGTGCTCGGTAGAGTAATTTTGATTGTAGGTCATTGTTTTTCATTGCTTTGAATATTTTATGCCAATTCCCTCTGACCTATAAAGTTTTTGTTGAGAAATCAGCTGACAGTCTATGGGAGCTTCCTTGTAGGTAACTAACTGTTTTTCTCTTGCTGCTTTTAATAGTTTCTCTTTGTCTTCAGTCTTTGGCGTTTTAATTATAATGTGTCTTGTTGTAGGCCTTTTGAGGTTTGTCTTGTTTGGGACTCTGTGCCTCCTGGACTTGTGTATCCATTTCTTTCACCATGTTAAGAAAGTTTCCAATCATTATTTCATCAAATCAGTTTTCAATCCTTGCTCTCTCTCTTCTCATCTGGTTACCCCATGATGCAAATGTTGGTACACTTGATGTTCCAGAGGTCTCTTAAACTGTCCTCATTTTAAAAAATTCGTTTCCTCTTTTTCCTGTTCTGATTGGGTGTTTTCCACTGACTTGTCTTCCAAGTCACTGATTTGATCTTCTGCTTTATCTAACCTACTGTTGATTCTTCTAGCATATTCTTTATTTCAGGTATTGGATTCTTCATTTAAGATTTTTTTTTTATGGCACCCATGTCCTTTTTTATGTTTACTCTCTCTTTGTTGAAGTTCTCACTTAGTTTATCTATTCTTCCTCTAAGTTCATTGAACTCTGTACCTGGTAGATTTCTTGCTTCCATTTGATTTAGCTTTTTTCTGGCGTTTTCTCCTGTACTTTCATTTGGGGTATGTTTTTTTGTCTCCTCATTTTGGCTACCTCTCTGTGTTTAGTTTTGGGCACTAGGTAGATCAGCCATGTCGTCCAGACTTGGCAGGATAGCCTTCTGTAGTAGGTGTCCTGAAGGGCACAGTGACAGTCTTCCTGGCCACCTGAGTTGGATGCTTCAGGATATCCCTTGTGTGGATTGTCATGCCTTCCCATTGTAGTTGAGCCTGGATTGCTGTTTGTTTGTCAGTGGGTATGGCTGACCCTCAGGCTGAGTGGTTATGAGGAATGGCCACAACCACAGTGATATTCACCCCAGTGGGGCTGTGGTGCTTGGTATGTGCCATTTTTGGAACTAATTGGTTGGTGCTCTGTTGTGGTCTTAGGCTGGCCAGTGGGCGCGTTGGTTCTGGAGCCTGTTGTAAGGGGCTTTGGTGTAGGCGGAGGTCATCTGCTACCTATGCCCAGTCCAGGGACACCGGTAGAGCTACAAAGTGATCTGAGGTTGGCAGCTATGTGTGCTGGACCCAGAGGTCTGTGGAAGAGGGCAAGGTGTAACCCTGAGGTTGGTTACCAAGGCACAGGGCATACCAAGGGTAACCACCACCTGCCTGGGGCCTGCAGACCTTGGGGGATTTTTTAAGAAAGCTCTTGGTGGGAGCTGAGGCTGCCTATGAGGCACAAGCCACTGAAAGAGCCAAGGCAGTGTGTGAGTTGGGCGGAGTGGGGTCTTAGGGTGTCACCACCGTGGGGTAAGCATTTTTTACCAGGTTAATGCAGATTCAGATTTGGTGCCCACCTACCTCTAAAGCGGTGGTTCTCAACCTTCTAGCCCTTTAAATACAGTTCCTCATGATGTGACCCAACCATAACATTATTTTTGTTGCTACTTCATAACTGTAATGTTGCTACTGTTATGAATCGTCATGTAAATATCTGATATGCAGGATGGTCTTAGGCGACCCCTGTGAAAGGGTCATTCGACCACCAAAGGGGTTGCGACCCACGGGTTGAGAACCGCTGCTCTAAAGGCTGTGTTAGGGGAGGGTTCAGCACAGGACAGTGGTGGCCCTCACCCCAGAGCCATTCAATTCGCGTTCTCCCCATATGTCTTGTGCCGTGTGAGCTGCTGGCCCTTTGTGGAAGCTCAGGGTGACTGCCTGTGAGCGATTGAGTCTCTGTGCGGGCCCTTTAAGGGGACTGCTGGGCTTTGAGCAGCCTTCTGTCTGACCTGGAAGGAATCCCCAGAGTTGGGTGGGTCGGGATCTCAGTGAGTCACCAGGAATAGGTGAGTGGTGTTTACCTGTTTAATGCAGATTCAGATTTGGCACTTGCCTGCCCCTGGAGGCTCTGTGAGGGGGGCTCAGTGGGGCTTTCGCCTTGAAGACACACAACTCAGTCTTTCCCAGAATGTCTCCGGTGCCTTTGGAGCTGCTTACCCTTTGCTGGAGCTCAGGGTGAGTGCCTGTGAGCAACTGAGTCTGTGCACGGGCCCTTTAAGAGGACACCTGGATTTCCAGTTGCCCTCCATCTCACTCTGCTGGGACGGAATTGCTGCTGCTTTCACATCCAACTGTTGCAGGGACTACTCTTCCTGGCACTGGATTCCTGGGATAGGAGCTGGTGTGGGGCTGGGGCCCCTCTCTCCTAAGAGGGACCTCTGCTGCTAGGCTGTCCCTCCTGACTCTCAGCTGCCACATGTGGGTGTGGGGCCAGCCTGTTTCGAGTCTCTGCCCTTCCTACAGGTCTTGATGTGGCCCCGTCTTTATATCCTTAGTCAGAGCAGCTCCGTTCAGCTAGTCTTCAGGTAGTTCTCCAGGTGGATTGCTCTATTTTTTAGTTGTAATTTTGATGTGGGAGGAGGTGAGCAGAGTGCTTAACTACTCCACCATCCTGACCAGAATCCATTTGACATTGTTTTGCTAGTCTATTACTGGTTGCTCTAGGGATTGCATCTTACATCCTTAACTTATTTAAATTCAATAACAATTACTAATTATACTTTTCCCTTTTCCCATCATGTACAAGGACCTTAAAATACATTAAATTTACTTACCCTCCCTTTCTGCCTTTGGTGCTATTTTTGTCACATTTAAAAGTGTGTGTGTGTCTGTGTGCGTGTGTGTCTGTGTGTGTGTCTCTGTGTGCGTGTGCATGTGTGTCTGTGTGTGTGCACGTGTGTGTCTCTCTGTGTGTGTGTGCGCGCGTGCAGTCAATCCTTATTTAGATGTAATCTATATTTTATTCTTTTTTTCTACATTCCTTCCTGCATGTCTTCCCTCCCATATTAGATCATCTTTCTTGAAGAATTCAGTGTTTCCTTTAGAGAGAGATGACTTGTGATGGATAGATATCCTTAGTTAATGTTCATCTGAAAAGGTTTTTATTTCACTTCTTTTTAAAAAAAAATGTATTTTATTGATTTTTTACAGAGAGGAAGGGAGAGGGACAGAGAGTCAGAAACATCGATGAGAGAGAAACATCGATCAGCTGCTTCTTGCACACTCCCCACTGGGGATGTGCCTGCAACCAAGGTACATGCCCTTGACTGGAATCGAACCTGGGACCCTTCAGTCCACAGGCCGATGCTCTATCCACTGAGCCAAACCGGTTGGGGCTTCACTTCTTTTTTTGAAGGCATTTTTGCAGAATATAAAGCCGTAGGTTTAGCAGGAGTTGGGGTTAGGTTAGGCCCTTTGAAGGTAATGTTCTTGTGTTCTGGCTTCTGTAGCTTCACCCAGTCTTCCCAGTTAGTGCTTATGTCCATTTGACTCTCTTTTATAGTTTACTGTCAGCCATATGAAGTCTGTACATTGCTTTGCTTCTAACTATTCTCTGCTTTCTTAATTGACCTAATCTGGTTTTTCCTTACTCCTCTTTATTTATTCATTTTACCAATTCAGATTATTCTAAATTTTGATGTGTGATCCTTCTTTTTAATCTTTTAAAAAAGTTTTCATTACACACACACACACACACACACACACACACACAGTGCTTATTTGTTTATCTTTCTCAAAATTTACTATTTGCTCTTCTTGATTCTCTTCACTTCAGGAAATTCATACTTAATTCTCATGGGTACATCTGTTGATTGTATGCTGAGAATTTTGCAGCTATCTAATAAAAGATCATCTTCAGTCTTCTCTATAAATGACCAGAAGCCTACGTTTCTAGTTGTGAATGAATTATAAGGCTCTTATTGTCATGTCAGGGGAGCCTTGGTGTTGTGTAGAAAAGAAGGTTTTCTAGTAGCTGAACTGCCTCATGCTTGTTTTCTGCTTATAGTTCCCAGTGTTTCTGAATGTGTCCTTTCATTAGCTCAGATTTCAGATATCAGACTTCCAGCAGACTCGTTCATCTTGCTGTCCCATTATAACTTCTAACTACAAAATGAAAACCCAAGCTCATTATCTTATTTCATGCTCATACTTACATTTTCTGTCAGTGTACCTCCGCTCTCCCAGTCACCAAGGTTAGTGTCATTTTTATTCATGCATCTCCGTTATATCCCAAAGTTTTACCAGAACCTTTTTAAAAAATTGATTTCAGAGAGGAAGAGAGATAGAAATATCACTGATGAGAGAGAATCATTGATTGGATGCCCCCCCCCCCCCCCGGGGATCCAGCCTACAACCTGGTATGTGCCCTTGACTGGAATTGAACCCGGGACCCCCCCAGTCCACAGGCTGACACCCTATTCACTGAGCCAAACCAGCTAGGGCTTACCAGATCATTTTAAAAACATCCTTTAGCATTTCTCAGGTTTCAACTCCCCCTCCGTTGCTGTCACCACCCCTCTGACCTCAACTCGTGAATTTGCCCCACTTGAGTAGTTAGATTGCATCGTTTGGAATGATGTTAGAAAAGAGCTGTTAAGAACTTAAATAAGAAAATATTTTTAAAATAGTCATAGGTATAACTAGGTGTTAGAAATATCATATTTATGCAAAATACTTCCAGTTATAACTCTTTTTTAGTTATTAATCCTCATGCAAGGATATTTTTTCTATTGATTTTTTTTTAGAGAGAGCGGAAGTGGGGTGGTGGGGAGTGAGAAACATCAATTGGTTGCCTCACCCATGTGCCCTCACTGGGGGCCGGGGATCAAGCCTGCAACCAAGGTACCTGCCCTTAACTGGAATTGAACCCATGACTCTTCAATCCTCAGGCCAATGCTGTAACCACTAAGCCCCTGCTAGGGCCAGTTATAACTGATATAACTGTTCTCAACAGGCAATGAACACCAGGGAAAGTGGCAAAGCATCATCCAGTCTAGGTCTTCAGGATTTTGATTTGCTCCGGGTAATAGGAAGAGGAAGTTATGCCAAAGTACTGTTGGTGCGATTAAAAAAAACAGATCGTATCTATGCAATGAAAGTTGTGAAAAAAGAGCTTGTCAATGATGATGAGGTAAGCACAATGTTTTATTACTTCTAAACTGTTAAATTGACTTAATTGTACCATTTCAGAGAAAACCTCATTGTTTATGACTTATTTCAGTCTCTTTTTCTAAATAATGCCTCAAATGGGTTATATAAAATATTTTTAAAGAAATCTGATGGTTATTAGGTTTTTAAAAAATAAAAATCAAACCATATTATGATCAAGGGAAAGTACTTGATTGAGCTTTGAAAAAGTTTTCTAAACCATTTCATAATATTGAAATATTTACTGGTAGTATTTTTTTTCTCTTTGCATATAAATTGTTGTTGCATGATTATTCATTCTTTGATATTTAGCATAGTTAGTTAATAATTGCATTTGTGATCATTGAATTGCCAAGAACAAATATAGTTTGATGATATTTCAGTTTGGTAAATATTTCTTTCATATTTTAAAATAGGATATTGACTGGGTACAGACAGAGAAGCATGTTTTTGAGCAGGCATCCAATCATCCTTTTCTTGTTGGGCTGCATTCTTGCTTTCAGACAGAAAGCAGGTAAGGTTGGAAGATAATAGAGTGATTACAGGCTTTACATACTTTGCATATTACATAATAAGAACTCTTCATACTATAAATCCTGAAGTGGAAGTCATGGAGACAGACACAACAGTATGATGCTTATGATTTCCTGACACCCAAACGCCAATTAGTGATATCTGTTTGGATTAGCATGAAGAAATTATCTGCTTAAAAAATATACCCTGGTCAGGGCCGGGGGGCAGTGGGGTGTGTGTGAAGAATGTAGAGGGAGACAATGGGGAGGAAAAAAGGGAACATCTGTAATACTTTCACCATAAAGATGAATTTATATATATGGTCAAAATATGGCAGTAGAGATCCATACTTTTAAATATCCCTAAGGTTTTAGCTTTAGATGTAAAGTTTCTCAGAGTTTAACTAGGGGGAGAAATCCTAACTTCTTTACCTTAAGGGACAGTTGAAGTGACTTATCACCTTAACGTTAGAATTGGGGTGGGAGTGGGAGGTTCTGGATTGCAATTGGTACTACAGAAGTAGCAGGTTACGGAATTACTACCATACTGGTTTACTTTCTTGTATCTACTGTGATTAACAGCTTTCTACTACTACCACCCTTTGTTTCCACCAAATTCCTGGGACTTTTGTACAGGGTAAATCACAGAATGCTCTTTATGTTGTGACTGGTCTCTACAACGTTTAAAATGCACAGTTACATTTCCTTCTTTTGGACCTTGGTTTCATGTGTTCTCTCCTATGTTTTAGATTGTTCTTTGTCATAGAGTATGTAAATGGAGGAGATCTAATGTTTCATATGCAGAGACAAAGAAAACTTCCTGAAGAACATGCCAGGTAAATTTCTTGATTATTGTTTGTGTTGGGATTTTGGGGAGCAGCTATGGGACTTTTATGTGCCTGTGGTTGAAAACAGTAGATAAATTATTGATTTTGATACTAGTTAATTCTTTGTAAGTAATGGGAACTAACCTAAAAGTTATTTTGCATTATAATATTTTACAATATATACCATTATATAGTATGTAATAATAAAATTATAAGCTTTTGTAAAGTAGAAACAGTATTAGAGGGGAAACCTTTAGTCAACTAAACCTAATTGCTTTAAAATATTTTAGCATCAGCCTCTGAAATAATTGAATTTACAAATACTTATTAATCGTACCAGGTTTGCAGTGATCTCTGACAGTTGTTCATTAGATGATTATTATTCATACTAGAGGCCCGGTGCACAAAAATTTGTGCACTCAGGGGGAAGGGGGCGTCCCTCAGCCTGGCCTGTGCCCTCTCTCAGTCTGGGACCCCTTGGGAGATAACGCCCTGCTGGCTTAGGCCTGCTCCCGGGTGGCAGAGGGCAGGCCCAATCCCTAGGTGCAGCCCCTGGTCGGGCTCAGAGCAGGGCTGATTGGGGA
>NW_006291010.1:1886812-1915372 GCF_000327345.1 Myotis davidii
GAACGTTGGCGGGGAACGTTGGTTTCCACCGTCACTGAAGCAAGCAAGCCTCATGTTAGTTTCAAGCTGCCTGGCTGCCGGCCGCCATCTTGGCTGACAGTTAATTTGCATATCTCGCTGATTAACGAATGGGAAGGGTAGCGGTCATACGCCAATTAGCATGTTTCTCTTTTATTAGATAGGACTAGAGGTCCAATGCATTGATTCTTGCACTGGTGGGAGGTCCCTTGGCCTGGCCTGTGCCCTCTTGCAATCCAGGACCCTTTGGAGGATGTTGGAGGCCTGGTGCACAAATTCGGCCCGATCCCCACAGGCCAGGCTGAGGAATCCCACAGGTGCACGAATTTGTGCACTGGGCCTCTAGTATGCATATAAGATCTTTGGTTAATCTCTTCCCGCCCTACCCCCTACCTCCTTCCCTCTGAGATTCATCAGTCTGTTCCATGTTTTCATGCCTGTGCATTGAGTGTCTGCCTCCTTGTGGTCACGGTGCGTCATAGCTACTGGTTGAACAGTCGAAAGGTCGGACACTTAGCATATTAGCCTTTTATATATATATATAGATATACTTGAGAGTAACAAAACAGTTCCTCTCTTAAGCTATTATACATGCCTGACTATTCTTATAATTATAATTTTTGAATTGGCCTGATGTTGGCTTTTTTCCTGTGATTTCATACATGTTGATGAATAAGAGCAAAGAGCATTAAATGTTATCTATTTAGTGTCCTTTCTTTAATATTACAAATATTACAATATTTATATAATTGTAAATTATAAATTGTTTCTATATTGGAAGAGTTAGGTGGGGAAGGATCATGGCCTTGGATAAGAAGTTTAGTTCAGTGCCATGGTTTGATTTTTAGTCAGCATTAGCAGTAATTCTCACTCTTTTGTGTTTCATAAGAATAATTTAAAAAAATGAAGCCTGTGAGTTTGTACACGTTGGTAACAAAGGTTAGAGATTTTTTTTTGAAAATAATTTATTTGGTGAAAATCTTGCTAGTTCATTAATTTTTATTTCTTGTCAAAAAGAGATACCCTTCAATTTTATAAGAAGCTGTAAATTATATCAACTAACCTCAGGGCCAAACTGCTCTTTCTTTTATTTACTGTATGTTTATTGTTTATTTAGGCTTTATCAAATGGTGGCCCTTCAGTAGCAAAGCCATGGATGATATTTTATTTTGTGAATACATACCCAGTATTTTTTTCTGGTTTGGTCAGTGGGACATGGGAAAAGTAGTCCCGTTTATTGTATTAAAGTTCCAATTTTATTTTATTTTATTTTTTTACCATCTTTGCTTTTCTAGAACCAAAGTACAGACTAAAGGCTCAAGTTCCCTAGTCATAGAATTAAGTAGCTAGAAGGTATATATTTCGTGTCTCCAAACAAGATAGTGATGCTCTTCATCTAAGCAGCCATAAACCAGCTTGGTATTTCATTTTCATTAGTCAGGTCAAAAGTTCTGGTTATCACTAATGAGTTGGTGACAATGTTAAAACTTCTTTCTTTAATTAAATATTATGGTTGCAGAATAGTTTCTTTCAATTCCTTTTCTAGGCATTTTTAAAAAATATATTTTATTGAGTTTTTACAGAGAGGAAGGGAGAAGGATAGAGAGTTAGAATCATTGATGAGAGAGAAACACTGATCAGCTGCCTCCTGCACACCCCCTACTGGGGATGTGCCTGCAACCAAGGTACATGGCCTTGACCGGAATCAAACCTGGGACCCTTCAGTCCGCAGGCCGACGTTCCACTGAGCCAAACCGGTCAGGGCTGTAGGCATTTTGGTATGGATTTTGTGGTTTCAGTGATAGACTTTTAGTGTTCTTTCTATTCTACACGAATCGGTGGGTCTTAGCATTTTGTAAGGTCACTGGTCCTTTAGTGAAGTGATGGCAACTCTGTAGAAGATGTGCATATGTGTGCACAGGTACTTACACTTTACCCCAGCTGTGGGAGCATGGACTGCCTGAGGTCCATCTAGATTAACAACCCCTGTTTGAGACTTTCAAATTGATAACTTAATGAGTTTGATCTATATTGGATCTTTTATAATTACGTTTTGGGTTCAGATGTTTTAAAATGGTACTTTAATTTGTGTTTGGGATTGTTCCTAAAAACACAGGGGGAAAAAATCTTTTAACATGATTTTGATGTTTTAATTTGCAGACAGGAGTATGACTTAAATACCTTCCTCTAGAAATTTACAATATGTAATACCCTTTGTAATACTTTAAGCAATAAAAAAAAAGAAATTTACAGTTTTAAAACTTGAATCAAATGAGTTTTTTCATTTTATTTTAGATTTTACTCTGCAGAAATCAGTCTAGCATTAAATTACCTTCATGAACGAGGGATAATTTATAGAGATTTGAAATTGGACAATGTATTGCTGGACTCAGAAGGACACATTAAACTCACTGACTACGGCATGTGTAAGGTGAGGGAAAATTCTAGTTATTTGAAAGCTCTCAGATGCTGCTAAGATTGTTTTGGTAAAATAACTTCATACTTAAAGATGGAGAAATGATTACTACTTTGTTTAGGATACTTTTTGGAATTGTAGCACAAAAACAAGTATATAGGGTGGGGCAAAAGTCGGTTTACAGTTGTGAATATGTAAAACACAGTTTACTCTTTTGTTTATTATTTTCCATATGAACAACTGTAAACTTACTTTTGCCCTACCCTGTACTTTTTTTCTAACCATTTACAGAATTCCATAGTTTCTGTGTTATATGTCCTATAATGAGTTAAATTCTACATATGCTCTGTAACCTTTTTTTGAAAGTTGTGATATTATTAAAATTTTGAAGATAAAAATTATCTACAGCCCCTCAATGTTATTTAACACAACTACTTGCATATCACCTTCCAGTTTTTGCCATTTAATTGTAATTCTCAATAATGCATTTAAAATTTTCCTAGGAAATTTATCTCTTTTTATATTTAAATTTTAAATATCTGACATAAAGTGCAGTTCATTTTGAGGACATGTCCTTCATTTCTTGGTGTTTTATTCTTTTTGTAACACTGTTTTGCTTAAAGGTTCAGTCTTTTCCCACAAAATGTGAAATGAGTCCCCAGGAAATAGAATATTCTTATTTTATGACTTAGAGTCAGTATTTCAACTTTCCTAAAATCAGACCTCTTGCAAATATTGGATGGATTTCTTTTCCTTGTAACAATTCCTTGGGAAATCTAAAACACTAAAAAAATTTTATGTAGTTTCTACAGAAATACTTCCTTTAAGTTTAATTAATTTAATCAATCTCTTCACTTTCTCACTAGATGCTTTTATATAAAGAGTGCTTAGAATAGTGATGACTAGAGGCATATAAAAACTTGAATTAATATCTTCAGGCTTATGTTTGAAATATTTTGTGAACATTGATTTTTATGGACTGAAAAACTTTGACTATTTTATGATTTATTTAGTAGAGGCCCAGTGCACGAAATCATGCACTTGGCGGGGAGGCGGGGTCCCCCCTTAGCCCGGCCTGCACCCTCTCGCGGTCTGGGAGCCTTCAGGGGATGTCCAACTGACAGCTTAGGCCTGCTGTCAGTCAGACATCCTTATTGCTGCTGCAGCGGTGGGAGAGGCTCCCACCACTGCCACTGCGCTTGCCAGCAATGAGCCCCGCTTCTGGTTGAGCTGCACTCCCCCTTTGGGAATGCACTGACCACCAGGGGGCAGCTCCTGCATAGCAACTGGTTGTTCCGCCATTTGGTTGATTTGTATATTAGTCTTTTATTATATAGGATTTATCAGCAGGGGAATTTTAATAGTAACATCTCTGTTACGCTGTAGATAATTTAGCTGATGGGCCTATGTTTAGATAATTCAGTCAACAAGTGCATGATTTAGCATAGCTCTGTTACAGGTTAACAGACTGCATCCCTTGCCTCTGACTTTTGCCCTGAAAGTCAATGTCATTTATTATTAAACGATATGTCAAGTCATTGCTAATAGTACCAAACAACTTAAGTCACAGTCATATTTCTTCATGTACAGAATAGCTTATATATCCCTATGAGGAATCACAAAATAATCTTTAGAGCCACAACATATTACTAAATATTTCTTCCAGATGTTTATAGAAGTGTTATAGCTTATAGGGTAAAATTTAAAGAAAAATACACACACTATGTCTAAAATATCTTAGGGACACATCAAGAACCTCATAACAGTGGTTGCCTCTAGGGAGCTGGAGCAAGATGTGTCGGACAGGAATGTGAAGAAGGCTTGATTTTTCATGTATAGCTCCCTCCCCCCCATTTTTTTTCTTTTGGAATTTTTACCATATAATTTAACATTGGGAAATGGTTACATTCTAGGTACATACATTCAGTTGAATTTTTTGAAGTCATTAACATTAAGAAGTCTGTACTTACATAGGGAATTACATGCTTCTAAAGTAAAGGAAGCAGATGCTTAATTGTATATTTAACTATCTTGTTGATTTCATTTAAGAAAACCTTATTACGCCCTAACCGGTTTGGCTCAGTGGATAGAGCATTGGCCTGTGGACTCAAGGGTCGCCGGTTCGATTCTGGTCAAGGGCATGTACCTTGGTTGCAAGCACATCCCCAGTGGGGAGTTTGCAGGAGGCAGCTGATCGATGTTTCTCTCTCATCGATGTTTCTAACCCTCTATCCCTCTCCCTTCCTCTCTGTAAAAAATCAATAAAAATATATTAAAAAAAAGAAAATCTTATTGCTTATTTTTTAAATACATTTTTATTGATCTCAGAGAAGAAGGGAGAGAGAGATAGAAACATCGGTGATGAGAGAGAATCATTGATCAGCTGCCTCCTACATGCCCCTACTGGGGATCGAGCCCACAGCCAGGGCATGTGCCGTCACTGGGAATTGAACCGTGACCTCATTTATGACTTAGTATTTGATCAGTATCTCACGTGTACTTAAAAAGGATATATAATCTCCATTTTGCAAGCAAGGAGTCTCACACATACTCTCTCTCCCTCCTTCCTTTCTCCACACAGAAACATTGGTAGACATATTCTCTGTATACATAATTTATATATTTTTTCAGCTCTAGCTTTTGTCCAAATCTTTCTGTGCTTACTAATTTTTTGTCCATGTAATCTATCATCCTATATAATAAAAACCTAATATGCAAAGTGTCCAGTCACCTGGTCGTTTGTTCAACCAGTCAAAGTGTAATATGCTAATGATATGCTAAGGCCGCTCAACTGCTCCCTATGATGTGCACTGACCCCCAGGGGGCAGACAGTTAACCGGTCAACCAGTCGCTATGACATGCACTGACCACCTGAGGGAACAGACACTCAGACCGGTAGTTTAGCTTGCTGCTGTGGTCCAGCCGATCAGGACTGAGCAAGCTGTGCCAGACACGCCCTGGAGCCCTCCCGCGCTCCCTCCCGGCTGGCCAACCTCCCTGGCCCCGATCGTGCACTGGTGGGGTCCCTTAGCCTGTCCTGTGCCCTCTTGCAATCTGGGACCCCTCAAGGGATGTTGGAGAGCCGGTTTCAGCCCGACAGCGGAACGACTGGTCGCTATGATGTGCACTGATCACCAGGGAGCAGACGCTCAATGCAGGAGCTGCCCCCTGGTGGTCAGTGCGCTCCCATGGGGGCAGCGCCGCTCAACCAGAAGCCGGACTCACGGACTGCGAGAGGGCACAGGCCGGGCTGAGGGCCACCCCCTCCCCCCTACACACACAAGTACACAAATTGTGTGCACCAGGCCTCTAGTTGTGATTAGGGATTATATTATCAGTTTGGGATGCTTCAAAACAAGGTGGCTTCAAAAACAAGCACTTGTTTCTCATGGTTCTGGAGGCTGGGAAGTCCAAGGTCAAGGTGCCAGCACTCTTCATCATTTACAGATGGCTATCTTCTTAGTGCATCCTCCATGGGGGTGGGGTGCAGGGCTAGCTGTCTTTCCCTTTTTACAAGGACACTAATCCCATCCTGGGGACTCTAAACTCATGACCTAATTACCTTCCAAAGGCTCTGCTTCCCCTATCACATTAGGGCTTCAGTATGTGAATTTGGAGGCACACAAGCATTCAGTCCATAGCAGGGATTGTGAAATGCTAATACCTTTGTCTATTTCTATTCTTTGTATTTTGAGGCTGTATTGTTAGGCATGTACAGAGTTTGTTATAATTTCTTGGTGATTGCTCCATTTGTTATTGTGTAGTTTCTCTTTTTATACAGATTACTGGGTCTTGTCTTAATTTTCTCCATCCTGCAGCTATTAAAGTACAAAACCGAAAAAACTTATGCCCTAGGAACAACCAGAGAGAAACATCATAATGCCAGCTGTGGTTATATTAGGAAGCAAGGTTAAAGTGCTTCTTTCCTTCATAAAATATAATTCCTTTTACTCTGATATAATTTAACTTTTTCTATTAAATTTAACTTGAATATAAATTATATTAAATGCAATTTTTATCGTAATTGAACTGATTTTTTATCAACATCTAATGAGGACAGATTTTCTTTGAGCTATTTCAATCCATGATTTTAATGTGAAAGGCAACTGTGCTAGTGATATTTTATTTAGGCTTAACAGTTGCTGAGCTTCTATAGGTGAAATAAAAGAGGTGAATTTAAAACAGCATTTTGGGTCTTATTGTTTCTCTTTTTTTCTTTTTTATAAAAGGAAGGATTACGGCCAGGAGATACAACAAGCACTTTCTGTGGTACTCCAAATTACATTGCTCCTGAAATTTTAAGAGGAGAAGATTATGGTAATAAATTAATAGATGGTGTTTTTAGCTATGTGCTAAAAGGGTGGTTAGATGTGGTACAAATTGCATTATAGTATACTATAATATTTTAAAGTTGATCTTATAGTATAAGCTATCCTGATCCCCTTAAAATCTACATTAAAGCCCAAACTGTGAAATTGGAGACAGTGGAACTTTGACAGTATTTGGGGGTACACATTTGAATCATATTTTATTAGTGACAAGCACTAAAGGGTACTAGGCACTATTCTAAGCAGTTTATATATATTACCTAAGTTAATGCTCTCAATCATATGATATAAACACTGTTAATTCCCATTTCACAGACGAGGAAACTAATGTATAGAAAGTTTAAGTAACCTCCTCAAGGTCATACAACTGGGAAGTGGCAGAGTAGGGATTTAAACGTCATCCCCATGACTCCAGAACAGCCTCTGGAAGATTGTTCAGATTTCTTGGGATATCTTTAAGACGTGCCTTATCTTAAGAAAGTATGACTGCCTTGATTCTGGACCTCTTGTTTCAGCAGATGTAAAGGAGGATGGGCACTTCTTTTTTTTTTTATTAGTTAAGGTATTACAAATGTGTCCTCATCCCTCCCATTAACCCCCAACCTCCCCCCCCCCGCACACTCATGCTCAAGGATGGGTACTTCTGACCACTGCTCATAATCTGATTCCAAGGTTCTTCAGGAATCTTTAATCAGCTAGCAGAAGATCAAGTTTTAGACCCAGGAAAGTTATTCTCAAATGTAACTTAATTATGTCAACAGAACAAAATATTAGATACAGGCTATGAGTCTGAAATTACACATTTATTTAAGAAACTGAATGTGTTATTTTTTTTAGTTTATTTTTAAAGTTATCTCTCAGGTACCTCCCCTTGTTGATAAGTGAAATATGCTTGCAATTCTCTATGCCTACCACGATGGTTATAATGCTCTAGAGTTTACGTTCTCATGTTTATTTTTTATTATGTAATAAGATGAATCTCAAATTAATGACGTTTAAGAATGCAGATTGGATAATTTAAACTTTCTCTGTTGAAGGTTTCAGTGTTGACTGGTGGGCTCTTGGAGTACTAATGTTTGAGATGATGGCAGGAAGGTCTCCATTTGATATTGTTGGGAGCTCTGATAACCCTGACCAAAACACAGAGGACTATCTCTTCCAAGGTAAGAAAGAGGAAAATAGCCCTGCCAGTGTGGCTTAGTTAGGAATCGTCCTGTGTACCAAAGTGTTGCCAGTTTGGTTCCGGACAGGGCACAATACCTGGGTTGATGGCTCGATCCCCAGTAGGGACTGTGTAGGAGGCAGCTGATGGTTGTTTTGATCTCACATCGATGTTTCTCTCTCCCTTTCCCTTCTTCTTTCTCTAAAAATCAATTTTTAAAAAAAAGGAAGGAGAAAATAATCTCGAGAATGTCTTCCTTCATGTGTGAAGCTTTGACTTATTTTATACATCTTTTCTACCTCTGTAGTGTCCATTTCCATTTGCCAGTTACCGTCTCATACTCAAAAACAGTTTGCTTCAGATTGTATATGGCAAACAGATTGGGGGAAGAAATCCTGTGGCTAGAGAGGACAGTCTTTTCTCATGAACCCGAGGCCACATACATAAGTTCAAGAACAATATGGGAAAAAGTAGAGTACCACGAAGATAAGAGGTGTCAAAAGGCGAAGATAAAAGCCCCACAATTGGGAATACAAAGAGTTGAACAGAAAAAAGCAGATAAGCACAGATCCCCAACACACAGTCAAAAAAGTGGGAAGACTGCCATGAAATTCTACATTTAATAATTAAGAACTCACAATAGGAATAAATATTTCATATAATAGCAAATCCCAGAGGCCATGGACTATGTGGAAAGATGTCCAACCTCACTAGTGGTTAGGGTATACACATTAAAACATTAATGAACTACTCTTTCATACCCCATACATTTGGCAAAAAATTTAAAGTGTTGTTAATACCAGTGCTGGTGAGGATGTGGAGCAGCTGGAATTCTTCATAGACTGCTGGCAGGAGTGAAATCGACACATCTTTGAAGAATAATTTGGCAATGTCCAGTCAAACCCAAAGTAGTAATATGTGCCACACATTTTCCAGATATTAACTCATTTACACCTCATAACAAACCTATGAAGCAGGTATTATTTTTACCAGTTTTACAGATGAGGAAACTAAGGCACAATAAGGTAGTCAAAGATAAAACAGGCATGTAAATGATTAAAAACGGAGACGAATGGGGCTGGGAAAGTACACAGAGACATTTAAGCAGTCTATGTAATGTCTTATTTTTTTCTGCTAAAATGCCTTGAATATCATAATAAAAATGTAAAGATTAAAGTCATGTAAAAGTTAAATATAATGCCATTATTTTATCTTCCTAGTTATTTTGGAAAAACAAATTCGAATACCACGTTCTCTGTCTGTAAAAGCTGCAAGTGTCCTGAAGAGTTTTCTCAACAAGGTATAAATCCTGTATAAAAAATCTTTAGTGGTTTATCTCTATATAAATGAGACTGGTAAGTAGAGGATCAAGCAATGTAAAATTCCAAAATTTCAGAGGATGTAATTTTTTCAGTTACATCTGGAATTTGTCTCTTCGCCAAATAGTAATTTGACAACATTAGATACTGAGATAAACTGTCCTTTCCATTTGCCAACATAATTCACTCCCAGCTGTATATTACATATGCTATTTTCAATGTAAATGATACATACTGTGTACTCAATTAAGGAAAAATTACATCTTTGGGGATGGTCTTAATTATACTTTCTGCTCTTATTTTCAATTTTCTTTGGATTCATATTCATAGAATCTACTTATTGAGCAGTTGGGGCAGTCGTGTTCTCTACCAAATTCCCATGTCAAAAACCCTATGATTAGATAACATTCAGAAGAAACGAATCTTCTTCGCTCTTAACAAATCTGAATGCATTCAGTTGTTTGTTGTAGATGGTAGGCTATAGTTTTAGGATCTATCTAAAGGTATGATTCTGAACTGTTCTTACTGATAACATTTATAAAACACCAACTGTATAGGTTTTTTCCCACACCAACAACCAATTCTCTGACTCTCCAGATACCAACTATGTGTCCTATATTTCACTTCATTTCAGACACTAACTACCTGGAGTTAGTATCAGACTCCATAGGTGTAAGGACTCAATTCCACAAGACTGCCCTCACTTCAGAGGCCAGTCACAAGTATTGGCTACCACTTCTGCCTGACTTGGCTATAAAATTGGGGGTCCCCCTCACTCCCCCACACACACTTTAGTTTCAATAATTTGCTAGAATGGCTCACAGAAAATCAGGAAAACATTTACTTACTATCACTGGTGTATTATAAAGATAACAAAGGAACAACCAGACGAAGAGGTGAGCTCCAGAAGGGTCCTGAGCACAGGAGCTTCTGTTCCTGTGGAGTTGGTGTGTGCCACCCTCCTGGCACATAGACATGTTCACCAGCCAGAAGCTCTGTGACCCCCATGATATAGAGATTTTTATGGAGGTGCCTTCACATAAGCCTGGTTGGTTATATCATTGGCCATTGGTGATTGAGCTCAATTTGTAGTCCCTCTGGAAATTGGGCTGAAAGTCCCAACCCTTTAATTGCATGGTTGGTTCCTCTGGCAATCAGACCCCATCCTGAAGCTATCTAGAGGCCCACCAGGAGTCACCCTATTAGGGAAAATTCAGGGATTATTAAAAGGGACTTGTTATGAATAACAAAAGACACTCCTGTCACTCAGGCTGTTAAAAGGGTTTTAGAAACTTTGGGTCCAACCAGGGACAAAGACCAAATACATACTTCTGATTGTGTTACAATGATCTTGGCAATCAAATCAAATTGTAGGTTAATGTGCATTTACCTTCTAAGATAAATGGATAAGATAATGATGACTTTTAATAAAATAAGAAATTGAAGCTTATTTTAAACTAGAGGCCTGGTGCATGAAATTTGTGCCACGGTAGGGTCCCTAGGCAATCAGGGCCGATCAGGGCCTTCCTTCCTCTGGCTGCCGGCTGCTGGTCGGGACCTTCCTTCATTTTGCACCACCCCCTGGTGGTCAGTGCATGTCATGCAAGCGGTTGAACTCCTGGTCGGTCAGTCGAACTTCCCAGGGGACAATTTGCATATTAACCTTTTATTATGTAGGGTGAGTGCTTTATGTGAGGAAAGTTTTAAACTAGAAACCTAAACTTTAACACAGTGAAAAGCGAAGGTCAGAGGTGTTAATATGCAAAATAAAATGCCTTTTATTGGGGGACTCGGGGCTGGGAACATGTTTTCATTTCACAGTAATGAATAAGCTAAGTTATAGGCCCCTTCCCAGTCCAGTGATTCAGTTGAAGGTTGTATCATCATTGTACACAAATTATACGTTGTTGCTGTAATTGGGCATAGAGCTGCTAAATTGAGCTAAGAACAAACTTGTGAAGTTTGGGGGTTTGCAAAATTTGACTTGTCACTGTAATCCATGGCAAAGACATAGCTGAATGCTGCTCAAATTATTCTGCTGCTCTATTTTTCCTCCCATTTCTCCTTAGCATGGATGGTTGCAGCTTCACTTTAGTTACATGACAGCTGGGGAAAGAGCCGTGAGGAAATCTTGTCACAAGCTTCAGATACTCATTTGAACCTAGTGTTGTACCTTCTAGAAAGGAAAGGTAGACCATTCTGATTTCAGAAATAAAGGTATCATATAGTAGACACAAAACACAGGTCACAAAGATCATGTATTCTAAAGCCTGATATTCACCCATTTTTGAAACATTTCTTTCCACCATAGGACCCAAAGGAACGATTGGGTTGTCATCCTCAAACAGGATTTGCTGATATTCAGGGACACCCGTTCTTCCGCAATGTTGACTGGGATATGGTATGTAAATTGTGATTGTTTTCTGTGTTGGATTTCATCATTATCTTGGGCCAAATTTTATTACCTTGAAAGAATGTTGAAAAACGAGTGTATCACAGCCTAAATTACTTAAAACCTCTCTCTAAACGCGGAACAGATTGTAATATTGAGACCTGCACCACTGCTCAGATTTGTAAATTACTTCCCTCACTGTGAATAGTGTTGTGGCACCTTACCTAGGGACTCACTTTAATAAGACTGGGAAACCTCTGGGCAGAGGGGGATTTTTCCAAGAATGCAGGCTTGAACTGTCATCCAATATGTCTTTCTAGATGGAGCAAAAGCAGGTGGTACCTCCCTTTAAACCAAATATTTCTGGGGAATTTGGTTTGGACAACTTTGATTCTCAGTTTACTAATGAACCTGTCCAGCTCACTCCAGATGATGAGTAAGTAATTCCATAGACTGAAATAGTGTCGGAGTTCTTTGACGGTCCCACTTTTAGAGGCTATATAATGTTTCATGATCAGATTACACTATAATTTATCTAACCACTGAGTTACTGGGTATTGAATCTATTATATCACTATAAATTATGACAATCATGGGCATTTTCTACTTTGACTGACATGCATTCTCTCTAATTCTCACGACCTTATAAACCTAGTTATTATCATCTTCGTTTTACAGATGAGGAAACTGAGGCTCAGAGAGGTTAAGCATAAGTTACACCGATGTGAGGGGGCAGAGCCAGGATTCAGACCCAAATATGAGTGGCTACGGCCTGTGCTGTTTCCACTGCGCTGCACTGTTTTTCATTTCGATGATGACTACGAGTTCCTGAGTATGACCTTAGATAGATTCCTAGAAAGGGAATTAGATCAAGGGGTATGGATTTTAAAGCTCTTGATGTGTATTGCCAAATTGCTTTTTAAAAATATTATATCAAATTATCATGTCCAGCCAACAATGATCTCATGTATTTTTTTATTTTTTATTTTTTTAAAAAAATATATTTTATTGATTTTTTACAGAGAGGAAGAGAGAGAGATAGAGAGTTAGAAACATCGATAGAGAGAAACATCGATCAGCTGCCTCCTGCACACTCCCTACTGGGTATGTGCCTGCAGCCAAGATCAATGCCCTTGACTGGAATCGAACCTGGGACCCTAGAGTCCGCAGGCTGACGCTCTATCCATTGAGCCAAACTGGTTAGGGCTCATATATATATTTTTTTGTGTTCGTGTTACATATTGTAAAAATACGCTTTGGAATAATTTGGGGATGTTTTGATCCTTTACCTGTCATTACAGATTCATTCTCTCGTCTCAAGGAGGCTCTTATAGCTCGGCAGACATTTATGTCTTGTTAATTCTTATCACATTCCTCATTGCAGCTGTTCTAAACTGTCTGTACATTTTAGCCCTGCCTCCATCACTCTTAATGGTTTAACTCTGCCTTAACTTGACTGCACAGCACAGATCAAGACCTCCCTGTTGTGAGCTTGCTCCCTTTTCAGCTGTCATTAGGGTGCTTGCATCTCAGAATTGCTGTCTAACTCTTCTCAACCAGTTTCTTCTTCCCCATTCTTGGAAAGCTGTCTGTCTTTTGCAAGGGGTGCTCTCCTATTTTCCTAGACCTGTTCCCTTATTTTCCTCCAGGATCTTATTTACTCAGTTGCCTCCATTACTCCACCTTCTTTAATTTCTTTCTTTCAGCTTCTTTCCCTCTGCCTACAAACATGCTCAGATATCCTAATTTTTTTCTCGTGAATCTTAGCACTTCTTTGAACTACCACATTCTTTCCTTATTTTCTTTTCATCTGCAAGCTTTTTCAAAGATAGTTAATAGATGCTCATGGTAAAGGAAAAATAAGCAGTATCTCTATCGAATGCCTTCATAATAGTCAACATTGATTGCAGTTTCTTACTGCCAACACTTTAAAAACACAATTTAACCTGCTCCTTCAGCTTTTGAAGGTTGAATTGACTTCTTTCTAAAGTTTAAGGCATGTTTTGATCAGTTCTAGTGTACCCTGATGTCTATAAAGCATTTGGCACTCATGGCCTTGCTTTGGTTGGCACTACCCATCCTGGTTCTACTTCACCTCTGTGACCACTTGTCACCTTTCTTCCCTTGTCCCCTCCTTGAGACTAGGGTGCTTCATGGTTCTGTTCACGCCAGCCTTCTCTCTGCTGTATGCAGTTTGTATCTTGGAGATGTCAGCCAGCCCCGTAGCATGGATACCAGCTATTAAAAAGGACTCCCAGCTAACTTGCCCAGCAATTACTGAGCAGAGGCACTATGCTAAGTACTAGACATTCAAAACTGATCAAAACTTAGGCTAATTTTGCAAAAAAAACTTACTGTTTATTAAAAGAAAGAGATATATATGTACCAAAGTCATTATTTCAGACAGCATTGTGTTTTAGAAAGAGCACTGGGTTTAATCAAAAGATAGGAATTTGAATTCAGATGCCACCTCTTACCATCTGGGTAACCTGGGTGTGAATTGTTTAACTTCTCTGAGCCTGTTTGTTCTTGTATTGCCTACGTCACTAGGTTGCTGTGAAGAATAAATGAATTATGGTTTCTAAACCTAGCCACCACCCTGGTATCTATCCTGAGCTGCATTTCCATTCACTTGTTCAACACCTCCCTAGCTTGTCAGACAAGCACCTCAAACATATGAAGTCTGAAATCAAAGTAATGACTCTTGATGGTCTCTTTTTCTGTTCTCAGTGATTCCTTGTTTTTATTTGCCTTTTTTGCTCATTGCAGCACTGTGCATTACTGCACTCGGATTCAGAGTATCAGGATCATTGATTCCTCCTTTCCATTAAAAACCTATATGATACCTTCATCTGCCACATCCATGTCTGTTTTTCCTTTACTTCATCATTTGCATCACATCTTTCCTTTTCATTTGCATTACCATAAACCCAATTCAAATCTCTTTCAAATCATACCTAGAATATTATGCCAACCTCCTAAATGGACTCGTTTACTTTGCATCCCACTCTGTGCACCTCATGAAGTGCCACTCCAGAAACCTTTAACAGCTCCCGCATTGCCTAGCAAATGACATCTATCCTCTTGGCTAGCATTTAAGGCCTCCCACCATCTGCTCCAGCCTAACTTTCTAGCCATAGCTCTTGCTATACTTTAACACAAACGCTGTGATCCGGTTAGTCTCTGACTCACCATTCCCTGATCGTGTGCTGCTAACCTTTACTCGTGCCATTTCCTCTATGTTCTTCCTTAATTTTTATCTGTTGAAATCTTCCCCATCTTTCAGAGCTTTCTCAAATGCAACCCAGTCTTGGATGGATCAAGGTGAAACTCCATAGTGTAAACATCACTAGATTCTCTGAGCTAGCCATTACTTCCCTCCCAGAATCATCTGCCACATTAATACCCTTCTTCTATTCCCGTGCTCCAACTCTAATAAAATTACTTTCATTTCCCCAGACCTAGCATAATCTTTCATAATTTCATCCAGTAAGTGTTTGCTAAATGAATGCTTCTTTTTTTTTTAATTTCTCTAACTAGAAGTCACCCTTTTATTTTGTTTTGTTTTGCTTTTTTAAAAATTTTTAAATTACAGTTTACATTCAGTATCATTTGTATCAGTTTCAGGGGTACAGCAAAGGCTAGACAACCGGCACCATACATAGTTTCCACAGTATTATTGGCCATATTTCCCTGCTCCACTCCACATCCCCATGACTGTTGTATAACTGCCAATCTGTACTTCTCAAAAAATGTGAACGCTTCACAAATTTGCATGTCATCCTTACACAGAGGCCATGCTCATCTTCCCTGGACCCTCCTGATTTTAGTATATGTGCTGCCGAAGCAAGTACTACACTTTTCTTTAGAAATGTGTTTATCACAGGACTTAGCGTGTCCTATATGAAACTTAGCAGGTACTACTTTCTCTTGTAGCTTTCTGTTCAATAAGGTACCTTCCCTCCTTGAAGGACAGAAACTATATCCTGTGTAACTTTGTGCTTTGCAGTAAGATGTGTACATTGAAGTATTAAAATATTCGCTAGTACTACTCACTCCTCATATATTAACTAGAAGCCCAGTGTAACCGAATGTCAACCTCCCCTTCCCCCGTGACCCATTGCCTGTCCGTGGCGTTCTCCCTCCATTCCAGGTCTCTGGGTGTACTTGTTCCTATTGCCTTTCCCTTCTGGGGAACGTCTTCTGGGCCTTCTCTTCACCATCTATTCCGTCTGGCTAATGAGGTGACTACTAAATTGAATGCCTAATTCAGACCTGGATGTTTACCTGTAACTGTGAATGTCGTTCAGGTCAAAAGTTAAGATACTAGAATTGTGATAACTTGTGCCTTTTTAAATCTCAGTCTTCAGTTTGGATTACCTTTTGATCCTAAAGTTGCTTGCGAGTCTTTTAGCCTGTTTCATTTTTTTTCAGGACTCTTGATTCTTCTAGAAAATATTTTGGGATTAATCTAAAAACTATTAAAACTTCTTTCCATAATTAACATAAATTAGCCTTATTTTTTGTTTCTTAATCTTATTTTACCATTTAAATACGTTGAAGAAATATTGATTATGGAAATTAATTCACTTTTGTCCCAACAGTGATATTGTGAAGAAGATTGATCAGTCTGAGTTTGAAGGCTTTGAGTACATCAATCCTCTTTTGATGTCTGCAGAAGAATGCGTCTGATCCTCGTTTCTCAACTGTGCATTTTGCTCGTGTTGCCATTTAATGCATGGAAAACTCATTACCAGCCTGGATATGATGAACCATTTGATATTTGCCAACTACAAAAAAGCGCTCAATATCTTGTGTTTGTTGACTGTAAGAGTCAATTATTACATATAAATTTAACTATGGGAAAAAAAAGCGACTAGTTTCCAGACAATCGTGTCAAAATTCATTTATACTGGTAGTCTAGCAGCCTACTGATGAGTAACAAAGTTGTCTTTTTCCTTTGAAGAAACTACTTACCACTGCTTTTAAAAAGGGTGTCTGTTGCATTAAGGCACATGGTGGTATTACATCATAAGCCTCTCTGTGATTTTTGTCATACTTCCTTCTAAGTATTTAATTTTGGAATAAAAAGATTAATTCAAAATATATTACCTGTTAGTGTATGAATTCTTTGTGTTTAAAAATTCAGCTGTAAATTTTATCATTGCCTTGGATAATTACTGATTTTTAAGGTAGCAATTGTTAAGTTGACTGGTAATAAGAGGTATTACTTGCTAAAAATTGGGGAATACAGATTCTTCTTGAGGAAAAAGGCACATTTTATTAAGAATCAGATTCCAAATCATTAGCTGTTTTTGAGTTCTTTTGTATATGAGGGGTTAGTTTCTGAGCTAGTCCCTTTAGCCAGAACTTTAGCTGGAATGTTAACACATGTAGTTCAAAGGATCCACGATATAGCTGAATGGAAAAGTTCTCATTATATAGGAAGGAAAAATAGAAACTTAAAGGATATATAAAAAAAGTGCAATGGTAATATTTATTTCTTATTGGAGAGTAAATCTCACAGTTGCTTTTGTGATTTGATTAAATAAGGAGGCACTTATTACAAAATTTGTAAAGGCATTCTATTTATCCAATGGAGACAGAATGTATACTATTTGCCCTTATAATTTAGTATACAAGAAAAGAATTTACCTTCCAAACAGTGTGTTAAACATACTTACTTCCTACCCCAAAATACATTATCCACACTTTTGGACCCTGCTTATGGAGTCTGCAGTGAAATCCATGAAAAATAATAAACATGAATAAGTGTTCAGGACCCACACATACACTCACATCACAGTGCCAACCCCTTTAGCGAGTTTTTGTTAAGTAGGTAACACACGTAATACAGAATACAGTACATTTCAGAGGCAGAGTTCTTCAGATTATGTTTTATTAATATTAGTGTTTAGGAATGTATTATGTAAAGGGATGCCAGAGATAGCATCCTTCTGTTATTTTAATTTTTTTTTTTTTTTAATGAAAAGGGACCTAAAAGTAACCACCATCATCTAAATTACTTATAATTCCCCAATCTTAGTAAAACTTAATTTTGGGGAAAGCTGTTGAGTCTTCCGCTTAGAATTACTTAAAATTTGTAGGCATTTAATATCTTCTTTTTTGGATGTTATATTTCATTAGAAATACAATTTTCCCAAAATTTCTGACCATGTACTCTTTTTATTTTATGATTTTTAAAAATTATTATTCTACAGAGTTTCTCTCATACACAAACATCAGTGTGAGAGAGAAACACTTATTGGTTGCTCCCCTTTACGTGCCCCGGCCGGGGATCAAATGCGCAACCTGGGTATGTGCCCTGCCAGGAATTGAACCCACCATCTTTTGGTGCATAGGACGATGCTCCAACCAACTGAGCCACACTGGCCAGGGCCTGTCTGGCCATGTAGTCTTTTCTTTAAATAATTATGTCTGAAAGCAATGAAAACCTCAAAGGAAAAATATTTATATCCACATGTTTCTCTTAATACCTGAAACTTGTTTTTAAAAAAAAGCAGTATTCACTTCAATCATAAACTTACAGAAAATTCGGACATATTATGGTACATGTTTATGATCTTGCTTTTAAGTGGTGCTGTTTCCCCTCGGGCATTAGTTCTAAAATTTTAGAATGTGGAATAAGTTTGTTTAAAAACACATTACTGGGCCTACCTTAGAATTCTGTTGGGTCTTTGGAACCATATTTTGAGGAAACTTTTGAGTCATTCTTTTATTTTTGTCCTGTGGTTAAATATTAGAAAGAGTACTCATGATAAAACATTTTGAGAAGAGGTAGGCAGTGAGTACTCTTTTACCTACTATTTTAAATACATTTTGAATGAATGACTTCCTCAAGTTAGATATCATCTCAAAAAAAATCCCATCAGTTTTCTATCAATGTTGCAAACGATAAGCATTTTTCTGTGATGAGGTTTTAGCCATTATTCAGGGTGGTCTTTAGTTTTTAATCCTTTTTTAAAATCTAAGATTTACTGTGTATATTTTATACAGAATTGCATTACAAATATGTTTCTAATTATGTTCTGTATTTTGTAGTCTTTAAGTGCCATGTCAATCTTTTTTATATTAAAGTTCTCTGAAAATACTCACCAGGGGAAAAAGGTATTTGACAGTCAGAATGGTTGGAATTTTGGTGTTCTAAGAAAAAATTTATTTTGTATAAGCATGTGGTCAGATCATTTTATGTGTACGCAGCCTGAATTGGCTATCAGGTATTTTGTTTATACATTTACTTTTAAAATTTTGTTTTGCTTTTGCCATGTAGAATACTGAATACTGCCTTGGTCATCATAATGTAGTCTGTATTTGTGTACCTTTTTTTTTTTACTTTAAAATTTTAAATAAAATGTTTTAATACCCATAAGATTGGAACGTTTTTAATTATGTAACATATCAAAACCTTGTTTAAGAAATATCACAACTTGTTCTAAAAGGAAAATGAGAATTTTAGGGTTTGGGATTTTGCTGTACTTCCAAAAGCATTCCTGTAGTGCTGGTGCCATATTGTAGTCATTCACTCATAAAATAGTCAGTATATTTTTAAACTTGCCTGTCTATGTATCTCTTTTATTAGAAAACAGATTAGTAAAAACAGATTCAGCTGAACACAGAGCATTTTAAGTAGTTTTAAAACGGAAGGAAATTTGAACAGAACAGATGAATCCCAAATTATGTTCTGCAGTGATCTATTGTAAAGTTCTAGAACTCCTTTCTCAGTTGTAGCTTAGTGTCCTTATGTAAATAAGTGTGAGCCTGGTGTCCCACATTTGCCACTCTATTGTTTCTTTCCCTTCACAAAAATAAAATCTTGAGTGCCTTTCTTTTTTTTTCTTAACTTGTCAGAAAGCTCTAGAGCCTGTGTAATAAAGCCACCAAAGGCTGATTTCATGAGTCCGTTATTTTATCTTTTAAAAAATTTTTTTATTGTTGAGAGTATTACAGATGTACCCCCGGTTGGCCCCCCATTGCTCCTCTCTACCTGGATCCCAGTGCACCCCCAGGTGTTATTTTTATCTTAAGGTCAACTCTTTCTCAAAATGGAGTTAAAAGCAGTGTTATCAAAGTACTATCCGGACTATCCCCTGTACCAAATCATAAATATATTTCCTTTGAGTTAGTAAAAGTCCAAAGAGGAGTTTGAAGTTTGAGGGAAGTTTTTCATTAGGCATTTAGTCACCGGGGGAGTCAACCAGTCTCTCCCTGGAAGGTAAAGCCAGTCTTCTGTCTTTAAAATTCAATAGGTTGCTTTCTGGACAACACCCAACAGTGAGCCATTTGCTGTATTTGATGGTCTCCCTTTGTAGAAATACCCTTCTCTGCGCTAGGACGTTAGTTAAAACCCAGATGCTGGTAGTCTGAGCAGTTTGTACTCAGAGCTTATTGTTCCTGAATATACTTGGAATTTACTATGCAAGGTGTTAAGTAAGGCTAATAAAAAGACAGAACCTCTACCCGTGACATTCGAGATGGATAATATACTGAGGAAGATGTTCGTCTTCACAACAAATAGTCCAGTGATAAAAGCCAAATAAATGCAGTAAAATATGGATTATGTGGTCATGATAGTTTATCACTTCACCAATAAAATTAGTTTTACTTGACATGTAATTGATCCATGCTAGACATTTTTCAGGTTTATGGTACATTCCACAAAGCTTTCAGAATTCAAATATGTATTAAGAATAAAATCTTACATGCCTGTATGTATTATATATACACTAAGGGCCCCATGCGCGAATTCGTGCACCTTGAATGGAACTCTGGGCTGCAAGGCTGTGGTGGGTACAGGGGCGGGTCTTGGCCCATCCTCTGCATCCCCACCCCGCCCTGCCTGCCACGGGCCCCTTGTCCTCTGTCTACCGGCAGCCCCACTTCCGCTGCTGCCGCTCCCATGTGCTGATGGCACCGGCCCCGCTGGCACCTGCTGACAAGATGGAGCAAATGGGGCCAATGCCAGCAGCAGGTGTGAGCGGGGCCTGCTGCCCCAATCGCCCCTCAGGAGCAGAGGCAGGTGGAGAAGCCCTCGGCGATCAGGGGTGGCAGTTGCCACTCACACCGCTGACAGTGCTGAGCGATTAGGGCTGGCGCTAGGCATCGGCAGTGGGTGCGAGCAGCGGCTCTGGCACTGGCCGTGGGTACGAGCAGGGCTGGCACGAGCGCTGGGTGGGACCGCAGCACGCAGGGGCAAAGAATTTTCAGTAACCACCAGAGGCTCGCCCCGATGACAGCGACCAGCACCCCGCCTTGGTCTAGCGCACCCGCTCACCTGCTCCACCATTCCACCATGGCTGATGCCTGCCATGTTCTGCTCTCTTCCGCCTGCTGCCGACACCCACCATGTTCCACGCATGCTCCCTGGTGGTCAGCGCATGTCGGGTGGTTCAGTTGTTCCACCGTTTGGTCTATTTGCATATTAGGGCCATACATATATATATGATTATTTTTGGCTTTTGAGCTCAGAAATATGAATTGGATTTTACATGGAAATGGGAGAGGAAATTGTCCAATGCTTCTGCTCAGATTAGGTTTTTATACAATCCACCTCTGAAATTTATAATTAGAAAGAATCCAGTTCAGAATTTGAGAGTGACTCTTGGATGTAAAATGTGACCACACAATTCACCTCCCTGTAGCAGTTTGTGCCTTACAGGTATAACAGTGTCCTTTTACTCCAATTATGGAAGAAAATGGAATTACCAGTATCTAAGAATTAAGTGGCTCTTTATTGTGACCTTTCAAAGTATATCTGAAACTTATAACTTAAGACAGATGGACTCACTCAAATTGAGAGAGCTGTAATTCGTTTTCATTGACAGTTTAGTCAGAAGCAAATGCTATTTGTGTAAGAAAGTCCATTGCAAGTCTCTAAAAAATTCTTGAAAAAATTAGATGCTTTGGTTTTTTTCCATAAAAGGGAAGTGCTGGGTTTCTAGAGGACTTGCCATGTAACGGTAATTGCCATTTAAAACTTACATGATATAAACTATCTGCAATGTGGGTGACTATCCTTGGTGACATTTTAACTTATACATAATATATTTAGGAGTACAATCATATAAAGGTAATTAAGTACAAGAGCCTAATTCTAAAACTTTTTATGGCGCCCAGTACATTTTTTTCTAGGAACTCTAGGTTTTTATTTTAAAGTCAGATTTTAAAACTTAAGGACTGTGGAAGGTATATGCATTTCTGAACAGTTTGACTCAAGTTTACCCAGTTTGAAACAATATGTTAATGAGGAAATCTGAATCAGTGTGCCAAAGACTTGATATACTGCTAAATTATTCTTACTTTAAGTTTAAATTTTTAATTCATGTATTTATCGGAGGCTTTACAATGTGTCTAGCACTATTCTGATTTGGCGGGATTTAGAAGTTTTATCAATAGGAGTTTTCTATGCCATAAGGAACAAATCATTCTAGGAAAGTTGGCTTAAGTTAAAAACAAAAGTCTGTGTGTATGTTATCCCGTGTAGGAAGGGGATATACCCAATGAATAAAATAAAAATTGCCTGATAGGTGTGGCTCAGTGGTTGAGCATTGACCTATGAACCAGGAGGTCAAGGGTTGATTCCCATCAGGACACATGCCTGGGTTGTGAACTAGATCCCCAGTGGGGGGTGTGCAGGAGGCAGCCAATCACTGATTCTCATCATTGATGTTTCTATCGCTCCCTCTCCCTTCCTCTCTAAAATCAAAAAATATATATAGTTATTTTAAATAAATAAAATAAAAATTAACACTCTCCCCCAAGTAGTGGGGTCTGAAAAACATAGAAATGGGAGGCAAGCATAGTGTATCTGGTTTTCTCTCAGAATGGTGATTCTATCTGCTTCATCACCACCAGGGGCCAGTCTTGCTGTAATAAAGGTCAACGTTGCCAGTACCTAGTCCTCTAGGAGGCAGTGTATTCACACCCGGCCGGTTACCAAGAGGTTCCAAGATTTTTACTAAAGTTGATCATCTGTGTTTTGATTTTACAGAACTATTTTTTAATTTAAAAATGTATTTATTTGTTATATTTCTTTTAAAATATATTGTTGATTTTACAGAACTATTAAAAGCCCATATACCATTTGAATTGCTCTTCTGAAGGAGAAATATTAAATGTGTTATCTGTGAGTGTGGCAAGTTCTCATAGAATCGCTTTGTCTTCTTTAACTGTCTGAGTGCTAGAACTTCCATATTTATAAAACACAAATGAGGACCTACTGTGTGCCCTGCAGTGGGAATATAACAAGCAGTCTAGTCATGTCATATTTCATGCTGTCTGGGCAGTTTTCCATCTATGAAGGATACCTTTAGGTGCAAATAAAATCAGGGCTGATATGAATCATTTTAATATAGAGGAATTCGGTTAAAACAAAATCGAAGAAATTGTCCACATTCTTTAGTTGTGGGACTTTCTATATTACATATTGCATGGCAATAAAAAGTGTCCTTCACAGGTTGAACCCAGGAATGTTTGTAGACACTCAGACTGTCCATTAAAAACATGATTTCAGAAGAGTTTTGACTATGGTGCTGACGGGACCACCCTGAAGCTGTTTTTTGGGATATTGATTTTAGACTGTTTCTTAAGAAACGAAAGACTCAGAAAGACATTTGATAAACATACTCTTTCTTGCCCAAGAGATTCAGACAGGGAAACTTGGTTTAGGAAGGGGATCTTAGAATGTTCACTTTAGTCCAATTTGAATTAAGTCTGGTAAACAAGAGGGCTTCGGGCAGGGGCAGTGGTTGGCAAACTGCCCCTCGGCAAAACGCGGCTTGCCACATGTGGCTCTTTGGTCCCTTGAGTGTGGTTCTTCCACAAAATACTGACTTCTGTGCATGGGCCACGAAGTTTCAATCGCATTGTACGTGCGCGCCCGCACATGGTATTTTATGGAAGAGCCACATTCAAGGGGCCAAAGAGCCGCATGTGGCTCGCGAGCCACCGTTTGCCGACCGTGGGCCTTAGGTAACCCCTGGCCCAGTTTCTGAGTCACCTAGCAAGGATTTTCCTGCCACGTGTATTCAGCTCTTCCTCAGCTACCTGTAAATTGAATGGTCTCACTTATGAAATCTAATGCCCCATGCCTCCATTTCTCCTTTGTCCAAAATTTCTTATATACCTAATGTTGCCTCACTGGCTTTGGACTTTTTATGGCATTATCATGCCTATATGAATTCTCCAGGCTCATGTATACTTTGATGTTCTCCTGTTAATTTGGTTATTAGGCCAAAATAGAGGAATTTAGAAGGTGGGAGAAAAAGTATTAATATTTTAAAGCTCCCACATTGCTATTGCAAATACACTTTTGTACTGGAGGTAAATAGTTGAAAATCATTTTACCAAGAAAAGACATTTTGCCAAAACCAGTTTGGCTCAGTGGATAGAGCGTTGGCCTGCGGACTGAAGGGTCCCGGGTTCGATTCCGGTCAAGGGCATGTACCTGGGTTGCGGGCACATCCCCAGTGGGGGAAGTGCGGGAGGCAGCTGATCAATGTTTCTCTCTCATCGATGTTTCTGACTATCTCTCTCTCCCTTCCTCTCTGTAAAAAATCAATAAAATATATTAAAAAAAGAAAAAGAAAAGGCATTTTCTTGGTAATCCCATTGAAAATTAATTTCCACCATGCCACAATTCCAGGCAGTAATTTACTTCATTGCCCAAAATAACTGGTTGTACAATGTGCTGCAAGTTGCATTAAACCTCACACCTTCTCCTTCACAGGTTTTACATCAACAACTTTTTTAGATCTGTTGTGTTATTGACACCACTTTATAATCTGTGTATTGTAACCTGGTAGCGAGAGTAGCTAGGAAGTATGAAATGTGTCCACTTATAAAGTATTCTTTTTTAAAAAATATATATTTTATTGATTTTAATACAGAGAGGAAGGGAGAGGGATAGAGAGCTAGAAACACCGATGAGAGAAAAACATTGATCACCTGCCTCCTGCACAACCCCACTGGAGATGTGCCCACAACCAAGGTACATGCCCTTGACCGGAATCGAACCTGGGACCCTTCGGTCTGCAGGCTGACACTCTATCCACTGAGCCAAACTGATTAGGGCTTATAAAGTATTCTTAAAAATATAAGAGTTCCTTTTTGTATTTTGAAATAAGGGGGAAGCTTGGACCTTATAACTGTGAGGTTTGGTGTTTTTACTTCTGTTTGATTTTTAATGATGCCAAAGCAAGTTAAGTTTCCCCAAAAAAGTTGCACCTCGATGGTAGATCCAGCCCAAGGGAAATAGCATGTGTGGAGTTTAATAGCCAACATAGGCCAGCACGTGCGGAACATTTTGCATGCCTCATTTAATCCTAACAAACCTCTGGCAGAATCTCCCACTCCAGAGCTGCTGAACTGAAGTCTTTGTAGGTGGGACCAGAGACCAGCAGCTCAGGCTGATTTCAGGTTAAATCTTGAGAACTGCTAACCCATACTGATATGTACTATTTTTTAAAAAAATATATTTTATTGATTTTTTTTTTTTTTTACAGAGAAGAAGGGAGAGCGGTGGAGAGAAACATCAATGAGAGAGAAACATCGATCAGCTGCCTCCCACACCCCCCCCACTGGGGATGTGCCCGCAACCAAGGCACATGCCCTTGACCGGAATCGAACCTGGGACCCTTGAGTCCGCAGGCTGACGCTCTAGCCACTGAGCCAAACCGGTCAGGGCTTGATATGTACTATTATCACCATCCAACAAATGGAAAAAAAAAAAAGGGTGTAGGGCAGTTAAGTAACTTAAACAAGGTCCATATGGCTTCAGTGTCTATTGCCTCTCAAGACAGTTTATATAAAGTTTGCTCTAAAATCTCAGTCTCCTGAAAAATGACAACTGATGCCGTTTTATAAGCTCAGCCTTGCTAATGAACACCCCCTCGCAGACCTGTGGAATACATTTCTGTGGATAGTCCAGGGCCCCTTTTTTCAAGTCCTCAGAACTGCCTATCAGAAGGCGTTCCTGGGTCCTCACACAGCATTGGTGTGAGGCTGCCCAGTGAAATACGCCTGTGGCTGGCCTCCTCACCTAACTATGACTCCCTCCCCAAAAGTCCAGGATGCTGCTGATGTCCAGGGAACTAGGATGTCTTCCGTAACATGCACAAACACCTCTAATTCACTAGGTGACTGCTGGGGCTAGTTATTTTAGACACTTTGGAGTTAGTCATACCCAGATGTTGGCGACCATGCAGATGTGACTGCGGTAAGGTAGCCTGCCCTGCACTCCATTCCCGTTCTCCATTGCTCTCACCTTCCCTAACTCAACCTTTCCTGTGCTCACTGGAACCCTTCCTGGGTAAGTGATCACTGGTGTCAGCCTATTCACTGCACTTTCCTTCCCCTTCTGACTGTCCCCTGAAGACATTGCTTTTCCTGCACCCTTTCAAGTCCAGGCTGCACTTTCTCCTGGTGGTCCCCAGGACTCAGCATCCTCCTGGGTCCTGCATGCCTCTACATACTGCTGTTACTCCACCTGGGTATGCAGACCCAGCTTCTTCAGGGTCCATGCTATGTGGCGTGGCCTCTTTGTCACTCACCATACTCGTGCTGAGTCCATGTCATTTGAGGGAGATGTGGCACCTAGTCACTGCACTACCCCTAAGGCCTGCTATCTGTGACAACTTCAGTGTCTCCGTGGACCAGGGATCTAACATCCAATTAAGGACCCAAACCTGTCCCTTCTTTCTCATCAGTTTTTTTTCCTGCCACACTTGTTTCCACCTGAGGACCTCAGCACACGCTGTCCCCGTGTCTGTAGCACTCCCCCTGTCCTCCTGTCTCAGGGAGGGCAGTTTCTATCCCTCAGGCATGTGTGTCACTTGCACAGAGAGGACAACTCAAGGCCACATGATCTGGTGGGCCCCTCCACTTTTCTCTGTCATTGCCCTTTATTTATTTTCTTCACAGCATCTCTCACAATGTGTAATGATGTATTTGCTGGTTTGTTTTGCTATCATCTGTCCCCTCCACCAATCAGTATGTTCCACGAGGACAGGGGACCCATCGATTTCATTTACTATTGCAGTCGCAGCCCCTAGAGCAACGCTTGGCACATAGATATAAATAAATGAATAAATAAATGAGTGAATGAGTGACCATTGGCTCTGTACTTCGGAAAGAGAGCTCCCATGGTTTGTGGCTTCCCCATGAGTAGAGGTTGGCAGGGAAATTTTCACTGCTCCAGCAGCATTGGGGCTAAGGAACCAGTATTTTTAATAGACCATGCAGATGATTCTCATGGTCTAATAAAATCTGGAAAACTTCACTAGGGAAAGGCCTTCACCCACACACTAAATGCTGGCGTAGGCCAGAGAAACTTTTTGCTGTAGTCGGGAAGGTGAGTCATTCTGGGGTTTTCTGGGATTCCCCAGCCCTGATGCAAAGGGAAGCTTTTAGAGAAAGGCCCCAGTTACTCAGGTAACAAATGTGAAGCAAGAGAAAGGAGCTTCCTGAAATATTGTAGAGACCAAAAAGCATAGACTGGTTTAGTTGATTATTAGTTTTCTGGACAGGAGAATTGCAGATTTGCCTGAAGACAAAGGCAATTCTTGCATTAACCAGGTGAACATTATTGAGAATCCTCAATGGCAGCACATTTTGTATTTTGAAGATGGATTTGGTTCTCAGAAGTACTCAAAGCCACTAAGAGTCAAGTTTAATGAAGGTGGCAAATCTGGGAAACAATTTTCTAGTATTATGAACTTTCTTCCCCCAACCTCCACCCCCTGATGGAGGAGCCTTTGATAGGATGACTTCTTGTGACAAGTTCTGGAGGTCAACAGGACGTATTGCTCCTTCTCTTTAGCCCACAGAGGAAGACTTTAGTTCTTCTCAGGGTAGAAGACCCAGAAAACATTTTTTTTTCTCTAGCACCATCATTCCTATGTGGGGCCCTTTGTCTGCGTTAAGCCCACTTGAGGTAACTCAGGTGCTTGCTACGGACCAGGGGTTGGGAAGGTCTAGTTTTTCAGCTCTTTCAAGCTTCCAAGAACCCAGAAGAATAATCAATGAGTTCTGTACTCCAGGTCCTCGTGAGAGGATTTCCTAGGGTTGGAGTAGTGGGGATGAAAAGAGAGGTGTTGCACATCTGGTTTAGAATCCTTGGCCCTTGAAGCTCACATGACTGCAGGTGCTCACCCCCCAGGCCTTTGGGAGTCCCCATGTGGGTGCTACAATAGATAACAGACTCCTCCTTCCTTTCTCCCCACCTAATCCGTGCTTAACTCCTTTACCACAGGAGTAACCACTATTTTAATCTCTCACACCATCTCTGCTGCTAAGATGGATAAAGGAAACAAAGGCCTTCTGGGGTTAAAGGAAAGAAGGAAGGAAAGAATCACAATGGCCTTGCTTTTGCTTTCTGTTTGTTTTGCTTTAACGTGTTTATTTCTAAATTTCTTTTAAAAAAATCAGACATCTTGCATTGTGAGGATTAATATACTATGGCTACATCTCCAGGTCTACATTTAAGATTCATGCTCTCCTTGCTAGCATGATTCTTGGGCCTTTGGGACCTATGAGAACATCTGTCTCCTTCTGAAACCTTGCAAAGTCCCCTTCTATTAAGTTTGGTTAGAGCCTGTGTCTGATTTCTCCTTCCCAATTTCCTGTTTGCTTCACCCTCTGACATCAGGCAGAGATGTTATAAATGATGGTGGAGTGTACTGCACTATTGCTTTTGGTATTGTAGGTGAAGCAGGTGTAGGTGTGAGGACCTAACTGTCATTTCTAACACCATCTACTCATATGAAAGATGGATACAATCTATAGAAATATCTTCTATGTTTCCTTTTTTTTAAAAATATATTTTATTGATTTTTTACAGAGAGGAAAAGAGAGAGACAGAGATAGAGAGTTAGAAACATCGATGAGAGAGAAACATCGATCAGCCGCCT
>NW_006291010.1:1915400-1918308 GCF_000327345.1 Myotis davidii
CTCCTGGGTTTTGGTAAATCTCTGGCCACACTAAGTATTACTTAGGGTAGGCTACACTGCTCTAACAAACAGCCCTGTAAGATGATGGTGGTTTTTGGTCTTCCTCTCCTAACAGTCCAGGACAGGTGCTCTGAGTCTGGAGTTGGGAGGGACCCAGGCTGATGGTGGCTCTGCCATCTTTAAACCATAGGAAGGGGAAAGGCTGGGAGGCCTAGTTGTGTGGGAGGTGGTACGGCCCGTGCATGGGAATAAATCGCTTCACTTAGACTCACCGTGGTTTGGCTAGAACTCAGTCCTGTGGCCTTTCCTAAAGCAGAGGAGGCTGAGGAATGAATGTCAGGCCGCTGTGCGCCCAGGAAGAAGAGGCAGATTGTGGTGGCCCACCAGCCGCCTCCACTGCTCCACTGTGCTGCGGGCAGTGTTTCCTTCAGACTGAGCCTAATCGGATGAGAAACCCGAGGGACCATTGGAGGAGCATCAGCATCTGTTTCAGGCTGAGATGGACCAGGCGGGAAGTTCTGAGCCAACACTCAGAGAGTCACCCTCACACCCTCCTCTTGGTTCTTGGGGGCTGCTGCTGCCATGGCCTGGTTTGACATCCCCCCTGATTCCTGGCTCAGCTGGACTCCAGCTCCCTCCATTGTTCCCTCCTCCCAGTCAGCAGGACCCTGCTCAGGCCACGGTCCATCCTTGCTACCAGGATCTGCAACCAGGCTTCCTGGTTCCTTAGTCAGCTGCCTGCTGGACTCCTCTGCTTTTGGCTCATGCATCTTGTGAGTTCTCTTTGGTTCCTCCTAATGTGGATAACAGCATGGGGCTTGGAGTCCCCATCCTGATGCCCCAGGCCCAGGCCACTGCCTTCTATAACCTTCCCTTGGCTTTAGCAAGTTGGTCTGCTCGTTTGTTTCTCTCAACTCCGTGTTTCCTTCCTCCTGGCTGACGGCTGGTTTGGCTTTCCGGCAGCCGTCCCTTTCATAGTCAAAAACACTTACCTGTTGCTTCCCCAAACTCCAAACTGCATCTATGTTAGGGGCCTGGGGCCTCATTTTCTGGATCTCACCTTTTCCTCCCTGTGTGGAACTCTCTAAGCTGGAAATCTTCTGTGGCTCAGGCAATTCAGAAAACACACAGATAAAACATACTCAGTAAGAATCCTTCACTTGTCACTTAATGTATGTCAACAGCCTTGTAATAGAATTTTTTATGTAGGTGATTTGCCACCACCTTCCCCAACTAAGTTGACAATCCTTGGTCTAGATCAGTGATGGCAAACCTATGACACGCGTGTCAGAGGTGACACACGAACTCATTCTTTTGGTTGATTTTTCTTTGTTAAATGGCATTTAAATATATAAAATAAATATCAAAAATATAAGTCTTTGTTTTACTATGGTTGCAAATATCAAAAAAATTTCTATATGTGACACGGCACCAGAGTTAAGTTAGGGTTTTTCAAAATGCTGACACGCCGAGCTCAAAAGGTTCACCATCGCTGGTCTAGATTTAATGATTTTATTATGTCTTAAGTATCCTGGCCCATATATACTTCTTTGTCTACTCCACAGCACCTAGCACAAACAAAGCACTCACTATCAATACTAGCTATTCCCTCATCCACTTATTATTTTAAGGAAAACTTTTTTTATAGTGAAGATTTAGATGATTTAAAATATTGGCTACTCGGCCCTTATACTATCAATAAGTATTACAAATGAAGCAATGATAGAATGGCTAAATACATAGCACTAGTGAGGAGGTTATATCCAAAACTAAAGAGAAAGGTGGTTTAAAGTCTACACATACTAGAACAATGTAAAGCTAGATATCTCCTCTACTGATCTGAAGCTTGCTTTGTCCTTGTACCTATAATGTGGCCTCACCGTGTTTTTAAGAGCATTATAACTACATTTGAAATGAGGATCTGTCTTCATAGAAAAATATGGCAGCTATAAAGAGAAATATCATGTATGCAGGCTAAAAGTTGGCCTGACCAAGAAATTCTTTAGAGGCTCATTTATTTATATCTTTTGGCAAAGCAGACCCGAAGAAGGAATGGTAAGTTAAGGAATGATAGTCGAAATTTGAAAAGGAAGATCTGCTAGGTAGGAAACAAATTCTTCTTTACAGGATGGTTTCAAAGGAAAGGTTTGACTGAAGCCTGCACTGTTGTACCCATAGCTACCTACCCACCGGCATGCGGCTCCGTGGAGACCGTGGAGACCGCTGCACTAAGTATAGAAAGACAAGTTGAGTGGAAGATGGATTATGTAAATTTACATTGACTGAGGATCCTGTTGGAGCATTTAGGAATTTTGATTATTAAAAACAAACCTAGGATTTTCTTACATTCAAAAGCAATGAAAAGATGAATGCTAATTTGCTATTGTCTTAGAATGACATCTGGATCAGCCCCCAAAAAGCATTATTAACATTACAGTAAGTTACCTGCAGGTAACAGCCATTTTGTGGACATGAGAGGAAGTATAAAGTGTTTTAAACTCTAAGTTTATATTTTAATTTTTGTTCATAAAAAAAAAAACGAATGGTACCAAACATGTCACACTTTTCAAAAACCTGTTAAAATGTCCTCTGGTCCATGTGGAGCGGTTTTCTCATTTTAAAATATAAACCTGACTTAAAGGCAGAGGATCAGAAAACAACAAAGACCGGAAAGCCACTCTCTCTTCTAAAAGAAAACCTTTTCTGCTTATGTTCAAAGACGGGCCATCGACATAAACACCTGAGTAAGGATGCTCAGCCTGACTCTTCACATTTAGCAATTGGATAAACTCGGGTTTACTGAAATTGTTAACGAAAGCAAAATGAAACTGGTATTTAACATTTTTCTTAGTGAAACATTTCTCAACACATAATTTAACATGCTGTAATTTTAAATGAATCTTTCTTT
>NW_006291010.1:1918329-1930434 GCF_000327345.1 Myotis davidii
TCTTGCTCTTCTCAGACACATTGGGAATGCAGCTAAGTTGTTCAATCGCCCACTCACTGAACAACAACAAAAGACATTTCTTTCTTTTTTTATATTATAAAGCATATTTATTTTTTATTGTTTTATTGCTTAAAATATTACAAAGGGTATTACATATGTCTCCTTTTTTTTCCTGCCCTTGACAATCCCCTGAGGCAGCTCTTCTTGCTACATATCAGAAAGGTGAAGGGTGTACCACTAAGGCAGCACAATTCACAGGGAAGGTTCTTTTTTTCACTCCCCAACATCATAGCACTTGGAGTAAATGGTGGGAAAGCACTGTTATATCAGAGTCAGAAACCTGTGTGAATATAAAATACCCCGCATTTATCGCCACTCTTAATTCCCAAGTATGTCTATTTTAACAATCTACAATTCCGGGGGGAATACCCAAGCCTTTTTCCCAAGGCAGACCTGTCAGGACTTGTGCTAGACTGAGAACTCCTGTGTAGAGGGACAAAGGACAGCTTGAGGATACCTGGATGTCCTTATTTAGCACAGACACAGCACTTTCGTCTGTAACTGTGCCTTACAAACATTAGCTAATTAGGAGGAACCACAGCCCTGCAAGGTATTTTAGCAGGATGCAGAGATGAAAACCTACAAGCCACGCAGCCAGGATGCATAAATCATGAAGTGTTAAATCAACATGACCTGAAAACCAGCGGGGCTCCCTCCCCCTTTTCTTGCCAGTGCTGTCTTTTCCGAAAGGCAGGAAGTTAGATGTTATGCCGAGTGATGGTGGGGGTGGGGGTGGGGAGATGTCTGGGTGGGAGAACACAGATGAAGTTCTAAGTATCACATTTGCAAAGGGGAAATGTTCTACTAACGCAGAAAACAGGCTTCAAGGATATTATAACCCTTTTAGACGCACCTCAGAGAATAGGAAATCAATGCAGTGTTTAATTAACTTACTGCAGACTGACTTCCCATGGAGGAGCCCCTGGAACGTGCCACGCTGGGAAGTCGTACAGTGCACCGCTGGAGAGCCTAGGAAGGCAGCGAATGGCCAGTGGTACCATCGGCCAGTTTTTGTTCTTTTAGGGGTCAGGGAGGGCATGGTGTCTGCCCTGTGATGCGGCTGCACAGGCTTTGCTCACCTGCTCTAGGAAAGAGGTCTCAACAGGTATCAGCATTCCACCTCAATGAGTGGGATCCGGTCAGTAGCTTTGAGAGGAGGGGATGGAATGCTATTCAGAAGAGTCTTCGGTTTAGGGCTCTGGGAGAAGACTGCGATTCTCAAAGCCGGTGCTAGAAAACGGAATGGACACAAAAGTGCTTCAGTGCAGAGTAAATGCTCAGTGGATTGTAGTTGTCTCCTGACCATCCCAGGCATGCTGCAGATATGGGGCAGGGACAGTTCTGTCTCACCCCAGGAGGTCTGCCACCATTAGAAGCAGTTCTGGGATCAGGACGCATGTCCAGGCCTTCTAATAGCCCCAGGTCGCTCTGTCCAACACGATGGCCATGAGCCGCATGAACTATTGAGCACTGGCAGTGTGGCTCTTCTGAGCTGAGCTGTCCCTGTAAGCTGCTCACCAGATTTTGACGATCTCATTTTTAAAAAGAGTCTAGCTTGGCCTGCGTGGCTCAGTGATTGAATGTTGACCTATGAACCAGGAGGTCATGGTTCAGGGTACATGCCCAGGTTGTGGGCTGGATCCCCAGTGGGGGGCATGTGAGAGGCAGCCAGTCAATGATTTTCTCTCATCATTGATGTTTCTATCTCTCGCTCCCTCGCCCTTCCTCTCTGAAATCAATAAAAAAAAGAGTCTAAAATATTTTATTAATAATTTTAATGTTTATTACATATTGCGATGAGAATACTTTAGACATATTGGGTTAAATGAAGTATATTCAAATTAATTCTACCTCTTTTTAATTTTCTAAAATGTGATTATGAGAGACTTAACGTTACATACTGAGCTTCATTTGTGGTTCACATTTATGTTTCATTTACCTCCATAGTTCTCAGTATGTAACATGGCTCTCAAATATCTTGGCTCACACACTTGATCAGTTTTCAAAAAGTTTGAGAATGCACCCCCAAAATACATATTTTTCTTGTTTATAAATACACATTATATACATTATAAAACATACAAAAATAGAAAACAAACATATGAATAGAGGTTCTAGCATCTTCTTCCCATACCCCAATGATCACCACATGTACTCCAAGGGTGTGTACATGCCCCTTTGGAAATTGTTACCTTAGAAGTGGCTGTTGGCCCTAGCCAGTTTGGCTCAGTGGACAGAGCGTCATCCTGTGGACTGAAGGGTCCCAGGTTTGATTCCAGTCAAGGGCACATGCATGGGTTTTGGGCTCAATCCCCAGTGGGTGGCGTGCAGGAGACAGCTGATCAATGATTCTCTCTCATCATTGGTGTTTCTATCTCTTTCTCCCTCTCCCTTCCTCTCGGAAATCAATTAAAAACAAAACGTGGCTCTTGAGGCAAAGGACCCACTTATCACACTCCTACACTCCTTTGGGGAGTAAGGGAACTGGATGATTATAATTCGAGAGAAACAAAATTACCAGAAAAGTTGTAACAATATTCAGATTACACAAGTACAACCAAAGTAAAATATTACAAATATAACAACACAAGTTAAAAAATATATATAAAAGGCTAACAACAGGCTCCCCTGAGTTTCAGCTGCAGAACTGCACTGGAGGGTGAGCAAGTGGAGGAGGGACCAAGTGGGAGACAATGAGATCGAGTCCGGAAGCTAACTCTTCATAGAACTTTACAGAAGGATAGGAAGATGTCAATTGTTTGAAGCAAAGATACCAGGGGTGGGACTCAGGCATGCCCTAGGTGCTGTTTGGTACCTTCTTCACTCACCACCAACCCCCGTGACAGTGAAGAGGGACAGGCTCTGGGTTTCTAAGCTTTTATACGAGGAGAGGGAAAGGAAAGTGCCAAGAAATAAGGAAGTGGAGAAGGAGCCCTTGCCCATTTTCAGATTCTATGAGCAGGGGCATGGAGTCCACTTGATGTGGGGCCCCAAGAGGTCATAACACCTTTTTGATGAGAGGTGTTGAAAGATGCTAGGATTTGAGGACAGCAGTGAAAGACTCCTCTGCCCAAGTTTGGTCCAAGAATTTAAGAGATTACGGCTTGAGCATGGGGACCTACATGCATTGGAAACCACGCTGGAAACCATGCTGCCCCATATATTTTAGAATACATGAGACCATCTCTTGCATGACCTCAGGGAGGGGGAGAATATCATGACTGATATTAATTTCCTGGCAGTAGAATTATCTGAATTAGAGAACCATAGAAATGTGACAAGCTTTAATCAAAAATTTCTTAATTAATCAATGTCCATACTTATATCATTTTAAACATCAAATAGAAATGAAAATAAAAGTCCCTTGTCCCGCCTCCACAATCCAGATTCCTACCTCCCAGGAATCTGCAACTTTTTAAGCTGCTTTTTCTCACATTTACCTCCATAATTTTAAGTAAGGTACTCTTACTGCTTCTGAAGATTTTTAGTTTTATATATTATCTAAGGACTTCTTACTATGGGAGATGAAAATTCAATTCTCTTACACACACTTTACCCCACTCCTAGTTATATCCCAATTTCATAATTTTGGTTATTGACAGAGTACATTACCACAACTATGCCAATGTTATTCATAGCAGAGCCAGATCATGTATTATGATTTCCCTTTTTTGAATGACTTACTTTTTTTTCTAGAATTAATAAGCACCTTAAAAACCCTTGCTTAGTTTTCTATTTTGCTGATGCATCACTCATTCATCTTCCAACTTCCTCACTCCACAGTGGGGCTCTCTCACATGTTCACACATCCGGAAATGTGTCCCTTTTCTGGCGACTCTCGTCCTCCTGCACTCATCTGGACTGGAATAAACTCGTCATCCTGGGGCTTCCCTTTACCAGCAGTCTCACATTTCCCTTTGGCCTTATCTTTTGCAAATTTTTTTGCTCTTGTGGTTTCATGATTACTTTATTCATGTACTTCCTTTTTTTAATGAGGGTTAAGGAAGATACAGACATTATTTTTTTCAGGAGGGCTGCTTATTGGGTGGTGGGAACAGGACATTTTCCAACCTCAGTCTTATGGAATAAAAGTCATAGCAGCTCATAGAAACCACAGCATCGGAAAACCATGACCGGTGCCACACCAGTGACACACTGAAGGGAAATGCCTCTGCCAACCGGAGCCAACTCTGACCATCTGTGTGGCACTTGGACTTCATGGTAGAATGTAGTCCTCTTAAATGCTGGCAACACACTGATTTTGTCCTATAAATACCAGATTTAAAGAATTCAGAACAAATCATTTTGTAAGTTCTGGAAAGTGGCTCTTAGTCATATGAGAAAGTAAACACATGTGATTGTGGGTCACTCATTCCAAGACCAAAAGCAACTCCTGTGGCCCAAAGTGGAACATTCTGAGCAAAACAAAACTATAATGGACTGAGATATGTGAAATATGCTTAAATTCAGGGGCTCATCAGGACATAAAAAGAAATCCAAAAAAAACAACTCCTGGTTATCTTTGGAGGATACTCATTATTCTGAAAACTGGTAAAAAAATAATAATAAAAAAAGTTGGGGGTGGAGGGGAATCAACATCTTGCCTTTTTTGAAAAACAAACTATCCCTAAAGGTAACCAATAGGTGGTAAGAGAGAGAAAGTTCTTCATAAAAAAAATTTTTTTCCAGCTAACAAAAGAGGATGGAATAAATTATATTACAACCCCTACTGAAATAATGGATCTACTGAAATCATTAGCTGAAAACTTTATAATACTAGTAAATGGATCAGGCTGAACACACTGATCAATCTTAATATTACAAAAAAGAGAGAAAACATGTTATATGATGTAAAGAGGAAGCATACAACATTGCCAATAAAATATCCTTGCCAACACATCACTTGAATGTGATCCATTCAAGTCTCTAGATTTTACTACCACTCAAAACAAATAGAGGGAACAGGCACATGATGCATTGACATTATAGGGACGCAGTAAATACAATCACCCAAAATCAGAATATAGGAAACTCTATGGGACAAATGACACGGTCTCTGTCACAAATAAATTGTAAGGAAAAAGGAGTAGCTACAGATGAGTAGACTCTGGGATCCACACACAGATGTAGAATGTGGATCTTGATTCTAACACATCAACTATACAAACAAACAACGCTTTATGAGACAACCAGGGCAATGGGAACACTGACTAAACATTTGGTACCGTCAAGGAATTATTGTTAGTTGTTTAAGGTATGACACTGGTGCTGTGATTGTGTCTTAAAAGGACTTCTTGTTGTTTAGAGATACATTCCAAAGGAAAGAGAGGCTTAGTTCACCTGCCTTCTTTGTCCCACAGATGGTTATGCCATGGGGTTGGCTCTCTTGACAACAGTCGGAAAGCTAGGGTAGGTGCCCAGGACCCCTCTGGCTTGTCACAGAGCCTGCTCTATGTGGGACCTTGGAGTCAGTCTAGGTCTTCAGAGCCAAAGAAGATTCAGGGTGGCTGGCCACTATGAATGCTTGTAATCAATGAGTGTGAACATGTGTGCCAGGGCCAGCCAGCTACAGGGCGTGGTGTGTGTGTGTGGGGGGGGAGCGGGGGTGGATGGGTGGGAAGCTAGTGAAGCCTGGAGAACACAAAGAGCTCAGCTTCAGGCTGTCTCCTTGAGCCAAATTCATGATCCTTGCAGTAGACCTATACTTAAGCCGAATCTTGACTTTTCTTGGAAGTACAACTTTTGGCCATATCCATGTCTTTGTCAACAGAAAACGTTAGCACCTAGTCAGAGTGGATTTAAAAATATTATGCTTATCAAACTGACAAAGCAAGAATGTGTAGGAAATGCACTACCAGGAAAAAAGCAGTCCTTTGGGGAGCCTGACTGTGTTGATTTAATGATAAGAATCTGTACACCAAGGGTGTCAGCGGCACAGGAAGTCCATCCTGCTAGAGACTCAGAAGTGCCCCAGTCAGGACTGTGGCCACATCGATTGGCTCCAAAGGGCATCCTTTATACATTCAGACAAAGGGCAGATCTAGACTTCCCAGTCATCAGAGACTTTCCTGGGCACTAAAAGGGAGTGGGGTATTTAGGGCCTAAGAAAGAGACTAGGAACCTACTTCTCCCGTCCTCCTTGTGATTGGTTGATTTTCATTCAGTTTAAAAAGAATTCCTAAATACTAAAGAAAATATCAGAATGTGCTAGGAAACTACTACAAAACAACAACAAAAAACAAAACAGGGCTTTTGGTGTATTTCACTATCGCATTCACCAGACAGGATAATTAATTTATTTGGTGGGTCATCAGGAAGGCTGACTGTATCCATGTCTGCATTGTTAAGAACAAATACTTACTGATAGTACCATGTTAGGAGCTATACCAAGCTCTGTGGGGGATACAGACACAAAGAAGATCTTGCCCTGCCAGATCTTACAATATAGATGAAGATCTTAAGACCCTAAAAGTAACATTCTAAGACATACATGGAAATGATTGTGAGGTTAGGAAAGGCTGATATGGACAGACACAGCTTCACAGAAGATCTGGGAATTGACCAGCTTTGAAGCGTGGCCCAAATATCAGTAGGTGTTGAGGGGAGAGAGCCTCCTTCCTATCTAATCCTTTCATGGTGTTCTAGATGTTTCCAGTGTCTGCTTGTCTGTATTCCTTCCAAAAAAGCTGCCTTGCCCAAAGGCTCTTCTAGGAAGTCATGTTTTAATGTCTATGACCCTCTGTTCCAGCAGGTTGGACAAGAGGTGGTTACCTGACTCAGGATTATCACTCCCAGGTGTGGCTTGACCAGCACAGCCAGGCTTAGAAAGATATTCTGAGATTATGAGAGTATACTTCTTGACAATTTAAATGCAGAGGCATGGAAAGAGCTACTGTGAAAGGATGCCAAGTGTAAGTCAAAGCAAGAAGAAAAGAAGGTGGTACCAGGCTACCTAGGAGCTTGAGGACTTCCTGATTTCATTAATAAATCTCCTTGTAATCCTCCACCTTTAAGTGACTGGAAGTAAATTAAATGGATATCTGTTCCTTAACCAAATGAGCTGCTTAAATTATATGGACACAATGAATGGGAATAGTTAACAGGTTTTTGTTTTTTCTCTCTCTCTCTCTTAGCTCTGAGACTCTTCGTATAAATACCTTGAAAGTCATCTTAGTGTTTATAAGGTGGTCATTGCCCTTATGTTAATATGCGAGAGTAATCAACAAATGCCATAGGTTAACCAGAACTTTTGGTTTCTCTTTCTTACCTCCAACTTCTCTCCCTCCTTCCATCCCTCCCTCCCTCCTTCCTTGTGTCACGGATGAAATGAGAGCAATGAGTAATAAAGGTGGGCAATAAAGTCAAACTAGGCGTGGAGTCAACACACAACTGTAGCTAGAGGTAGTCGACAAATTAGATTCTGAGCTCCTAAGGACCTGGTGGAAAACATAGTTCATGACAACCTTCTTAGTATTTGTAAGGCAGAAATAATGCAGCTGTGGCCCAGCAGAAATTTCTCACTTGGGTTCTCACAAAGTGAACACCATGTCATCCTTAACCAACAAATGACAGGTGGCCCTTCCTCAGAAAATCTCTTATGCAGATTCTGCCTAATGCCAGAATCCTTCTAAGGAAGGGAACTCTCCTTGTGTTAAGCATAAACATTTCTGTTGGTTTTGTTATCATCATAATTACCTAGCTGATATTAATACAGGAAGGAAGCAAAGGGGAGGCCAGACATTATAAGCATAGTCATCTGGGCAGCTTCACCAGGAAGCTACACTTCACGTTCCCCAGGGAACCACCCATCTATTCCATGCAGAGGGAGAATGAATCAAACAAAGGGGGAAGTGGACACCTGGGAAGTGACGTCAGGGTGACATAGGGAAGGTACTTGTCTGTCAGTCTACCTTGGGAAAAAGATCATTGGCTAAGGGGGTGGAGCCACTGCAAATAAGTGAAATCCTGAAGGGTTAATTGGTTAAGCTCCTGGTTATAATCCCCAGACAAGGAATTCTCTCTCTCTTGCTTTGTTCCTGCTCTCTTGCACTCTCTTGCTTCATGACCTACACTCTCCCACCCTGTGGCTTTAAGCATAGGCCATGCAGACTCCACACACAATGGACTGCAACTGGGAACAAAGCTACGATAGCCAGATGCAGGACTGGACTGTGCTTTAATATGGAGCAGAGACTCTGGGCAGTGGCTTTAAGCCTAGCCCGGCTGAAGACAACATTGGACTTTTCTGAGGTGAGATGGGGAGAGAGATAGAAACTTAGAAAGGAACCCCCTTAATTTTACATCATCAATAAAGCTTTCCACAGTACCTCATCTTCTCACATCTTCCTGTGGGGGCCTCAGTAAATTCTTTTCCACAGGCACCCCAAGAATTCCACTTCCACCAGTAACAGGTGGGGATGCAGAGGGCACACCACTGATAACAATTTGATTTGATCCAAGGAAAAAGGGGGAAGAATAATTGCCTTCCAGTCCTCTAGGCAATCTTTGATGAATAGCATTCCTCATAACTGTGCTCTGATAAGAATTAAAGAGCCAAGAGGTTATATTTTGCAGGGCAGAAATTGGATACAGCTGATTAACAGCAGATGCATATTTCTGACAGATGCATATTTTTGATATGTGGATAATCAATGGAGCAGGTATTAATGGTGTTAACAATTGACATAATTTTTTGGAAGCAAAGACCCAAGCCAGGAGAGGTATCACCAAATCTTCCAGTTTAGGTAGAGATCTCAACTGAACTTCCAAACAGGTATGGAGCTGCTGGTGGAGTTATAGAGGCTGTGGGAGACTGGACTTCTATTTCCTATTTATTTTGGCCCACCATGATCATCTCTGCAATGCATGTTTCATGGAAGATCTTAGGAGCCTACTTCAACATGGATGATTGTTAACAATTAAGTGATTTTGTAACATTTATTGGCTAGTTGTTCTCCATTTTCCTAAAATTATGGTGATGCAGTATTTATTTTATTTATTTATTTTTAAAATATATTTTATTGATTCTTTACAGAGAGGAAGGGAGAGGGATAGAGAGTTAGAAACATCAATGAGAGAGAAACATTGATCAGTTGCCTCCTGCACACGCCCCACTGGGAATGTGCCCGCAACCAAGGTACATGCCCTTGACCGGAATAGAACCTGGGACCTTTGCATCCATAGGCCGACGCTCCATCCACTGAGCCAAACCGGTCAGGGCTATTTTATTTATTTTTAAATGTGTAAAACATACTGAATGCTTGGCACTTGTCCATCCCAGAGAAAGTGACTAAAGCACATGAGGAAAGTATTATATAGAGCTTTATTTGACAAGCTGATTTATTTAAACTCAACAAAAAGTGGCTAATGGAACCTTAGGGCAGTAATTTCACATTTATATTAACCTTTAATGAGCCCATGTGGTTTCTTTAAAATCTATATTACCTGTGTAAAGAAAATCCATTCATTGGAAATACAGTCTCTGATTTTGGTAACAGAGCCAATATTCATATCCCACAGAAGGCAATTCTAGTGAGCTTTGAATTGCAAGATATTTAACTTTGTGAATATAAGGCTTTATTATCAACACTTATTTCCCATGCGGTCGTTTGAAAGAATATGTTGACCACCTACTGTAACTAATGTAACTGGTAAATGGTTGAGACAGGAACGGATAAAACAACAGTGTAGTTAATATTTTTTTTAGGAAAATAACTTTTAAACATATATTGGGCATATTTGCAAGTAATCATTTTTACTTTCTGAGGTTTTAATATAACTTTATAATTTATTTATTTAAAAATGTACATGTCAATTCCAAATGGCTAATTCTGTATTTTTCTGTTAAATTGCAAAACAAGAAAAATCTCATTAGTCTAATTAATTAGTATCAATCCCCTTAGACCAGGCTTTTTGGATCAGGCTCAGTGTGGTGTGTTGGCTAGCATATGGCTCAGTTCCCCACTCCCAATCCATTCTGTGACTACCCTTTGCTCAAAGAATAGTCCAAGGCCACAGCAAGGGACTGTAAGCAGTGTGGATTCTGTTAGAAGAGGATGAACGAGTTTTATGCATCATGATTGATGTGTTTCATATTAGAAAGTTCTAATCTTTCTGTATTGTAAACAACACTGATATATAACCTTGTTATATATATGTTTGCATTTGTCTGCTAACTTTGTTAGGATGAATTTCAAGAAGAGTAACTGTTGAGTCAAAGGGTATGAAAAAATTTAATCTTGCTACTTATGCTGACATTTTTACCATTACATTTCTTAGTCTCTTTCTTAAAAACAATCTTTATTGTTGAGAGTATTACAGATGTCCCCCTTTATTCTTCCCATTCCTCCCTCCACTTAGTTCCACTCCACCCAGGGATTCACCACCCTACTGTCTATGTCCATAAATAATGCATCTATGCATATAAGATCTTTGGTTAATCTCTTCTTGCCCCCCCCCCCACCCCTCTTCCCTCTGAGATTTGTCAGTTTGTTCCATGTTTCCATGCTTCTATTCTATTCATCGGTTTATTTTGTTTGTTAGATTACTTGTTCGTTTATTTTGATTTTTAGATTCAATAGTTGAGATATGGGTTCATTGCCATTTTATTGTTCATATTTTTTTTAAAAATATTTCATTGATTTTTCACAGAGAGGAAGGGAGAGAGATAGAGCGTTACAAACATCGATGAGAGAGATACATCGATCAGCTGCCTCCTGCACATCTCCCACTGGGGATGTGCCCGCAACCCGGGTACATGCCCTCGACTGGAATCGAACCTGGGACCTTTTGGTCTGAAGGCCGACGCTCTATCCACTGAGCCAAACCGGTTTCGGCTATTGTTCATATTTTTTATCCCTTCTTTTTTGCCTCCTTCTCCTCCTCCTCCTCCTTCTTCCTTCTCTCCTTATAGAACATCCTTCAACATTTCATAAACAGTAGGTACTCGGTTTACGTTGGAGATCCATTCCTATGGTGCGATGTAAAGTGATTTTCACCGTAAGTTGGAACGCACCTACCTCAGCACCTACATCACTCACAGGGAGCACATACACAGCAGTACATAATGAAGTGAAACAGTAAAAAAAAATTAAAAGAAAGATAACAATTCCTGAACTTTACTTGTGGTAAGTAAATAATAAAAAAACATAAACCACATATGTACATATGTCGAAATGACAGAACTTTTTTTTTTTAATAAATAAATGGGAGATGGTGACATAACCATGAAATGGAGACATATGTCAAGTCTGACATAACCCAAGGACTGCCTGTTATATTAGTTTGGTGGTGATGAACTCCTTTAACCTTTTTTTTTTTCTTTTTGTCTGTGAAGCTCTTTATCTGACCTTTAATTCTAAATAATAGCTTTGCTGGGTAGAGTAATCTTGGTTGTAGGTTCTTGCTATTTATTACTTTGAATATTTCTTGCCACTACCTTCTGGCCTGCAAAGTTTCTGTTGAGAAATCAGCTGACAGATGGATGGGTGCTTCCTTGTAGGTATCTAACTGATTTTTTTCTTGCTCCTTTTAAGATTCTCTGTTTGTCTTTAACCTTTGGCATTTTAATTATGATGTGTCTTGGTGTGGTCCTCTTTGGGTTCCTCTTGTTTGGAGTTCTCTGTGATTCCTGGACTTGTAAGTCTATTTCTTTCACCAGAGAACGGAAGTTTTCTGTCATTATTTCTTCAAATAGGTTTTCCATATCTTGTTCTCTCTCTTCTCCTTCTGGGACTTCCATATGCAAATGTTGGTACACTTGAAGTTGTACCAGAGGCTTCTGACACTATCTTCATATTTTTGGATTCTTTTTGTTCTTCTGATTGGGTCCTTTTTGCTTCCTCATATTCCGAATAGTTTATTTGATTCTCAGAATCCTCTACTCTACTGTTGAATCCTTGTAATAGTTCACTTACTGAACACCAAGAATATATTACTCTTCATATGGATAAGCATCCTATCTAATAATAGACAAACATGGTAATTAACCATAACTCTGCTACGCTTCCCATTGGCTAATCAGCAGGATATGCAAATTAACTGCTA
>NW_006291010.1:1930587-1937733 GCF_000327345.1 Myotis davidii
TGAAAAAATCCTATATAATAAAAGGGTAATATGCAAATTGACCCTAACAGCAGAAGGACTGGGAATGACTGGTCACTATGACACACACTGACCACCAGGGGGCAGATGCTCAATGCAGGAGCTGCCTCCTCATGGTCAGTGTGCTCTCACAGGGGGGAGCTCTGCTCAGCCACAAGCCAGGCTGATGGCTGCCAGTACAGCGGTGGTGGTGGGAGCTAGTGCTAAGGATGTCTGACTGCACTTAGGTCTGCTGCCTGCTGGCAGGTGAGCATCCCTCGAGGGCTGCCGGGCTGCCAGAGGGATGTCTGATTGCCAGCTTAGACCCAATCCCCCGGGGAGCAGGCCTAAGCCAGCAAGTGGTCACCCCCGAGGGGTCCCAGACTGCGAGAGGGCACAGGCCAGGCTGAGGGACCCCTACCCCCAAGTGCACAAATTTTTGTGCACCAGGCCTCTAGTCTATATATAAAAGCCTAAGTATCCGTCCAACCGTCTGACCGGTAGCTATGACACGCAATGTCTACCAGGGAGTAGATGCTCAACGCAGGAGCTGCCATGATGTGCACTGGCAATTTAAAAAGAAACGGCACCGCAGACCTGGTACTGACAAACCAACACTTGGCTTCTCCTAAGTGGGACACAGGCCCCGCCACCACCCCAAGTGACACCCCACCAAATCGCAGCTAAGGCTGCCAAGACCCCATGGTGCAAAATGTGGCCCACAGCCCAGCCCAGCCTGGAAATGGTCACTGTGGGTGCTGGGTAATGACATCACGTAGCAATGCCCAGCTTCCTCTCCCTAGCAACTAGTCTCCTTGGAGTTTCTTCAGCCCAGGAACACACCTTGCTTTATAGCCAGGTGCAAACATTTTACACTTTAACCAAATGTTTGTGAAGCATTTTCACATGCCTCATCTCATTTGATCCTCACAAAAGTCTTGGAGTAGGTATATAGGTACTTGGTAGAATCTTACTTTCTTTTCATTGGCCAGAAAATGGAGATTTAGAAAGTTTAAAAACTTGACCTGACTCAAAAGAAGTACAAAATGATGGACCTTGAAAATTACTTCAGGTTTTCTCAATGCAGAGAATGTAGTCAAACACTCTTGCAGTGAAATATTTTACCCTTTGTTCTCCCTGCATGATCTACAATAATAATAATATGCTTCATGTTTATATTTACTGCCATATTGCTGACAATTACCTGAAAGAGAAGATGGGGTGCTTCACTGGGCTGGAAAAGTTTAGCTAAATCAGAAAGCAGGTCTAATTAAGCAAGTTTATTCTGTATATATAAAAGGTTAAGTTGACTTGTGCATGCACAATACATATAAAGCTCTTGCTGGTGCCAATCGCATGTGTGTGTTTTGATCTGTCATTGTTGATCGTGAATTTGGTTGACACTTCTATCACAGAGAAAGGGCAGATAATGATATTAAAATATTTCTTCTAATTAATTTCCTTTCAATGTGCATGAATCTATGCACCAGGCCTCTAGTAATAAAAAGTTTCCTTTCTGTAATCAGCTCACAAAAATAGTTGTGCCTTACAACCTGTTCTTTTCCTTGTTTTGCTGTGAAACTTCTTATGAAATAATTAAAATGTCATTTTGGGAAATATTTATATCTCTAGAATGTTTTTTTACTTCAAGAAAAGGTTAGGATTTGACTGCTGTTTGGGAGGCTAGAATCCAGGAGAGAGAGAGAGAGATAAAATTCCAGGTGCTCTTTTTCCCTTAATTTTATAAAGATGTTAAAAAAACATTATTTATAGCTGTTGAATTGTATAAGTTCTTCATATGTTTTGGAGATTAACCCCTTATCAGATATATGATTTACAAATATTTTATTGATTCTGTAGGTTGTTTATTTTACTTTGTTGATGCTTTCTTTTGTTGTGCAGAACCTTTTATTTTGATGTAGCTCCACTTGTATTTATTTTTTATTTTGAGGCTCATGTTTGAGGCATCATACCCAAAAAATTATTACAGAAACTAATGTCAAAGACCTTTGTTCCTCTGTTTTCTTCTAGGAGTTTCATATCTTACATTTAAGTATTTAATGCATTTTGAGCTATTTTTGTGAGTGGTGTAAGCTATGGGTCCAGTTCCATTCTTTTACATGTGAATATACAATTATTCCAACACCATTTATTGAGGAGACTGTCTTTTCTTCATTATTCTTGGCTCCCTTGTCAATATTAGTTGACTGTATGCTTATATATTTATTTTTGGGCTCTCCATTCTGTTCCATTAGACTATGTGTCTGTTTTTATGCCAGTACCACACTGTTCTGATTACTATCCTAACATATAAAAAGCCACGGGCTGTCACAACCAGACGGACGACCGCACAGCAGGCTGCAGTGGGCAACCAGGCCGTCAGGGGAGTTAGTGAGGGATGGCCAAAGAACCGAGCAGTTGGCTGTGTGGGGTGACCAGGCTGGCAGGGGGGTTAGTGAGGGACGACCAAACTACTGAACAGCAGGCTGTGTGGGGTGACCAGGCTGGCAGGGGGGCAGTTAGGAGCAACCAGGCTGCCAGCGGGGGGGTGGGGGGGGAATTAGGGGCAATCAGGCTGGTAGGCAGAGGTGGTTAGGGGTGATCAGGCTGGCGCGGGGTGGGGGAGGCAGGCAGTTAGGGATGACCAGGCAGATAGGCAGGTGAGCAGTTAGGAGCCAGCAGTCCCAGATTGTGAGAGGGTGCAGGCTGGGCTAAGGGGACCCTCCCCTCCTGTGCATGAATTTCGTGCACCGGGCCTCTAGTAGTTTTATAATATAGCTTGTAATCGGGAAGTGTGATACCTTCTGCTTTGTTCTTCTTTCTTATAATATTTTGGCTATTGGAGTCTATTAAAACATGAACTTTAATCCTATTTTTTACACCCAGATTGAGCCTACATAGAACTCAGATTTGAAAACCATGTATAACCTTTTTCAAAATCCAAGTGGATGGATTTATCTAGCTATCTGATCTTTAGCACAACTCCATACCAGTTTCTTCCTCTATAAAATGGGGTCATAATACCCACTACCTCATAGGATTGTTGTGAAGACTAAATGAGTTATTATATGTGAAGAGATCAGAACAGAGCCTAGCAATAGTAAACATTTTATAAATGTTAACATTCTTATTCTTTTATGCATTGTTTCTTAAGTTTAGGTTGCACTGCCCTACTAGTGAATTGAAATACAAAGAGACAGAATACAGCAGAATAAAATATCAGAGGGCATTGCACATAGTGAGTGTTAAGTATTGTGCCACCAACCCTATAAGTTTCAATATTTGCTCTGTTTTGGCAAATCTGAATCAGTCTTTATATCTTATTTGAATGAACACCAAGAGGAATGAGGAAATAAAGAACAGAAACTCCGCTGATGTGGGTCAAATGCATTTGGTTCTGCCGCTGAACAGCACAGTGGTTTGACACGTGACCTAAACTCTGCCTGGACTTCTCTTTGTTAAAAGGGAATTTCTTGTTAATATCTCATAGGAAAGTGTGAACAACTTTGAGCTACTTATAGTCTAGCACTACATATTAAGCAACACCTCTCAACTGGCAAGTTTTGAATTATAACTTGGTAACATCAGAACTAATTATGATTCCTCCTATTTTATTTTGGCGGGGGGTGGGAGGCTGGGGACCCACAGAGGAAAGGTCTTTGATTTGCAATAAATCAAACTTTGCCAAACTTTCTAAACACTAATGAAATTCCTAGAATTGACAATGAAGTACCCTTAATACGTCGGTTACACTGATTTTACACTTTATTGCAATTTAAACATTGAAAATTCAAAGATTTCTAACATGCTCTTCCTCTATTTTACCCTTTCTGGCTATTCCATTTTGCTTTCTTCCTCTTACTTCCCTTCCAATTTCACAGAGACCAAGTTAAAACCTGAACAAGAGCTGTGTGACACTATTCAGGAAGAGGAAGTTAATAGTTTTTAAGCAACTCATTCTCATCTTATTGAAAGCATGAAAATGGAATTGGGATCTTGTAAACCCAGTATTGACTTGGCAGAGGAGAAAGTAGCTCTGAGGAGGAAGCCTGGTCATTGAGGGGGAGGAACTTTGCACTGGCAAGGACAGTAGTATTAAGCTAACATAGGGAGTAAAGTGCACAGGGAAGAGGACAGGTAGGAAAAAGATTCAGGTGTGGTGAGAAAGTTAAGGAGCATCATCATCATTCTGACAAGTAGAAATAAATGAAAACAGAAAAAAAATGAGATAAAAAGGGAATAGTCAAGATTCTTCTGTGAAATTGAAGGACTTTGTATTTGACTCGCTGCTAAAAAAGTAAATTTTTATTGTTGTTGTTGAGGAACAAGGAAGGGAAGAAAGGAAGTACATCAAGCTACAATGATTTCTCTTCCTTGGAAAAGAGCAGAAGGTGTAAACAAAACACAAGCCAGTGTTTGTATGCTCCATTAACATTTATTTGACTTTTCTTCTTCTTCCTTCATACACATAAAAATACTTTACATTGAATGTTTGCACTTCATCTTATCCTTTTTGTTGTCAGAGTCTTCATAATTAATATTAGTAGGTCATAAGTGAAATAAGCCAGTCAGAGAAAGACAAATACCATATGATTTCACTCATATGTGGACTCTAATGAACACAATAAACTAACAAACGATATAGAAACATATTCATAGATAGAAAACAGACTGATAGCTGTTAGAAGGGAGGGGTATTGTGGGACTGGATGAAAAAGGTGAAGGGATTAAGCAATATAAATTGGTAGTTACAAAATAGTCTTCTCTCTCTGGATTCTGGTGATTCACATGCTCCTTAATCCATGTCTATGTCTACAGGAGATTGATTGCATGCTTACATTTGCATGTTTCAGTTCTGACCATATGTACATGTATTTACCCTGTTAAGTCAAGACTTTTAAAGGGGATGGAATCCCTCTTTTGCACTCTTAGGATGCAATAACTCTTAAAGGGGTAGAAGAGGTATGGGGGGGTGGGGCGGGATAAATGGTGATGTAAGGAGACTTGACTTGGGGTAGTGAACACATAATACGATATACAGATGATGGGTTATAGAACTGTACATCTGAAATCTATATAGTTTTATTAACCAATGTCACCCCAATAAGGTAAAAAAAAATTAGTAGGTCATTTTCAATAGATCAGTGAATAGGGACAAGAGGAAAGCATTTGCCCCAAACCATTTCTCAGGTCACAGGGCAGAATTGGTCTTGGAATTTATAACCTCCAAATTCTTGGTTTCTGTGGTTACCAGATGGCTATAACTACCGAAGAAGACATTTTAGACTACCTAGTACCAGTTAATGTGGATTTTCTACTGTACTGCTTGATGGAAGATGAGACAATGGGTAGGGTCGCCCCACTCCCTCACTCATTTGGAATTCTTACATGCACACAGGCACACACTCTCAGTGGCCTTGCTCAGTATCTGCAGGCAGTCAAGAAGGTACGAGTCCATGGGAACCCCATCTGAGAGCTATGTACTTAACTAACCAATACGTAGGTTGACTTTTCAACCACCAATGAAGACCATCAGTGTGTAGGAAGCACAATATTCATTACATCACAGTGCTTATTTTTTTTCTAAGGCCTATATTCTCTGTGTCCATTCGATTCTGTTTCTGAGATAAGGAACCACTATCATTTGTTTTGGTGTTTTCAAAAGTCATACTATATAATCAATTTTACTGATAATTTCTCAAAATGCTTAAGTAGATCTGCAAATGTGGGTTAGTGTGAGACTCCCTATCTGCATCAGATCTGTATAAAGTGAAACGTGCTTTAGTTGCGTTCAAACCTGTACCGTTGAGGCCAACACGTTGGGAATTCAAGGGCAAAATGAATTCATTGGTTTGCTACATCTTGCACGTTGATGAATAATGGGGAAAAAAAATGCCCTCGAAGCTTGATTAGTTCTTGCCACATTTGCCTGTCATTATTTCTCAGACCACTGTACATAAAAATCACTGGCACAAAGGATCCTTCCCTCAAAAACCAGATTCCTGGGGAAAGCAAAGAAAACGAGCAGGGATGGGACAATGTGTCTGACTTCTTAAAAGTCTATTTACGTCCAATTTATTTTGGTCCTTAGGCCTTTGGACATGTTAGCAAGTTAAGTATTTTAATGGCGGATAAAGTGAGTATGAAACAGGTATCCTTTTTTTTTCTTCTTTCTTTCAAATGTCATTTTGGTTTCTAAAAATTGTTTCTTCTCGCTAGACACAAGCCAGATGCCGGGGGCTGACCGGATGCCAAGTCTCAGGACTGTCCAGTCTCCCATATCAGATGTTCAGCGGAGCCTTCTGAATCTCCTCGAGGTTGGAAAATCTATCCCCCAGACTCACAGATGCTGTTCTCCCCGCAATGGCTCGGCACAGAACATCATTATCTTTGCCGAGCTTCTGTCTCTATGGCAATAACAGATGGGAAGTGCTGCGGAATTATTCATGTTCAGGAAAGGAGGCAGTGGAGAAGGCGGGGAAGGCGGCTGGTGGAGAGGGGGCGCGACCTGGGAGCACCTCGGCGGGGGCGCAAGGACGGGAACTTGGGAGGGTGTGTGGGTGTGGGGTGGGGAACGAGAGGCTCGTGAGCCTTTGGGAAGAAGAGGGGGCAGGTGGAATCTACGGCTGCCTCCAAATGCAGACCCCAGACGAGTCACGTAGAAGCAGGAACACCAGGAGAAATTGTTCAAAAATGGGCAGGAAGGAACAAGGGTTCAAGCGCGAGTCCTCCGAGCTGCGCACGGCGGACTATTTCTGTCCCCGATCTCGAGGCGGGTGGAGGGCAGGGGATTTCTCGGGGTTTCGAAACCCGCGGGGGCAGCGCCGCAGAGTTGTGGGCGCGCATCGCTAACCCTGGGAACGCGGCCCGATCCCGAGGGCCACCGCGGAGGCTCTGAGGTCGTCTCTTTCCACGTCTCCTCTCGAGTTTCCCTCCAAAACAAAACACAAAACCCCTCCCGCGTGCACGGTGGAAACATGTCATTTCCACCGCTGTTTTGGGACCGAGAGAGCAGGCTGGTGGGGAGGGAGGCTGAGAAGTAGGGGCAGAACTGTTTCCCCCCGGTTTCGTCGGGACCGGAGCCAGCACTCCGGCCCGGCCCCGTGGCGCAGGGAGGTCAGCCCGGGGAAGGCGTCTGGGCGGAGGCTG
>NW_006291010.1:1938904-1977261 GCF_000327345.1 Myotis davidii
TCAGCACAGCCTCGGGGTGCCGGGGTGACACTCGAGAACTTCCCAAGGAGGGGGTGCGCGGGGGATTTCCGCCGCCCTCCGCGCGGCTGCCGCGCCGGGGCCGTGTTGGAAGGGCACTTGGGGTTGTCCCGAGACCGCGGGTCGGGGTTCCGAGGGGCTACTTCCCTCCACTTCCCCTCACGCCCTGCCCACCCCGAGGCGTGCCGGGTCCCTGGGCCGCCACTCCTCCTCGGGTTTGAGATGGGTGGGTGGCTCTGCGTGGGCGGAGGGTTTCGGGGCGCCGGGGACTCCCCCAGCCGCGGTCTCGCCTCCCGCCCGCTTCCTCGGTCCTTGGTGTGCGTTGGCGGAGGTGCTCGCGCGGTGGGCGCAAGTCAGGACGTTGGCTAGTGGCCTTGGTCTCTTTCCCCTTTGGTTCTGTTTTATGGTAAATTGCTGGGAGTTGGGGAGTCAGAATTTTCTACGTCTTGGATAGCTTTTGGGTTTTCTCTCAGGCAAGAAGAATCTTTTCTTTCCCCCTTCTCCTCCATTTGCATTCTTTGTGAGGTCTGTCTGCCTTGTGCTTTTTGTCCTGGATTAGACTTGTTCAGGGATGGAGGCTCCCAGGCATGGAGGCCGTAGCTTTTTGGCTTCCATTCAGCACTTTCGCTAACCTGTTAGGAAAGTTAATTTTTGTCTACAATCATTCCAGGAAAATAGCATACACTGACAAAGTGAATTCATGTATTTAAGGTTGTAACTTCGTTACGTGTGGCAGATATGTTAACTTGTATCCGATTTTTTTGGATGAAACTGGGTGTTTGTTTTATTTTTAAACAATGAGATGAAGTAATGGATTATTTTAGTTAAAATGGCATAATTGTGAAGCCTCTGGTACTGAGTTTTGGGTGAGATGATCTGTTTAAGATTCTTTCTATTCGGAGTTGGAGTAGCCCTCTCCCCGTTGAGGGGTGATATTTCCCTTTACCTGTTCTCCAGATTGCTGTCCTAGTTAAATGAAGGTTCCTCTAGTTAAATGGTATTACAGTTATAGAAGTCACTCGGGTGTCACCTTTGGTAAAGTGAACTCAGCTTAAGATTAAGAAACTGGTTTCAAACTGACCCTTTGGCCTCTGGAGCAAATTCAAATGTAACTCTCTCCCATCCCCCTTCTCTTCCAGATTAATTAAAAGAAGAATGAATAGCAGTCCTTGAAGATAACTGGGCAATTTTTTTAAAAATCTTTTATTGTAGACGTTCAAGTGGAGTCAGAGGCTCTTCTTTACTGGTGTGAGGATTTATACAAGTCTTCAGTTTGTCAACATAGACTAACATCATTTTTAGAGAAGACATCCTCCTCCCCCTTTTTTGGTGTCTTGGTGCCAAAAATTAAATTTGGGGGCATCATTTTGACTTGTGTTTGTGTCTAGATTTTATAACACAAGTAATTTAATAAAATTGTGACTTGTTTTGCTTAAAACCAACCAAACCATTGCATTGAACCTGGAAATCTTGAATTGAGAGGATTGGCATCTTTATTTTAATACATATATCTGAAGACAAAAAAAAAAAGCAAAGGCTTTTTCAGAGGTGTGCCTCTTAAAATTCTTCATTATTGGAGACAAATTTTATAGCACTTGCAGTGAAATTATGCTAGAGTATAAGCAGAATCAAAACAGTTGCAAAATCTATTGAGTAACTTGGGGAGACCTCTCTTTGGAAACTTCATTTTTCTATGAGTTACCAATAGAAATTTTTTGTAACGTACCATATGTGAGTTACCATACGTATTGGTATACATTTTCTCCAAATAAGCAGCTAAAAAACAATGCAAGTGTCAGACTTACTTATTTAATATAATAGTTTTTAGCAATGGAAAACCTACAGACAAATTTCTCCTTGGTTCAGGGCTCAATTAAAAAAATGAATGGGATGGATGATGATGGCAGCCCTCCAGTGAAAAAACTGATGACAGACATTCATGCAAATGGAAAAATGATGATAAACAAGATGCCAACAGTTAAGAAGGAACACTTGGATGACTATGAAGCACCAATGGAAACTGATGGAGAGCATGTCAAACGAACCTGTACCTCGGTGCCTGAACCTTTACATTTAAATCCCAGTTTGAAACACACTTTGGCACAATTCCATTTAAGTAGTCAGAGCTCTCTGGGTGGACCAGCAGCATTTTCCGCTCGGTATTCCCAAGAAAGCATGTCACCTACTGTATTTCTGCCTCTTCCGTCTCCTCAGGTTCTTCCTGGTCCACTGCTCATCCCTTCCGATAGCTCCACAGAACTCACCCAGACTCTGTTGGAAGGGGAGTCTATTTCTTGTTTTCAGGTTGGAGGAGAAAAAAGACTCTGTTTGCCCCAAGTCTTAAATTCTGTTCTCCGAGAATTTTCACTTCAGCAAATAAATACAGTATGTGACGAATTGTACATCTATTGTTCCAGATGTACCTCAGACCAACTTCATATCTTAAAGGTCCTGGGAATACTTCCATTCAATGCCCCATCCTGTGGGCTGATTACATTAACGGACGCACAGAGACTATGTAACGCTTTATTGCGACCACGCACTTTTCCTCAAAATGGTAGCATACTTCCTGCTAAAAACTCATGGGCTCAGTTAAAGGAAACGGGCAGTGCCTTTGAAGTGGAACATGAATGCTTGGGCAAATGTCAGGGTCTATTTGCACCCCAGTTTTATGTCCAGCCTGATGCTCCCTGTATTCAGTGCCTGGAGTGCTGTGGAATGTTTGCACCCCAGACATTTGTGATGCATTCTCACAGGTCACCTGACAAAAGGACTTGCCACTGGGGCTTTGAATCGGCCAAATGGCATTGCTATCTTCATGTGAACCCAAAATACTTAGGGACACCTGAAGAAAAGAAACTGAAGATAGTTTTAGAAGAAATGAAGGAGAAGTTTAGCATGAGAAATGGAAAGAGAACACAATCTAAGGCAAGTTTTCTTTTTTAAAATAGTAGTTTTGAATAGCAGTAATGGTTTACTTTGAGATCAAAAGTTTATATTTAAATATGTGTGTTAAGGAACTGTTTATGCTCATGCAACAACAAAACATCCTGATGTATGTAATATGTTTGTATCACATATTTTAGGCCATAAAAATGCTTTTCTGTGTGTGTTTTCACTTGCATTTCCAAACAACCTAGTGAGAGGAGTAAGATGATTCCCATTGTACAGGTAGAGACTGAGGCTCAGAGATCAAGTGGCTTTCCCAAGATTATATAGCCAGGGAGTGGAGGGTTTGGAGCTTTTTTCCTCCAGTCCTGACTTCTCTCTTTCACACATGCTGCTTTTTGATGACTAAATCTGTTGTTTTCCTAGGATTCAAGATAATTTACACTTTGGTGTTATCTCCATTTGCAAATGGTGTAATAGCTAGTCAAAACAGTTCTGGTGATGGGCTTGAAACAGCGTTTTTCTAAGGTACATCTAGGATTTCTGACATTGTTAATATACTTGGATATTTAAGCTTGATCATAATTGGAAACAAATGGAAGTGAAAGATTTGTCTGAAGAATTTTTGACTCTAGTAACCAAGATTCTTTTATGAAGAAAGGAATAATTTAAAAAAATTGTGACAACTAGAATAAATAAAAGACTTAAGAGTAAATATTAACGTGAAAACCTATCAGCAAAGAGAGCTTAAACTTATTTTTCCCACTGCATTATCTGGTAGGCTAAACTAATATATTCTAAGAGTTTGAATGCCTGGGTAATAGACAAGATTTGGGTTATTAAATACTCTGTTGGTCTGGTTTTAAATATATTTTTCTGCTTGATTAAAATCAATGTAATAGCTAATACTAGGTGTTTAAGATGGCAGGCATTGTTCTTGAGCAGTTTTACATGTGTAATTTTAAGGTTGGCCATGTTTCATTTCAAGAATCTAGTTTTTCCACTGTTTTTATTCCTTGAAACAATCTCTGCCCTTTCTACTTCACAGAAGAAACGAATGAAGCATATTAAATACCAAGATTATTCACAGCAACATGAGAACTTGGGCTAGAATATAAGATTTGGTGTCTGGTGCTTTATTATGGTGCAATTAAGGTTTGAGGGAAATTTAATTGCAGTGCACTTTGAAGACAGTGATTTGCTCCTGAAGACCCATGAAGAGAATTTTAAACTCTTAATTCAAGTTTGCTACTTGCTGCTTTCAAAGGGTCAGCACGCCTTCAAAATTCCTTGCCTGACGCTACAAGACAAGTTCATTTAAAAAAATGTATTTATTGATTTTAGAGAGAGGAAGAGAGGTTGGTTGAGACATTGATTTGTTGTTCCAGTTATTTATGCATTCATTGGTTGATTCTGGTATCTTACCTGACAGGAGGATTGAACCCAGATTCTTGGCATATGGGACAACGCTCTAACCAACTGAGCTACCCGGCCAGGGTAGATACATTCATGTTGTTCAGGTGCAGTTATAACTTACTTTGAAGCAGGATTGAATTCAAGCCAGTTCTCGAGTTGTTGGACTTGCTTACAGCTGCACTGCTCCCATGCTAAGGCTGCTGCTTAGGTAGTCTCTATATTCTCAAAATGTGGATTGCTCCTTTTGGTATTTATGATGTCTTGCTATTTAGGGGTTCTACCGTTACAGTCATAAGGTAGTGACATTATTTGCCAGATATTCTTGCACCAATTTTTGTTGCTCTGACAGCATTTTTGGGATAAACTACTTTGTCTAATATTCCTGCTCTGTGTTTGTGAGAAAAATACCTGAGAACTATGATGAATGTTAAAAAAAACCACGCCACACGATGAATTTACTTAACTGAAACTGAATGTGCTAGTGCTAGGGTTTGGTTAAAACTGAAATCATCCCTCATTTGGATGTAGCCTTTTATTGTCTCAGAAGTTAATAATTTGAGTTCATTTTTTATTTTTGGAAGATGTGAGTTTTTTTTCCATTTTTTTGCTGTTGTTATTTTTGCAGCATTTCCTACTAGTGTATTTTGGTATTGTTTCCAAGCTTATATGAATTTTAAGCTACTTAAGGGAATTTAAAATTCCAGCATTATTATAAAGCTTTTTTAAAAAGGAGCGTTATGGGGAGTTCATGTGTAAAACATACTTGAGTGGTTGTTTCGTTGTGCTTGCCACTTTGTATTTTAAATATTTATCCCTTAAAACTTTGTGAGGTGGTTCTTTTTGAAGGTCTGTTGAACAAGTTTTCTCAGATGAACCAGTCCCAGATGGGTCACATGCTCTTGGTTGTATAACTGGTAGATGGTAGAAAAAAGAGTTGAATGCAGGTCTTCTGACTTGAAGTCTAGTAATTTTAACTTTCCCCCCTAATTTAGTAGCAGAAACTGAATTTTGAGAAACATTAACTTAAAAAAATTATTGTTTTGTATAATGGTTCTTAAACTCTGTATTAACTTGTATATACTCAGCTGTTTAACTGGGAAGGGGGCAAGGAGAGAGTCCTTGACTGGGGAACATTTTTCACTGCCTTCTGTGACAGTGAGCTGGTTGCCAAACAAACCAAATTAGATCTAGAAGAAGCTCATTTAAAAAAGTTGGCAGGCTTTTCTTTTATTTTTTTCTTTTTTAAATAAAAGAATATACCGAATATATTAACCTTATATAAAGGACTCTATGTTTAGTGTGAATACCAGTGTAATTTTATATGTTTATGTAATTTATGTAGTTTTTGTAGTCAAAGTACTGTTTTTGGATTAAAAATACCCCTGAAACTCAATAGATAAGTTTTTGAAATGTAGGGACTGTTAAATTATTTCTAAGGATGGAAATTATATTAGTAATGATCACCAAGCTATTTGCATAGCTAATAGCTATGGTTAATTTGCATAGCTAATAGCTATATTTAGATGGGAGAAGTAAGTGGTATAAGGTCAGCAGTGTTCTAAGTGAAGAACTGACTATAGTCTATGTGGAAACTACAGCTATATTTTAAACTTTGTTACTCAAGTCACCACCACAAGAAATATACTTGATTTTAGATCTGCCTAGGTTGCTTTGCAAAATGGCATTATAAAACTATCTCTTTTTATCATTTGACTTGTTTGTACTTTTTTGTACTTTTTTGTTAAAGTATTTGAGGATGGACAAACATGCAAGAATATTATATTCCTGATTTTTCTTTAAATCCACAGTAGGTATTATTTATTTGATCTAATTCTAATTTTGTTGAATCTTACATTTTTCTGTATGGGAAAAGGTTGTTAAGCAAATTGATAATTTGTAAATAATATTTGAAGGGTGATATTTACTTCAGATTATTTTCAAGCATATTAGAAAAGCCCATTTGTAGTCAGTTGATAGATAATTATAGGTGATTCTTTACTGCTACAGCATGTAGCTGACAATTGGTAGATAATTATAGGTGATTCTTGACTGTTACAGCACATAGATGACAATCTTCACTAAGTTATAGATGGTGTATGTTCTGTAAGTATATATATTTGTATTTATTTTTTAAAAATATGTTTTTGTTGATTTCAGAGAGGATGGAAGAGGGAGAGAGAAACATCAATGGTGAGAGAGAATCATTGATCCGCTGCCTCCTGCATGTCCCCTACTGGGGATCAAGCTTGCAACCCAGGCATGTGTCATGACTGGGAATCAAATTCTGACCTGCTGGTTCATAGGTCAGTGCTTAACCACTGAACTACACCGCCCGGGCAGTAAATATATTTTTAAATTAAAATTTAGATTTCTAGTGTCTAAACACGTATTAGGAAAGTGAAATAGTACAGTTTTTACTCTGCTTAGGGCAAAAAAAACTATAAGTTACCTGTGATGCAAATAGATGACCTAAAGATACCAACTTAAAAAACTTAAAAAATTTTTTTCTCTTAAAGCTTATTAAATATTTCACTATTTTTAATTTTACATTTTTCAGTTTCATTCTGCAGAGGTGATTGGAATAATAATAATTGTACAGAAAATTTCTCCCCTCTGGTAAGCTACTATACTTTTGTTTAGGAAGAAAATACACTTCCTTATTTAAGAAGTAAGGAAATGCACTACAGAGAATGAGCAATGATAAAGGGTAGTGCTGGGACAAAATGTGTTGTGGTAGATTTGATGATATTTTGTTTTATTAGTGGTATTGTTAGCATAAATTTTGATAAAGTTGGGGGTAAGTCAGAATCTTATGAAGTATTTGTGCTCATATGAGAGACCAATGTGAATATTTTTGTCTAACTTCCTAAAATTAATAATTATCTTCTTGACTTTAGTGGCTATCTTTTTCCTGTTTTCCCAGAATATAGTTGAGCGCATAGCACATCAGAGGCACTCAGTGAAAAAACAATTTTTTTTTTAACTGAATACATTTTTGAAAAACACCACCACCACAGTTTTTTTTAGAATGTTTGGAATTTTCTGGAAAAATGATGTTTTAATCTTCAATGAACACATATATAATTTGAGAATAAACTGTTGAATAACTGATCAAATGAGAGAACTGATGAGAAGTATTTTGGATGTTAAGAGTCCAGAAATGCAGGATGGTTCTTCAAACTATTATTGAACTATTTACTACTATGTATTTGGGGGTTTTTCCTTTCCCAAAACATCTTGACTTAATTTAGAGCTATATGAAGATTATTTCTAAGACATATGATAACTGAGTATTGGGTTCAAATGTATTTCCTCTTAGTTGTTTGTACACAGTAATTACACTAGTTGGATATTTGTTTACTTATTAGAATAAAATGTGCAAGAAGAAAGTGTAAAACAGTTTATGAGAGAATTATGTTATAGGAAGAATGTTTCAATGAAATCTCTAGAATCGCTTTGGGAATAGTGCCCCCTTATGGTCTGGGAAATACAGAGTCTAGGTTTATATTCATTTACCATTAAAAAATGGTAAAACATTAAAAAATGTTGATGTTTTAAAAAAGGTCTATGATTAAAAGAACTTAGAAATTTATTCTTTTGGTTTGAAAAAAATTAACTTCAAGGAAGAAAAAAAGAGGGCTAGGCCTGAATCAGTATGTAGTCAGCCAATTGTGTTCTCATAGCTGTGCATACGTTATAATATGCCACTGGGAGAATAAGGAAGTAATCAAGAATTGGGTTAATTTCAATCCCCATAGAATTCTGGGAATGGAAAGTGATTGTGGAGCCAGAACTCAATTTGTTCAAGTAAAGAGGTAAAACTAGTTTGGGAATAGTTTTAGTAATGGCTTGAAACCTGTATTTTGTCCACATACAGAATTTTGGTCTATTGAGGGTTCAAATACCTAAAATAATTTAAGGATATTATTAGACTACAAAAAACAAAAAGAGTATGTAATTAAACTATAAGCTTTTTTTGAGGTATAGTTTGCTTTAGTCACTAAATAAAGTGTTATAGTCCCATGGTAGGCAGAAAGAGGAATGATTAGGAAAGGTATACAATTAAGTCATTTTGATTTCTAGACTTAGAAGTGGGTCACAGAAACATGTACGTAAAGACTACGTGGAGGGTGCCCTAAGGCAGAAATTCATCTAGTTTCTGAATGTAGAATGTGGTAAATGCTTAATAAAAGATTGGGTAACTGAATGAAGAAAATCTTGGTAGTCCTATAAATTTACCAGTGATTTTCAAGGAGGAAAATAGGATTAGTTTTAAAGCAAAGCTAACCTTTTGTTTTTATTTGTGATAATGAATTAATTTTGAGATTTCAAAGAGTTGAAAGTACATATATTTTTTTTATTTTATGGGGTCAAGGAATAAGAAAAAAAATGTTTAAGAAAGTAAAGATCATTTGGTATGTAATACTAGGGGTTTTATTTAATGTTAAAAATGAAGTGACAGTATTGGAATTTATTCCTTTTTCATATGTAATGCTTTGTAAGTTAGTGCAAAAGCATCTATAGAGCACAAATGTTGTTTATACAGGACTAGTTGTTGAAACAGTAATATTTTTGGACCGATTTTAAGATAGTTTTCTTAAAACAGTGTTTTTCAAATTGTAGTTGTCACCCATGCAGCCTTTCTCATCGAGGGTTCCCTAAGGGGAGAATTAAGTCCTGCAGAAAATGACTTGACCAGAGTGATGGTTTGTCATTTCTCCCAGGGATGGTATATCGTACCATTCTAAATGCTTTGGAGAGTAGTTAATTCACGTGTACAATGGATTCATTGAGGCATTTGGGCTTAATTCTCTTGAGAACCCCTGTTGAGAAAGGGCCAGAAGGGTCATAAAATCAATTTAGTGGCTCATCAGTATTTATTAAAAAAACACCACATGACAGAATAAAAAATGAGCACATTGAATATAGTAAAATTAGTTAATCTACATTTTGCTATAATCAATTTACATTATTTGAAGGCCAAATAATCTGAGATCATAATTTTTTTAAAGCACATATGCTGAAGTGGGATAGCAGAACCTTAGATTTGTACAGATTGAAACTTGACAATAGATACTTCAGTGAAATATATATGTATGACATGGAGATTTCTGGTATTTGCAATGTTAAATGAATAGGGCACCACATAATTCCAGTACAAAAATTTATTTTTAATAGCCTGATGAACAAAATAGAAAGAGGCATGCATACATGGAACAGACTGACAGCTGTCAGGGAGGATGGAGGTGGGTGGGGGAATGGATGAAAGAAGGTAAAGAGATTAGCCAAAGAACAGATATGCATTACCCATAGATACAGAGTGGTGATGGTCAGAGGGAAGGGGCAGTGGGAGCTGGATGGGGGCAAAGGGGGGAAAATGGGACATCTGTAATAGTGTTAACAATAAAAATAAAGTTAAAGCCGAAACCGGTTTGGCTCAGTGGATAGAGCGTCGGCCTGCGGACTGAAAGGTCTCAGGTTCGATTCCAGTCAGGGGCATGTACCTGGGTTGCGGGCACATCCCCCAGTAGGAGATGTGCAGGAGGCAGCTGATTGATGTCTCTCTCTCATCGATGTTTCTCACTCTCTCTCTCTCTCTCTCTCTCTCTCCCTTCCTCTCTGTAAAAAATCATTAAAATATATTTAAAAAAAATAAAGTTAGTACATCATTTTAAAAGTCCCAGGAGTTAACAGGATTTTAAAAATCAGTTTTGTTTTGTTTTCAAATTGTAAAGGGAGTGACATTGTACTACTGACTTCACATGGCTTTTTTCCACGAAGGTTTTAAGATAAGAGTTGCACGTTGTAAGAATTTTAAGCACTGTAAACCCCAAACTGGCTTTGTGAGGTAGGTGGTATGATTGATCTTCCAGTGTGCGGAACAGCAGACATTGCTGTAATTCCTGAAGATCTGTCTGATAAGTTAGTGGAGGTACTTAGATCATACTGTTCCAGTTTTGCATTAGGTTGATACATTCTAATAATTACAATGAAATGAGGCACAAGACTAAGCCTTACAATCTCTTAAATAGCTGTTTGCTACCTTGTAATCCTATCCCTATTTCGGTTGTTGAAACACTCATTCACAGCATGCTGGAGTATTGAGGAAACTTGATCCTGTGCTGAAAGATTCCATTTCTTTCCGTAAGAGTAAGAGTTGTGGGCAGCTGTCTGGCAGAGTGTCTTTTGTGTTTTTCTGAAATCATTTATTGACCACTTGAATGTCTTACTGTCGTACACAGTAAAAAGACCCTGACAGGTTGTATTCACTTTATACCTAGAGAGTTGTTGCTTAACTGTGTATTCAGTCTCGTGTTTAGTAAGGTTGCTAATGATTTACCAGTATGTTGTGATGTGCATTTAATATACATTATATTTTATTTCTTGTGTAATCACACCATTAGAGGGATTAGTCCTTCCTATGCTTACTGTCTTATAAATACACACAATGTATAGTCTTTATCTTTTATATTTTAAAAAATATTTTTCCACATATTTTAAAAAATGTAATTCTGATTAAATTTTGGGGGGATTTTGGAAATCCCACCAATATTTTGAAGCATTGTCTTGATTTCTTTAGTTCATCAATGTTTGTCATTAGACACAACTAAAAGTCATAAATATTAGCCTGTAATTCCTATAATACCTATAATTAAAAATGGAGTGCTACCTAAAAGTTTATTATTGAAGATAAGTCTAGGAATTTTAAAGTTTTTTTTTTTTTTTTTAGTACACATTTAAATGCTTGTATATGAATAGTGTTGACTGGGTGGAATTAGTTTTGTATCTCGAAAATGGTAGCAAAAATGCCTATTGGTTTTTTTTGTAAATGAAATCAAGTTCTTTAAATTACTTCATTGTGAGTTAGTAAGCATTGTACTACCAAAATACAATGGTTCTTTATTAGAAAATCTGATTGTCAAAGGGTCATGTATATATAACACAGTAAGTTGAAACTTAGAGAAACTTTCATTAAACATTCCCTAATTTTTATTTAAAATGACCTCTTCCATACATTTTGGGATTGTTTAATTTTGCTTTCATAGATATCATTGGTTGTTTTATGACTTAGAGAAAAAGAACCTTTAGAATGAAATAAATTGTCTGAAATTTTTCTTATGTGTTTCAGGTAAGGATGCCATCTGTTCATTTTATGGTAGATAATGGTGGGGAAGTTGGGTGATAAAAACATTTAAAACTGTTAGGGCTTCAAGTTAAGCTCTAAATGATGTACATCTCTCCTTTGCTAAGTAGTGTAATGTATTCTATTTTAATGTTTAAATACACAAAGGAATGAATTATTCCTATATTGAAAGGTAAGATAAGTGGCAGTAGATGCTCCTCTCTTGGTATCTCAATTTTTATTGCTAATCAGTAGTAGCATTACTGCTGTGACATTTAATTATATTGTTCTTTTTTTGAAGATCTAATTTGTATGTTGAAACAAATGCAGAATAGATGAAAAAATCTGGCATGACTGTGAATGTTCTGTTGTATAATATGTGCTTTTCTTAATTATTTTTAACACGCAGTTAGGATAATTTGTTACAAATGTGTTTATGGCTTATCACAGCATATTAGAGAAAATTAATTCCCAACATTTTATTATGGTTAATGTCCATTTTCCCATCATTTATATTATTTAATTTGTAGATCTGATCTCTAAAAATACATCCCAGAGACCTTTGGCTTCTTTGGTACTTCATCGAGTAGGATATAGAATGTGAAAGGGACTATTTGTGAATTTCTTGGTAGCAGAGTAACCTTATTATAGGGCCACCCTGGAAGTTAGTGAGCTACATTGTCATTCAGAATTCATTCAACAAATATTTATTGAATCCCTACTACATGCCAGGCATGGTGCTACGTACTGAAATAGAAGAGTAAATAAGACAGTCCTTCGCCTCAAGGACTGGACCAAGCAGAGACTGGATATGAGGGATTTTGAATAGGGAGTTCAGACATTGGCTAGGGGACTGCACTAGGTGATCTTTAAGGAAGATTTTTTTTTAGAACCGCTAGTTTGTGAGATTGTATGAGAATGGGAAATCAAATAAGACAGTCTTTGAGGCTAAGAACAGAAACTAGAAAGGGATGGATGTTTAAAAATACAGGGTAGGGCAAAAGTAGGTTTATAGTTGTGAGTATACCTGTAATTCTTGTATTTAGGTATTGTAATACCTAAATTCTTGTATTATTTCCCATATGAACAACTGTAAACCTGAATTTGCCCCACCTTGTATATGAATGCACAAACAATTACTTAAGGTGGCATCTGAAGTGTAGAGACATCATAGAAATAAAGATAAACTGAGTTTGGGTCATGAATAAAAGTAAAATGTATACAAATCAAGCTGTAGAGTTTTGAAATGATCAAAATTGAGTTAGGTTTCAAGTCAAGATCTTTGGCTGAAAAAGTTTAGAATTTGCTTTTCTGAAGATTGGAGATTCCAGATACCCATAATAGGAAAATTTTTGAATATGTAAATCAATTTTAGTAATCTTAATTTAAAAAGTCTGGTAACAGTTGATTTCTTGAGCAGTACATCCAAGATTGTTTCAAATATAAAAGTGGAACAGAGCTTCCTTTATTTTCTAAATAATGAGTTTAACAAGTGACTTCTAGAGAAGAAAATCTCTTTTTTTTTTTTTGCTAGTACTCACCTGAGGATATTTTTTCACTAGAGTCCGAGTACATGAAATTCGTGCATGGGTAGGGTCCCTAGCAGCTGCTGGCTGGGGCCTCCCATCTCCCGGCTGCCTGCTGCTGCCACCGGCTGGGGAGGGTTGGATGGAGGGGGTGGGGAGCTGCAGGCAGTTGGCCGGCTGGCCCACTCCCAGTGAAACTCCTGATCAAGGGGACAATTTGCATACTAGTGGTAGGCATCCAGGGAGGAGCCCAAGCTGGCACGTTGCTTGCGCTCATCCCAGCCTGCTTGCGCCTGTGGCCACTGCTTAGTAGCGCTGCCGTGACGTTGGGAGAGGCTCCTGCTGCTGCAGCTGCGCTCTCCAGCCGTGAGCCTGGCTTCTAGCTGAGCGGCGCTCCCTCTGTGGTGGTCAGTGTGCATCATAGTGACTGGTCGACCCGTTGTTTGGTCGTAATGGTCACTTAGGCATATCCTATCTAATAATAGACAAACATGGTAATTGACCGTACCTTCGCTACGCCTCCAATTGGCTAATCAGCACGATATGCAAATTAGCCGCCAACAAAGATGGAGGCTAATTTGCATACTGCAGGCCGGGCAGGCCAGTGCGAGCCGCCATCCGGGCCCCCCGTGTGCTGCTTAAGCCCTGCCACCAGCTGGGACCCCCGTGTGCGGCCCTAGGCAGGCGGGGCTTGGCTGTGCGATTGGCCCAAGGAAGCCCTATTCTTGCAGGAATCCTCCTGCAATGGGCTTCTAGTATGTGTGTGTATGTGTATATACACACTTACATATATACATATACATATACATTTTATATCTTACACATACATATGTATACATATATATGTATGTATAAGATATAAAATATAATTTAACTATGTCATGTTGACTCAAGACTTCGTAAACATCAGTTATTATACTCTGTTGTGATGAGGGTAATGGACAATTGAGATACATTAAATTATTTGCCCTGGCCTATGGTAAAGCCCTCAAATTGCATTGCTTTTTGGATAGTTTTTATGTTTGCATTATGTTGTAATTCATCTCTTTGGGCTGTCAGCTGTCACCAGGCATCTATCATTTAGTATTTCTGTTGCCAGCAGTTGATTCCCTTTCTGACTTACTAGTAGAACTAAGCTGTAGGCCAAGAAACTGTAAAGAAGTGATTGGCTTACTTTATTAATAAGCAGTATATTCTGCCTCAGATTCTGAACTTTTTTAGAATATTTGATCAGGATTGTGGGTTTTAAAAAAAAAATTCTACTCTTATATAGAGTCTAGAGGCCCTCAGTGAATGCGTAACTCTGAAATCCTTTCAAAATAACCATTCTTTTCCCTATGATCTTATGGTCTTAGTCTTTCAAATTCCTTGCCCAGTAATAATTATTATTTTTTTAAAAAGATTTTTACATTGATTTTTAGAGAGAGGAAGGGATATGGAGAGAGAGAAATACATGTTGATGGTGAGAAAGAAACATGGATCAGGTGCCTCCTCCGTGCCCCCCCCTCCCCCCCGGGATCGATTCTGAAACCCGGGCATGTGCCCTGACTGGGAATCAAACCGGCAACCTTTCGATGCATGGGATGATGCCCAACCAACTGAACCGCCCAGTAATTCTTAACAAAAATGTTGATCTGCCAATACAAATCACTGTATTTTTTGTTTTTGGCTTTTAATTGGCCTTAAGTCGTCTTTTAATTGGTCAAGTTGTATAATGTGTGCTCCAAAAGCTGTTTCCTTTTTGTTCTGAGCTAGTTGTGTTGGGGCAGTGGGTTACTTGTCAGGCCTTTCCTTTCCTGAGTCTCTTCAATCTGCTTTGGTTTCCTCTATTAGCAGGATCTTCCTAACCAAACCATGGACAATTTATGAATTTGGTTATGCTTTAATCACAGCTGCTTAGCATCTGGAGATGTTTCCGTTCCTTACTTACTTTCTTGGTTCTGAACTGGAATATTAGGATGTCAGGCATAACAGTTTTCCTAATTCTTGGTATTTAGTGGCTATTTCCTCACTGTTGTGTTTATGCATTCTCAAATGAGGGTGTCATTCTCCACATACATTACCTAGTTGCAGAATTAACTAGGCAGGGTCAGAATACCCAGCTCTCCTTTTTGTCTCATCCTTCCTTCTGTATTTCATCCCCAGCTTCCTTCTCCCTCACTCCACTAGGTTTGTCTCCTATCTTTGTTGCTCACTTGAACCAGGGCTTCTTTCAGCTCCTTTTCCTCTTCTCTGTTAGTGAGTCTTGCTCCCTTTCAAGGAACCTTTTTCCCCAAAGAGCAGGGTAATTACTGTAATATTAAATAGGGAGGGAAGACTACAAAGCAAACCGGATAAGAGAGAAATTAATAACATAGGTTATTCTTTTCTGTCTCAGTTTCTGAACCTCAGTTTTCTAATCTGTGAAATAGAGATAATAATATCTACTTAATGAGGTATTTGTTGGAACTAAGCAGGATGCATATGTATATGTGTGTGTGTATCTATATATCTATATCTCTATATCTCTCGCTCCCTCTATCTCTATCTCTATCTCTATCTCTATCTCTATCTCTATCTCTATCTCTATCTCTATCTCTATCTGTCTAAGAAATGTGTGTGTGTGTGTGTGTGTGTGTGTATTTCTTATCAGGTAGATACACAATAAGTCATCAGTTATATTCTCCTTTCCCTTTATTTACAGATACAGTTTATGAGGAAATACAGTTTACTGATAGGTGTTGGCAGACAAAATAATTTCACGTTTAGTTTGGCAAGGTATTTATTACGTAGAATGTTACCTATACACTAACAAATACTGTATGGATACGGATGGGTTATATTCTAGCTGGTTGTAGCAGTGAAGAATAATCATAACTTACCAATTCTGTACATTTGCAGGGTACTGTTATTTAAAATGGGTTTTAAAGTTTTAAAAATCCTCATCAAAGGGTATGTTTATTGATTTTAGGGAGGAAGGGAGAGAGGTAGAAAGAGGAAGAGGGAGAGACAGAAACATTGGTTGCCTTCTGTACTCACTGTATTGGGGATGGAGCCCATACTATAACCTTTTGGTATATGGAATGGTGCTCTAACCAACTGAGCCACCCAGCCAGGGCTAAAATGGATTTTTAAAATAGATGTTGTAAGTATGAAATTGGATGAAATCACTTCTGGTAATCCCTGTTAACATGCACACTGAAACTGTTTGCAGTGGATCACGTAGCAGTCTCTGAGTTTAGGTGACCAGGCATGGTACTTTAAGGAAAGATTGCTTTATTAGAAGATGACTGTTAATGTAACTCTTCTTTTGCAAGGTTCTCCAGAGACACGCTATGACCCTGTCACGTTGACACTTTAAAATTTTAACCATCACACCTTTCAATAATCTTCCCTTCTACATTTTTCTACAGATAGATACACCATCAGGAATGGAATTACCGTCATGGTATCCTATTATAAAACAGGAAAGTGATCATGTTTCTCAGACACATTCATTTTTACACCCTAGGTGAGTATTGTCTCGTTAACCCTTCCTTCTTCCCTTTCTCCCTTCTCTCCTCCTCCCTTACTCCCCCCCTTCCTTACTCCCTCCCTCTATATGTCAGATACTATTCTAGACCCTGGGAATTCATGATATAGCTTTAGGCTTTCTTGTTAATAAATGAAATGAATTGTAAATTGTGTTGAACATTTATATTAACCTTTTAAAATTTTTTACTTACTTATTTTAGTGAGAGAGGGGAAGAGAAAGAGAGAAACATTGATGTGTTATTCCACTTTTTATGCATTCATTGGTTGCTTCTTGCATGTGCCCTGACTGGAGATCGAACCTGCAACCTTGACGTATCAGGATGATATTCTAACCGAGTTACCCAGCTAGGTCCAAAATAACCTTTCTTGGGTTTCTATGTTTTTTTTCTAGAAATAGGTCTTTTCATTTTTGTCCTTAAGTAAAAACAAAAGTTTTCTTTTAATTTCCTTACCTTTCTTCAAGAGGTAAATCACTCTTCAAAAGTTTGGTGTGTAACTTTGATTTTTAAAAATAAATCTTTTTGAAACTTAGATGCTTTCATAATAACCGCACCCCTCAAAGTAAAGTTTTCATATTTTCAATAAGAATGCTCCTTAATTTATTCAGTCCTAAAGTTTTATCTGCTACTATAAATATATACTAGTATTCTCCACAAGCATGGTGATGAAGAATCTTAGTCTTACTTTCATTTGCACAATTCCTATGTTCTTACTGCGTTTGAAATCTTTGGGTAGTATTAAACCTGTCAGTTTTCTTAGCAGAATGTTAAATTTCCATCCTCAGAATTAATGTAATTGGTAAAAAAAACAAAATAGATGTGTCCTATACAATGAGATGTAAGAAATTATTTAGAATTTAGAGCAAGCATGTCAGACTTGCGGCCAGCGGGCTGCATGCGGTCCACAACGAATATTTTTGCAGCCCAGCCAAAATAACAATATGTAAGAAGTGTTTTAATAAAAATTTCATAACTAAATTTTTACAATATATATACTTATTAACGAACTACAATGTTCGCTAATGACTGATTATTATAATTGCGTTGCATTCATTTCCCTTACGCGCCTCACGCGCAGGCGCACCATTTCTCTCCACGAATACTGGCAGTGATATTTTAGCAGCCGATTGCCATGTCATTAGTCTTGTACTGACTGACTTGTTTGGTGTGTGCAACAGAAAATATTTCGCTTTTGGAGAACAAGAAAAATAGGTTTATTTGAGTTACGCTTATTAATTTGTGCAGTTATTCAGTGTCTGGTAAGTTAATGTTCAAACAAAAATATTAATTTTTATTAAAATGTCCTATTATTTTATGTTAACAATTACTCATTTCGGCCCTTTGTAGTAAGCATGTCTCTACCGAAATAAACCTACGTTTCCATGAAAATTGAAGCTTTTGTTTCTTTGTGGCCCACATAAACGTAAACCTTGTTTATTTGGCCCGTGATGCCTTTGAGTTTGACATGCTTGGTTTAGAGATTAAAGTATGTCAGTTAAATGGTTGCATCTTTTGGCTAAAGGTCATAAAGATTGTAGTTAATAATATGATACTTAAATATCTAGCTCATCTCTATTCCATGAGTCTCTCAGATAATGTACTGAACAATTTTATGCAAACTTCGAGCAAAATTGGTAGATATATCCCTTTGATCTTAGTTTTGCATAATTTACTGTTACTGTTTTATCAAATACATAGGAAGTACAAAAGTATTTTAGAAGATAGCTCTGTTGGGTTTGATACATTCAGAATGCCTGTTCTCTCTCTGAGCTGTTTAAGATGGAAGGGCCCTGGGAGCTCCCCGTTGGTCTGTGGTGAAACAGGCCAGAGCCAAGAAGTGTAGGGCTGAATCAGCCTCACCATAACAAAGAACAAGGGTTTGTTGCTTTAGAGGAGTGATGGGCAAGAAAACAGTCCTCCGAAATAGCATATGGTGCTTTCTTTCTGAATAAACCTTATCTACTTGGGGTTGTGAATGGCTGTGAAAGTGCTCCGTGCTCTTAGATCGCAGGTGGTTTTGCGGGGAGGAGAAGAAATGGTGATTTTCTTCTTTAGTGAGTGTCCTTTTAGTGCTTAGAAATTATTTTTTGCAAAATAACAAAAATCTCTCCATGATTTTGCTTTTACTGCCTAAAATACTGACTTTTTAAAGAATTCTTTTCTGTGACCTTTATTTTCTTAGTTGTTATGTTGTCTGTTTTGGTGGAAAAAAATTGTTTAACCATAGAAATAGATGTAACACATTTCGCTTTTTACCTAAATGTAATGTGTCTTATTATGCCTTTCTTTGTTTTCAGCTACTACTTATACATGTGTGATAAAGTGGTTGCCCCAAATGTGTCACTCACTTCTGCTGTATCCCAGTCTAAAGAGGTCACAAAGACAGAGGCAGGAAAATCCATACCAAGACAGCCAGAGAAGCCTTACAGTAGTGGAAGACATCAAAAAACAGTGTCTTATCCAGAAGTCTCACTGGAGGAACAGGAGAAAATGGATTTAAAAACAAGTAGAGAATTACGTAGACATTTAGGTAAGTATTTCTATATTTAAATTCCATATTAAAAAAGTGTTGGGTATTTGATTTTTCAAAGAGGATTTCTGTTTAAGGGACTTTTTCAGATAATTGAGGTTTTTATTGTAAAAAATGTTGAGTGACTTCTTAGAACATCAATTGCTGTACTTTTCTAGAATGGTGATAGCTATAGTGGCTAATGAGATAGATATATAGGTTACACAGCTTCATGCTTGCAAGTGACTTTTGTCTGATTATTTTTCCCCCTTCCTGCCTTTTTGCTGTCAAATTTCTTTGAAAGGTCCTTATTTTTCTTTTTAATTTTCTGTGAACTGAGAAGCCATTTAACTTATAATACCAAGAAGTATATGTAAGTGTATTTAGGTATAGGACTCAGGGAAACTTAGTCATGGAATAAGGAAGGATTGAAAACTTGTAGCTGTGGGAGCCAGGCAGATGGCACAAATGCAGAATGTTGGCTGGACATCTAAAAAAGAGCTGCCTAGTTACAGTGCCTTTTATAACACTGGACCAAACAAGATATGTTCACTCAAATGCTGCCTCGTTACCCTCCATGTAGCAGCAGAGCTTTGCTTATAGCTTAGGGAAATGTGACAGTTATTTCAGCTTTGTGGGAGCCGTTGAAGAATCTGTAGTCATTTAACTTTTCATACATAATTGAGATTCTTTTTTTGGGGGGGGGGGAGGTCTGTACTTTAATTTTGAGAATTTTAAAACTTAGGTTCTTTTGGATTTAAATATGGTACATAATTACTAGCGTACCATTATGCTCTATTTGCATTATATTTTCCAAATTAGTGAATTCTAGCGATTGTTAAAAAGTTATTGAGATATAATTCATTTACCTTAAATTTACACTTTTAACATGTACAGTTAGTTCAGTGACTTAGTAAATTCACAAAGTTGTGCAATGATCACAACTATTTAAATTTGAACATTTTCATTACTCCAAAAGAAACTATAAACCATTGGCAGTTAACTCTCCATTCTCCCCTGTCAACCACTAATCTATTTCCTATCTTTATGGATTTGCCTATCCTGAGCATTTCATATAAAAAGGATGATACAACATGAGGCCTTTTGTTGTCTGGCTTCTTTTACCATCTTGATTTCCATAGCTCTCAAATAAGCCTTGAAATTGGTAATTGTGAATTCTTACTTTGTTACTCTTTTTAAAGATATTTTGGTTATTTTGGATTCCTTGCATTTCCATATAAATTTTAGAATCAGCTTGTCCATTTCCACTGGGATTTTGATAAATATTGCATTGAAAAAGTAGATTAATTTGTTATTACCAGCTATCTTAGTCTGTTTGGGCTGCTATAATAAAAATAGCATAGGCTCGGTAGCTTATTCCACAAACACTTATTTTTCATGGAGGCTGGAAGGTTTATGGTCAGCAGATTTGGTGCCTGGCAAGGCCCTACTTTCTGATTCACAGATAGCCATCTTCTCACTGGGTTCTCACATGGTGGAAAGGATGGGAGAGCTCTCTGGAGACTCTTATGATGGCATAAATCCTGTCATGGTGGCTCTCCCCTGATGACCTTATCATTATCTCCCAAAGGTCCCATCTCCTAAAACATTACATCAGGGGTTAGGATTTCAATATGAATGCTGGGCTAGCGGGGTGGAGGTCACTAACATTCAGTTCATGACACCATCTTAACAATATTACGTCTTCCAATCCATGAACATGGGATGCCTTCCTGTTTGTTTAGGTCTTTAATTTCAATGTTTTGTCATTTTCGTTTTTGAAGTCTTGTACTCCTTTGTTGAAGTTATTCCAAGGTATTTTATTCTTTTTTATTTCATTTGTAACTGGGTTTTTTTTCTTAATTTCATTTATGGATTGTCCTACTGACTTAGCAGAGTGATATTCATACTTTGTTACTTTATTTTTGCCCCTTAAAGATCCATCAATCTCAAATAACTCTGTAAGTAAAAAGAAACCTGAGTCTACCACTTGTAACATAATCAGAGACACAAGCAAGGCGGGAATTGACCATGATGCAGCAGCTTCATCTCCACTTCTTGTCAAAGATGTCATTTGTGAAGATGATAAAGGAAAGATTATGGAAGAAGTAATGAGAACTTATGTAAAACAACAGGAAAAATTGAACTCAATTTTGCAGAAGAAGCAACAACTTGAGATGGTAAAATTGTTATCTAACTAATAGCCCTAATGAAGATACTTTTGCATATTCTTAAAAATAGTCAAGATGAGATGCTGCAAATTTATTTATAATATATAAATTATTTTGTTTTATACTCATAAGCAATTTTAATATACTTTTAAATTTTTAGAGAAAAGCTTTTCAAAATAATTACCTCTACATAGAATTGATATGACAGCTGAATTTTAGATGTTTTATGTAGTATTTTTTCTTGAGTTGAAATTTTTAGCATGATGGAAATGAGTACAAACTGTAATGTGATTTTGTATATTACAGGAAGTTGAAATGTTGAGTAGTTCAAAAGCAATGAAGGAACTCACTGAAGAACAGCAGAATTTACAGAAAGAGCTTGAATCTTTGCAGAATGAGCATGCTCAAAGAATGGAAGAATTTTATGTTGAACAGAAAGACTTAGAGAAAAAATTAGAGCAGGTAATGAAGCAAAAATGTACCTGTGACTCAAATTTAGAAAAAGACAACGAGGCTGAATATGCAGCACAGGTAAGAATTACTCAGTTTGAATAATGTTGCCCTTTCAATGTGGAAATTGAAGCTGTTACCTTCTCTGTTAAATTATTTTTTGGCAAGCTCATTGGGATTTCAAAACTTAAAATTCTGTTCAAAAACACAAATTTATGTGATATCATCCAAGATGATTTTTTTTTTATTTTATTGATTTTTTTTTTTTTTTTTTACAGAGAGGAAGGGAGAGAGACAGAGAGTCAGAAACATTGATGAGAGAGAAACATCGATCAGCCGCCTCCTGCACATCCCCCACCAGGGATGTGCCCGCAACCCAGGCACATGCCCTTGACCAGAATCGAACCTGGGACCCTTCAGTCCGCAGGCCGATGCTCTATCCACTGAGCCAAACCGGTTTCGGCCAAGATGGTTTTTTTTTACCTTGATTTATTTCTTGAAACTTTTATTGGGTTTCTGTAGTGTAGTTGCCAAAATTGATAATTTCTAGCTATCTGAATATCAAGTGTTACATTGTTTTAAAATATTGGCTTTCCAATAAAAAAATTAACAAACATGAACTGTTGACCACTATGTTCAAAAGCACGGGAGCAAAAATGAATAGTAGCTCACTTCTTAGGGAAGATGAACAATAATACTTGACATGGGCAGGCTGTGATGATGAAAGGTATGCTAAAGTGTAGGGCATAATGAAAGTACGCCAGGTGTTCAGTCCTCCTTACCCTTGGTTTTTCCCTCAGTCAATGTCAGAGCAATAGTATTAGCTAATCAAGGTTTGTATATGCATGAAATTGTTCATTTTGTAAAGAGTAATTTGAAGGGCAATCTTTGCCATGATGTGAGGATTAAGTGGAAACACAAAACAGTGAAAACTGACACAGTCTTTTAAATCACACAGCTGGCAGAACTAAGACAGAGATTGGACCATGCCGAGGCTGATAGGCAAGAGCTCCAAGATGAACTCAGACAGGAACGGGAGGCAAGACAGAAGTTAGAGATGATGATAAAAGAGCTAAAGCTGCAGATTTTGAAATCAAAGACTGCTAAAGTATAGAAACCTTTAAAGAGATTCATCTGTGTGTTTCTGACAGAGTTTATTTTTGTTTGTTTGCTTTGGTAATTGAATTCTGAACTGCTTATTTGCATGAAGATAACTAGGCATTCTATCCATTTGTAGATCAGAGAAAGTGGAGAGATTATATATTAGTACATAAATTTTTACATTTCCAAATGAATGAACATGTATGTTTCTTTGTACTTTTTTTTCCCAAACAACTCGGTAACAACTCTATGGTTTCAACTATTAGATAATCTGCCTATATTTCTAATGCAAATTTAACAGTTGTATACTTTTTAAAAGCTGCATTGTGTGATGAAAAATAGTTGTGAATTTTGTGATCCATATTTCAGACTCAATTTTAGATACAATAGTGGTTGTCATATTTCAAATATATGGAGATATTCAAGGGGTTGAATCTCCTTTTTTCATTATTACAGTCTCCTTTGAAGTTGATAATGCTATACTCATTATTATATACAAAATTTGCTTTTATTTTGTTCTTATTATGGAATGAATTTTCTTCATTTCTCTTCTTAATGTCTCCTCAGAGACATTTTGTCAAAAGAAAAATTTCATTCATGAGGTTATAGCACACCCCATGGGCATAATGGGGATGGATAATATGCTCTGTTATAATCCTGCTGCTAAACGCAAGAAACAGTTGTAATTTTTTTTTGCTTTAAATATGGTTATATTTAGATTTTTTTTTTTAATGCAGCAACTTCAGGAGAGGGAATAAAATGTAAAAATTTCTGAACTTTGTTAAATGTTTATGTTGTTAAATAGTGGTGTTGAAATGTTACTGTTCTTGAGAAAAACTGATACCATTGATTTCTATACAGTCCATAATCTTCCTGTACAGTTTTTATATGTAGTTATGGGGCTTACTGAAATTTGTATAATGGATTTGTTTTCCTTACTGCCTTTGTTTTCCTTTAAGTTGTAAAATATTAAATGTCTTAAAGGTTATTTTGGACTTTTGTATGTTTAAATGTTAAGTCTTATCAAAATTTGCACAAATGGACCATTTCAATTACTACTTAATATCAAAGTCAGGAATTTACAGTCAACTGATAGAGTGTGTGATAGATTAATATAGGAAAGTTTAGTTATCTGCTAAAGGATTTTTAGATAATTTTTAGGAGGTAGGAATCTTATAGTTTAGGAGAGGAGCAACAGCTGCACTTTTTTTTTCCTTTTTGCACAGAAAAGTGTCATTTTTTTAATGGCAAAGTTCATATTAGTTAATTCTTGGCTTAAGAGATATTAGGTGAAATTTTTAGTATGCATTTTTTTAAGGAAGTTTTCTGAAGCTACTATTAATTGACATTATTAGCCCATGAATTTTATGTTTCTCATGTTCTTGCCTAAGGTACTGAATGAAATTACTTGAGCTAAATCTATTTTTGAAATAAATTAGCTAGGGTTATGTACTATTCCCAGCATAGATGATAGGTACTCTAATGGTATAGAACTTCAAAAATCAGTAGGTTATCATTTAACCAGTTATTTTCATATTTTACTTAATGGTACTAATGTATCCTAAAAGGATTTTATAATTCTGAAAGTATAGTTTTTTCACTAGTGTGAACTAAATGTGTATTTTCAATTTACCATTTAAATTTTGCTGTATTAATCCTGCAATTTAATTTGTTGATTTTTGGAATCTCCTCAAGGAGGAACAGATGTTAAAAAATGACATACGAGAACAGTGTTAAAAATGACATACCCTCCTAATACTTTTTATTTAAATTGGAGAAAGAAAAATCACAGAGACATTCTACGATACAGTTTAATTTTAGTTGTGAATTAGTGTCACAGCTAAGCTTTTTGGGTGACTTAACTTAAGCTCTTATAATTTTCTTTGATTCTAATCAGTCAAAATCTTTCTACTCATGCTACTTAGTAAATGATAAGCTTAAGTTTCAACCCAGAACTTCTAAATTGCTTCATCTTTGAAATATGTTACTTAAAAATCCTAAATAGTGCTTAAATACCTTTAAATTATCATAAACTCTTAATTTAAAATTGAGCGAAATATTTTTTTCTGGTCCCTCACATAATAAAAACTTGTCACATGTAGTCTTCATTTTCCCCAAGATACATTGATGTTGCCATAGGTTTCTGTCTAACTTTCTGGAATACAGTTTTTTAGTCAATTGTAAATGTACCTATTCTGGTGAAAAGTAATTTTAAGTTAAACTGTACCCCATAGCTTGAAAATACAGAGATTTTGTAATACTTTAAAAGTGGCCTCTGCTAAATTACCTTGCCCATATAAACTTACTCTATTCTTTGCATGCTCATTTTGTGTGTTGATTGCTATCTTAAAGTTTGTTTTGGTGTTGTTTTTGCGTGCTAATTCATTAGGCAAGCAGATTTTCCCTCAGATTTTATAATACTCTAGGAAAAATACAAAAATTATTACTTTAAAAAGCTGCATTAAAGGAACAGCCTATCAAAAGTGCTAAAGCATCTTTAGAAGGAAGGGAACGATATTAGCTTACTGGGTGGTAGGTGATGTTTAATTTGGGTGATGATAGTTTCTGTACTCTATGAGGAAAAGGTACCAAATTTATAAAGGTAGTAAATGTAAAATCTGCTGTCATTGAGGAAGCTCAAAACCACCCTAATTTCACAAATTCACTTGTAAACACTATGAAAGGATTTGACTGACAACGTAAGTTTGGCTTGTGCTTTATTTTTGTAAAGCATATTCTTTTGCTTGAATTTCTGTGTTCATGAGAATTAGGATGTTTCATGCTTCTTGAACTAATTTTATAGCATATTTAATATATTACCAGTTGGAATATAAATCATTTGTACATATTGAATTAAAAACCAATTACTAAAGTAGGTGAAATAGACTGAGTACAGTATTTGCAGATTATTAATTTATTTGAAGTCATGTCAGAACAACCAATTTATTTGCACATCTGTGGCCTCTGAGGGAAAGTAAAATGATAAATGAGTAACATGCTTAAGGTAGTTCCCTAAAATTAATTGTAAAGCTGGTGTTGAAGGCTTTTGATCAGCTCTAAAATTTTCTTCTCTACGAAAAGACTTAACGTTGTGATTGTTTAGGGAACAATCTTTATTTTTATTTGGTTTTATGCATTTAATCTGCACAACAGGACATTAAAAAATAATATAATGAAAAGCTGTGCTCAGACTATACATCTATTTCTGTGCTTGGAATTACTTGTTAATAGTTTTTAATTGAAGTTGTCAGCAATAAGGGACACATTACTGATGTATTATATATTGTGGGATTGAATAAGCAGCTTAATTTTTTTCTAGTATAGAATACTTGTGCGTTTCTGTTGGGAAAATTTATATAGGTATTCTATATTGCATCTTGTTTAAAAGGACAGTCTTTTTGTTTTGTTTGTAAAATCTTTCCATTTTAAATGGCTTTAAACTACATAATGCAATTGGGGCCTGTTTTTTAAATAATATAATTAAATGTCTTATATAGTGCTACTGTTTTTGAATTAGAAAGTGATCAAATGTAATAACAAATTTAAAAGTTAAGCCCAGAAAACAAAAGTGTATTAAATTAGTTGAATGTAAAATTTACAAGATTTTCTTCAATATAGATACCTCAACTTGAAAATAAAGCACAGCATACTTAAAGTAGTTCTAGTAAAAATGTCCTACCTAAATTACTAAATCTAGGACACCTTTTGGGGGATTATAGTTTGGGAGAAATAAAATATACTTGTTTTTAACCATCCTGTTAGAAGTATTTCTTTATCCTGATAATATTAAGCCAACACTGTAGTCTTAAATTATTTCTGAATTTTAAATCTGTGAAGGCAGTAAATGAAATACCTGTCTGCAACTGTTGAAACAAATTGATGACTACATTAACCATAATTCAATATAAAATTTTGCCAATGATGTACAGTTTTATGGTTAAAATTGCTGTGGTTGGTTGTATTACATGACACAAAACTGTCCTCTACCTCACGTGAAATAGATATTTTATATGGTTTTACTATAAAACAAGACTCATCTATTTGGTCACTTAGTTTACAAATTTTGAATTATATTTATTGAAACATGACATACTGTGCTCTTAGCTTATACATACCTCAATTGTATTTTGTGCTGTTTTCCATTTTCATGCCTTGTAAATAACTTGTATAGATTGTGGATTAAATTCCAAATAAAAATTTTTAATGCCAATAAAACTGTTTCAAGCCATTTTAGTATCCTGTGCAAGCCTATCCCTTAAAAATTGACATTTTCTTCTTCTTTTTTTTTTACTTTAAAGTCTATTATTCATTACACACTAAGTGACTGAGTTAAGAAACCTTTTAAAAATATATAAATATAAAGCACATGAACATACTAGCTTTTAGTGATTATCCTCTTTCATGATGCATGGACTCCTGCTTTAATGATTTCCCCATATCCTCTACCCCCACTTTTGGTATTAGTTACCTATTCCTGTATAACAGAATTAAGCAGCTTGAAACAACAAGTATCTCTCACATATTATCTGAGGGGCAGGTTAGTGTGATGGTTCAGTAGCTCTTAGAAGAGTGCAGTTATGATGTTACCTGGGCTGAAGTCACCTGTGTGCTGGACAGGTGGAGATCTGCTTCTAAGCTCACACTCCCAGGGCTATTGACAGGCGCTTAGTTCCTCACTGTGTGGACCTGTCCACGGAGCTCTTCATAACATGGTGATGGCTTCCCCCAAATGAGTGTTACAAAGGAGAGAGAGTGATGTCACAACCTTTGATGACATAGACCCTTAAGTCACAGACTGTTCCTTTTGCCTTATCCCATTTGTTAGAAGTGAGTCATTTAAGTCCAGCCTATACTCAATTGGAGGGACTTCCACAAGGGCATGAAGTCCAGGAATTAGGGATCATTGCTGGCCATCTTAAAGTCTGATTACCAGACCTTACCCCCCCCCTTTTTTTTTCTGTGACAAAATAAAGTGTATAATTCAGTGGCAGTAAGTACATCCACAATGCTATGTAACTATCACCACAATTTCCAGAACTTTTTCATTATCTGAAATAACTCCGTATTCATCTTTACGCCCCAGCTTTTAATAGCCCAATTCTATTTTCTGCCCCTGAATTTGCCTATTCTAGATGCCTTATACAAGTGGAATCATAAAATATTTTTCATTTTGTGTCTGACTTTTTTCTGGGCTGTCTGCTGTCCTTATGCCAATACCACACTATTTTGACTATGGTAGCTTCGTAATAAGTTTGGAAATGAAATGTGAGTCTTCCAAATTTGTTCTTTTTAAAGATTGTTTTGGCTATTTGGGGGTCCCTTGAGAGTCCATATAAATTTAATGTGGGTTTTTCTACTTTTACAAAAAACACCATTGGGATTCTGATAGGGATTGCCTTGAATCTGTGGATCACTCTATATAGAATTGTCTTTTATTTTTTTAATCCTCACCCAAAGATACGCTTTTATTGATTTTAGACAGGAAGAGAGAGACGGGGAGAGAGAAACATCGATTGGCTGCCTCCCCCACTCACCTGATCGGGGTTTCAACCCACAACCTGGATGTGTGCCCCCGACGTGGAATCAAACCCATGACCTCTTAGGGTGCACAGGATGATGCTTCGACCAATGAACCACACCAGCCAGGGCTAGAATTGTCATCTTAATATTGGGTTCCAACCTATGAGCATGAGAGGTCTATTTCTTTATGTCTTCTTTAATTTCTTTCAGGAGTATTTTGTAGTTTTTAGTCTGCAAATCTTTCTCCACCTTGTTTGAACTTATTCTTAAGTATTTTTTTGTTTGATGTATTGTGAATGGAGTTATTTTTTAAAACAATATGTTTTTATTTATTTTAGTGAAAGGAAGGGAGAGGAAGCGAGATAGAAACAAAAATGATGAGAGAGAATCATTGTTCAGCTGCTTCTGCATGCCCTCTTCTGGGGATCAAGCCCCAAAACCTGGGCATGTGCCCTGACCAGGAACCGAACTGTGACTTCCTGGTTCATAGGTCAATGCTCAACCACTGAGCCACACAGGCTGGGCTGGAATTGTTTTGTTAATTTCCATTTTAGATTGTTCATTGCTAGTAAGTAGCAAATGCAATTGATTTTTACATGTTGATTTTGTGTCCTGGAACTTTGCTGAATTCATTCATTAGCTCTGACAGTTTCTTTTTGGTGTGTGTGAAATCTTTAAGGTTTTTTACATATAAGATCACATCATCTGCAAACAGATAATTTTCTTCCTTTTCAATTTGGATGCTTTTAATTTCTTTTTTGCCTAATTGCTCTAGCTAGAACCTCTAATACTATGTTGAATAGAAGTGGTAATAGAATGTCTGCTTTTTTTTTTTCCCTGCTCTTATAAGGAAAGCTTTCGGCTTTTCACCACTGAGTCTGATATCAGCTATATGTTTTAAATAAAATTGACCAAGGTGGAGAAAGATTTGTACACTAAAAACTACAAAACACTGCTGAAAGAAATTAAAGAAGACATAAATAAATAGACCTCTCATATTCATAGCTTGGTTTTTCATATGACCTATTTATCACATTGAAGAAGTATTTTTATCATTAAAGAGTATTGAATTTTGTCAAATGCTATTATTTAATTGAAATACATTTGACATATAATATTTATATATCGTATAATATGCTGTTGAATTCGGTTTGTTAGGTTTTTGTTGAGTTTTTTTTTTTGCATCAATAGTCATAAGGGATATTAGTCTGTAGTTTTGTCAAGTTTTTCTGTTTGTAGTGTCTTTGGTCTTGATATTGGAATACTCCTGGCCTCGTAGAATTAGTTAGAAAGTATTCTCTTTGCTTTGATTATTGGAAGAGTTTGAGAAAAAGTGGTGTTAATTATTCTTTGTTTGGTAGAACTAATTAGTGAGGCCATCTGGTCCTAGGCTTTTCTTTGTTGGGAGGTTTTTGCTTATTGATGTACTCTCCTTACTAGTGATAGGGTTATCCAGATTGTCTTCCTAAGTTGCTTCTGATAGATTCTGTGTTTCTAAGAATTTGTTCATCAAAGTTATCTAGTTTGATGGTATATCCTTGTTTATAGTATTCTCTTAAAGTTCTTTTTGTTTCTGTACAACTGGTAGAAATTACCCATTTTTATTTTTTTATTTGAGTCTTGTGTGTTAGTCATTCTAACTAAAGTTTTGTCAATTTTGTTCTTTCTCCTTTTTTCGTACTGTTTTCTTTTATCCTTTATTATTATTATCTTACTCTTCTTTTTTAATTAAAAAAATTCTTTTGACATTTGTGTCGAGGACTGACTTTCAGTAGTTGGCAGTGCCAATAGTTGGCAGTGTCAATAGTTGGCAGTGAGGAAGCTGCTCTGCCGCTACCCCGCCCAGAAGCAGGCCGTCTAGGAATGGCTTCGTGCCAGGCTCCCTGTGGCATGAACAAGTGTGGCATGACCATGACCGGGAGGGGCGGCTCCCATTTCAGCTGCACCCTGTTTCCCGGGACCAGCGGCTCTGCACCAGACCAGATCCAGAGTTTTCGACCTTAAAGCTAGAACTTCAGTTTGGCAAGCTTTACGGGAAGGTGTTTAGCTCCAATGACAATGATTACTATTTGCCCTGGCCTGACACTGACACTCAGCTAGAAACTGGACTTACCAGAATGTCAAGCACAAGTTTCTGTCTTTGAAAAACTCCCAGACACCTGAACAGATTATTTCAAGCAGCATGACTAAGTTTTTTTTTTTTTTTTTTTTTTTTTTTTAAAAAAGTTTTTTTTAAAACCTGGCACAGGAAAGCAGTGACATTCTACATGAGCCAAAATAGCCAGTCTTTCTCTGCAAATACAGTAGTAGGGGAATATGAAGAGTCCATCTAGCTCAACTTGAAGGGCTAGCTGTGATCCTGTTCTAAATGACACCAAAACAGAACTCTGAGAGATGTGAGCTGTGGGGAGGGGAAATTATTGGGAAGCATTATAGGCAGAAGGAACTGCACGAGGATAGGTTGGAGGCTAAGTAATGAATGCAAGATAATACTATCCGAGAAAACAATTCACCCAATTAAATGAGAAACTAAACAGTACAATTTGGGTAATTCATGTTTTGAGAAAAGCATGCCTAAGGCACCGTGGGAACCCTTCAGAACTTTATAGGAAGACACAGGAAAATCTTGTCATAGGAAGTTCTTGGGCTAATTAATTTTGGGTGATTGGAAAGTAGCTGGGTGGAGACAGTCATTTCCTGAGGATATAGGGCAGGTGGAAAGCATAGGGAATGAGAAAGAGTGGCGTTTTTCTATGAGGAACTACCTAGAAGTTCATCATGACAGCTGTGGACATTGCTTTAGGGTAGTGGGCTGCACAATGGAGGGGGGAGGGGTTGCTGTGGGAGTTGTGTCATAAAAGGCCTGTATGATCTGGGACCCTAAAGGGGTTGAACTATGTTGAAGGTGAAGAGGACTGCCAATGAGATGGTGACATAACAATCAGAATGGCCCTACTGTGTATAGGGACATGAGTACTCTTTTTTTGAAAAAAATCAATTGTTCTGTTATTTTCAGCTTAAAAAAATTTTTTTTTATTGATTTCAGAGAGGAAGGGTATGAGTACTCTTTATAGACCCTTATAATAATAAATATTTTAAAATATGGAAAATATTTTAAATTAAAAAACATTAAAAAATTTTAAATTATAAAATGAACTCGTGTTCATTATGGAAAACTGGAAAATGCCTAAAGAACAAAAGAAAAAAAGTCCTCAGTCTCATTACCCAAAGGAACTGCTTATTAACATTTCTGTGTATATTTTCCAAATATATTTATATATATTTTAAAACCAGTCTCCAATTGTACAGGTGTTTTGAAATAAAATTTAGCAATTTGTATTTTGAAATTAATATTTTATAACAGCTACTTTTTATTTGAACACTTAATTGAAATGTAAATTGAAAAATGAACACTTTAATAATAAATTTTCTTAGATTTTAGAAGCTGGAGGAAAGAATATACATATTTAAATTATTTTGCTATGTGTTGCTGATTACTTTTGAAAAGGAGTGTATCAGTTGTGCTATCGGTATTTTGTAAGGTTCATTCTCACAACCTTGGCAAATCATTTTTACATAGCATTAACGAGAGGCTGTGAGAGCCCTCCAGTGGCCAAGCTAATTTCTGCAAAAATATTATCAGTGAAATTAAAAAGGAATTGTATCTAGTTGCTAAATCTTACTGGCAAAAAGAGGGGAGTGATTAGAAATACCTTAGCCTGTAGTCAGAGAAGAGATACCATTGGCTTTCCTTTCAAATTCTTGTTCATCTGCTACCAGATTATAAAATGTCTTGAGTTCCATTGCTGTGTAACAGGAAGGATAAGATTGTATTGGTTTTAAACAGGTTTACAAACAATGGATTAATTATTTTTTGGTATAAAAGCTAATATTTATTGAGACTTACTATGTGTTAGGCCCTTTTCCAAGTATTTTGCATATAACAATGCATTCAATTCACATGGCTATTATGAAATAATTATTATTTTTGATATCATTTAACTGGCAGGAAATAGAATATTAGTTACTAAACAGGGGTACTTGACAAAAAGGTTAAATAACTTTCCCAAGGTTAACTCAAGTAGTAAGTAGTGGAGCCAGGATTCCAACCCAGTGCCCTAACACCCTGCTCTAATGTCTCCCTTGGATATTGGTGTCCAAGAATGTTCTCATTGAGGATAATTTCATAAAGAAGAATTTTTATTTATGTAAGAAACAAGCAAATAAAAGAAAACAGTTCTTTGGAGACACAGGCTTCTAGCCATTTTTAATGGAGCAGTATAGTGTCGATAACAATCGATGATTTTATAGTTTGTATTGAATGAATGAATATGAGAGGACACGATAGTTTTGATCACTTTATAATTCATACATTTTCAGTAAAAGACAAAGTTGGACAAACTGCTCTGTATTTTGATGTTCTAGGTAGCTGAATGAAAACAGCTGCTCTTAATTTCTAAGATAATTTAATGGTGTGGTTTTCTAATTAATTTTCTTATTTTTCCTTTTGGTACTTACATACTTTATTACTATTATATTTTTAGAAAATGTGAACTCCAGTTTAAGCTAAAAATAAGGACTTCTTAAAAATATATATTTTATTGATTTTTTACAGAGAGGAAGGAAGAGGGATAGAGAGTTAGAAACATCAATGAGAGAGAAACATCGATCAGCTGCCTCCCGCACACCCCCCACTGGGGATGTGCCTGCAACCAAGGTACATGCCCTTGACCATAATCGAACCTGGGACCCTTCAGTCCGCAGGCTGACGCTCTATCCACTGAGCAAAACTGATCAGGGCTAAAAATAAGGACTTTTACTGTTCCTCAAAAAATATGACCTCATAGGTTGAATTAGACATGATTTCATCCAGTGTGTTCTGAAAGTTCTGGTAGAGAAACAGATAAATAATTGGTTGTTTGAAGGCAGAGGAGAGAAAACATTCTGGAAAGGACCCAAACCTAATACTCCAGGTACAAGGTTTATGTTATTTTGCTTTATCTCCAAGCTGAAGGAGGGGAAATTTGTAATAAAATGCTCTCTAAAGGAATGGTATTATAATTGCACCATGAGGGCCAAGAAATGGGACCCCCAAAAGGCATTTTCCCCTTTAGTAGCTGAATTTGAAATTCCACATGGAAGTAATTTGTGGAGGTGCTGCTGCTCTTCTCTTGATGGAGATACTACGATTGAGGCCAGCATCTTCAGGTGATCACACTTTCATGCTTGAGACCCGAGCACCACACATCCCTTCTGTTGGAGATGGTGCCACCATACCCAGGGCAGCAGGTGGGTACCCGAGACCACAAAGGACCTTTAGTTTGTCTCTTGTCCACCCCTAGACCAGTTCTAGTCCTCACCTCCTTATTTATTCTACCCCTTGTCTTCAGATTCCCATTTGCTGTGAACTGAATATTTGTGTCTCCTCCCAATGCGATGGTGTTTGGAGGTAGGGCCTTTGGGAGGTGATTCGGCCATGAGGATGGAGCCCTCCAGAATGGGATTAGTGCCTTTATAAAAGAGACTCCAGAGGACTCCCTTGTCCCTTCCACCATGTAAGGACACAGAAAGGAGGTTGTTGTCAATGAATCAGGGGGAGGACTCTCACCAGACACTGAATCTGCCAGTTGGTGCCTTGATCTTGGACTTACAGCCTCCCAAACTGTGAGAAATAAATTTGTTGTCTCTAAACCACCCAATCTGCGGTATTCTGTTATTGCAGTCGAAACCAACGGAGGGAGTAGCCTAGTGAAACTCGGAGGCTTGCAAATTCAATCTCTCTTTTTTTGAACCCTTCCGTTCAGCTCCATTGAACAGATGTGTACCAAGCGCTTGCTTTTATGTTTTCTAGGTACTGTGCCACACTCGGGTTTCAGTGATCAGGAAAACAGACAAAACCCCAAGACTCACAGGGCATTTCATTTTTCAGATCTGTGTTTGATACCTTTGCACACACTATGCACTTGTACTACAATATTTCTAAAAATGTGTGTGTATGTGGTATTTTCATATTATCAAATATTAAATTCACTAGAGAAATTTATCCTTCAAATGGGTGTCTTTTTCAAAGCACTTTTTAAAATGAATAATCTGACCAAAATAATTTCATATATGTCCTCTGTTTTCATATGTTTGGTTCCCTAAAGAGATGCATCTTTTTTAATATATGAAGAAAGTTTCTACGAAGAAATGTACACTTCATTTGGGTCTAATAATTGTACACGTGGAACGTAGGAAGTTGCCACTAATCTTGTTTCTTTTACACAGAAAATGCTTTACCAGCCATGCAATGATCAAAGACAACCACTAGTAGTCACTGTGAGCCCACTCCTTTGCCCCAAGCTTTGCTTTCAACGTGGGCTCGCCAGGCTTGCAGCTAACACTTTGCGAATGCGACAGGAGCCACACATTAGTTTGACTGACCATTTTTAGATAATTTTTAGGCAAATGGGAGAACATTTAACCAGGTGTTTTCCTTCGTTTAGTACACACTGACTGGCTCTCTAAGCCTCCCCTTTAAATATCTTCAAATAAGAATAAAATTAAGGAATTTATGCTCAAGCCATAGGAAAGATGCTTACATTTTTTTCATAATGGAAAGACGAATGGACCGAAGGTCAGAAGACATAGTGTCACATCTCACGTATATCTTACTAGTTATGTTATATGCTGTAGAAATGTGAACACCAGAGAGCAAATGACTGGAAAGACTTTTTTCTGAAAGTTCTTGGCACAGTCTCTCTAGCAAAGTGTTTGGGACGGTGGTAGACCTGGAATGTCAGTTGGTTAAACTAGACTATGTGGGAAGCCAGATTCTTATCACAGGGAGGGCTTGGGAAGTAGAGTCACAGCCAAGGAATGTGCGTGATTTTAGGGAAAGTCTCTCAGCTGAGATAGCTTGAAGGACTTCCCCACTATATGCAGAGCCTTGCCAAAGGGACTGCACGGTCTCCTGTGGGTAGAAGAGGATTCTCATGGCCTCTGTCTGCTATTGGTTCCCAGTTCCTTATGCTTCCCTGACTGCCCCACGTACTTTTCAATGGACATACTCTCTCTCCACTTATGGCTAATTCATTGGAAAGGTTATGCTTTGCTGGTCTCCTTTGAGTGGCCATTTGTATATCTGTGCTGGGATCATTTTAGACATTCATTTTATGGTTTCTCTCCCATTAATAGGTAATTATTTTTGCTTTAGACTCAAAGGCAACACACATTTTCAATTGCTCTATATTGCTTATGAATAATACTAACCATGGCTAGTAATTAATTAATTAACTAATTAATATATATTTATTGATTCAGAGAGGAAGGGAGAGGGAGAGAGAGATAGAAAAGTCAATGATGAGAGAGAATCATTGATCAGCTGCCTCTTGTATGTCCCCCACTTGGGATTGAGCCTGCAACCCTAACATGTGGCCTTGACTGGAATCAAACCCGGGATCTTTTAGTCCACAGGCTGACGCTCTATCCATTGAGCCAAACTGGCTAGGTCATGGCTAATATTTATTAGTGTCCATCAATGCTGGGTACTGTGCTATGCACTTTGTATAAATTATCTCACTTAATTCTCAAAATAACACTGTAGGGGCATCTGCTATCCCCACTGTATAGATGAAGAAGCTAAGAGTTGCAAAGGTTAAGGGACAGCCCAAGTGATGAAGTCAGAATATGAACGCAGGAGGTTCCATTTCAAGATCTTAACCACTTGATAGACAACGCTTTCTGCCATTCAGTGCCCGAGTTCTGAAGTCTGGCTTTATTATTATTATTTTTATGTTTTAGAGAGAGGAATAGAGAAGGATAGAGAGATAGAAACATTGATGAGAGAGAGGAATATTACCGATTGGCTGCCTCCTGTACGCCCCCCTACTGGGGTTCGGGGTGGCAACACGGACATGTGACCTGATGGGGAATTGAATCTGAGACCTCTTGGTTCCTGGGTCGATGTTCAACCACTGAGCCACACTGGCTGGGCTGAAGTCTGGCTTTACAAATACCTCTGTGTGTGTGGCCTGTGGGTGATCTGGGCGTTGTTGAATTCTTACTGGTTGAATTTTTTTTAATAGGTTGTATTTTTTTAAAAATATATTTTATTGATATTTATTACAGAGAGGAAGGGAGGGGGATAGAGAGTTAGAAATATCGATCAGCTGCCTCCTGCACACTCCCTACTAGGTATGTGCCCACAACTAAGGTACATGCCCTTGGCCGGAATTGACCCTGGGACCCTTGAGTCCGCAGGCCGATGCTCTATCCACTGAGCCAAACCAGTTAGGGCAGGCTTTATTTTTTAAAGCAATTTTACATTTACAGAAAAATTAAGATAGTACAGAGCTGTCATGTACTTGGCATCAGTTTCACCAATTACTAACATCCTACAGTGGTGTGGTGTGTTACATTTAATAAACCAATATTAAAACATTACCATTAACTAAAATCTATATTTGCATTTCAATGGCAATTACATAAACAGTCAAAACAAAACTATTTTGCTAGAAACCTACGAACTCAAATATTTGTTGAAAATACATCAGAGTAATTGCCTATGCAGCTATGAGATAGGAAATAAGAAATGTGAATAAAAGGGAATAAACAAATAAATGAAATAGTTTTTCAGGGGCTGATAGCTGGTTACAAACTGAAAAGTACAATGAGCTAACTCAGGTATATAAAAAAAGGAAGAGGTTGAAGTGAGAACGACTTTACGGTAAGGGACTATCATACTCATTTAGCTGTTAAGTCCCATAGGAAAAGGGAATGAAATTTAGGTTATGAATTATTAGCATCTTAGTGGGCATGTCCATTTCCTCCATCTTCCTCCCCCTCTTTAATTAAGTACAAGACTCTCCTAATCATGTCATATCAGCTCATTACACCAACCGTTTGGCCACCAGTCTCTTATCTCTCTCTTCAACAATGGTGAGGTGAATACCCTTTCCCTGGGGAAGGGAAATCCATGGTTTGTTGCCTTTGCCAATAAAAAATGTTGGAGAGCAGGGTGGCAAAGCTATTGCCAGTGGCATATTTGACATGAACTATGATATCAAAAGAACCAGGGTGTTTCTCTCTATCGGTGATCACACCAATTTTTCCCAGATTGGCACCTCTGGTGATCATACACAGCTTACCGGTGTCAAGTGTGATGAAATCAGTAATTTTGCCAGATTCCAAATCAATCTGAATGGTGTCGTTCACCTTGATGAGGGGCTCAGGGTAGCGGATGGTACGAGCATCCTGGGTCACCAGATGAGGGATTCCCTTTGTGCCCATAAAGATCTTCCTCACTTTGCACAGCTTGTACTTGGCCTCCTCAGGTCTACGATGAACAGCAAAGCGACTCTTGGTGTCGTAGACCAGACGGACATTCTCTCCTGTCTTATCAATGCTGATGACATCCACAAAACCAGCAGGGTAGGTTACATCGGTTTGGACTTTGCCATTGATCTCAATGAACCACTGCATGGAGATCTCCTTTACTTCATCTCCTGTTAGGGCATATTGAAGTCTGTTTCTTAGGAAAATGATGAGGAAGACATTCTCTCAGCTTGTGGGGTCTGGTAGATGGACGAGGAGCAAATACACTGGTCAGTCAGTTTATCCAGCAGCTGCTACACGCTTCAGATGCTTCTTGGGACCACGAGCCATGGCTGCACTGGGCATGGAAAGAGGACTCTCTTCTTGCTAGTGAAAATGAAATGAAGTTTATGAAAAGAAAGTAGCCACCCTCCGTGCCTTGGGATGGTGTCTCACACAGTGGAGTCTGTTGCCCTCCCTGGTTGAGTTTTTGTCATTAGAATGTCAAATGCTAATGGAGTCACAAGAGTGCAGATTTTATAACTGCCCTTTCAATGAAATGATGTTGTTTGGGTTTTATATTTTACTAGGGGCCCGGTGCACGAAATTCATGCACTGGGTGTGTGTGTGTGGAGGGAGTGTCCCTCAGCCCAGCCTGCCCCTCTCACATACTGGGAGCCCTCAGGCGTTGACCCCCATCACCCTCCAATCGCAGGATCAGCCCCTTGCCCAGGCCTGACGCCTCTGACAGAGGCATCAGGCCTAGGCAGAGGACCCTCATTTCCCCCCATCACTGGTTCTGCCCCCAGCCCAGGCCTGATGCCTCTG
>NW_006291010.1:1977404-1979712 GCF_000327345.1 Myotis davidii
CGCGCCCCCCACCCAGGCCTGATGCCTCTGGCCAAGGCATTAGGCCTGGTCAGGGGACTCCCAGCTCCCCGCGATCTCCCGCTCTGCCCCTGCCCAGGCCTATCGCCTCTGGCCGAGGCATCTGGCCCGGGCAGTGGGGTCCCACAGCTGCAGCAGCCCCGTGATTGTGGGCTCTGCTTTAGGCCCAGGCAAGGGACCCCTAGCTCCCAGGACTGCCAGCTTCGACCGTGCCCAGCTCCCATCGCTGGCTCCACCCCTACTTCCTGCTATCACTGGCCAGGGCAGCAAAGGCGCCTGATTCTCTGATCATGGCTGGGAGGCATTGTCAGTGGCAGGGGGCTTCTTCCTGCTTTCCCTTTTGCCTCCCTGCATTGTGCCTACATATGCAAATTAACCGCCATCTTGTTGGCAGTTAACTGCCAATCTTAGTTGGCAGTTAATTTGCATATAGCCCTGATTAGCCAATGAAAAGGGTAGCGTCGTATGCCAATTACCATTTTTCTCTTTTATTAGTGTAGATGTTGTACTTAATGCAATAGCAATTTTTTTAAGTTGTAAGGAAATATCTGAAAACATTCAGGTCAATAGACCCTGTTGAAGAAATGCTCTTAAACACAATGAATGGCTCACTTATAAAATAGTTTCCACAATCAAACTGGTAGGAATACAGGAAGAACACAGCAAGAGTTTGGAATCGCCATATACAATAACGCTAGCCCCAGTTTATTGAGCACTTACTTTGTATCAGGCATTGTATTAAGCACTATATGTATATTCACTCACATAATCATCGAGAAACCTATGAGGCAGGCACTCTTTTTATCTTCATTTTACAAATGAAGAAATGGGGGCCCAGAAAGGTGAAGTAACTTGGTCTCACAGCTAGTTCAGTGGAGCCAGGATTTGAACCCAGACCCCCAGGCTTTCCTTTTTGACCCTGGGGCTCTCCTTAGTGATTATGGTGGCCCTTGTACTTGACACTCTGTCGTCTGTTACAGAGCCTTTTCTTTTTGTGCACTTGACTTCTTTGGGGCCTCCTTCAGGCCAGTCTCCCCTAGAAGCAGAAAACACGGTGATTGGCCCTGACCCCGGCATTGGGGATAGCTATAGGAAAGCTCAGTCCCTATGATTTATGACACATATCTTGGAGTGCTGAGCAGGAGGAAGCTTTTGTGCTTGATGAAATCTTTCACATCTTTAAATCTCATGATCGGTGATAGATATAATAAGATAAGCACGTTGTTTCAAAGGGAGTTAAAGCTGTTTAATATAAATGTAGCCTAAGGAGGACTTCTCTACATGATCAAAAGATGCATATAATGGGTCCTATTTGAATTCCTGGGGTTTAATGCTGATGATGATAGCTTACATGTGTAGAACACCCTGGGCCAGGCAGTATTCTCTGCAGAATGCAGGTATTAACTTATTTACAGTGAACCCAGGGCCGTCAGCCCAGCTTTTAAGGTGTCAAAAATGGGAGACGTGAGCCCTTTAGGAATTTTCAGGAAGTGGTACCCAGGAATGGTCAGTGGGAGGGTGGGTGGTGAGATGGGCCCTTGGAGCCTACTGCTTCCCAGCTGTGTGAAGTGTGCAACTTAACCTCTCCCATGCTGATTCTTCATGCGTATTGTGTGTCAACCATAGTTATGCCTACCATAAAGGGGTTTTGGGAGAATTATTTAGTGAGATAGTTTACGAGATAATACATACATATACATTCATGCACAAAGTGCACGACCCAGCTGGATAAATGTGAGTCGCTTGTGTTATCACTATCATTATGGCCATGGCTGCTGTGATGATTTGGGGCTAGAGAAAGTATCACTTTCTTTCTACTACTAACTATGGTTTACTGAACGCTTTGGGTCTGCTCCTTAGGGCAATTCCCAGCTCATCAGTTAGAATTCAGCGGAGGGACTACTGCACAGGGAGCCCGCGGGGGCACTGCCTTCCCTGCTGTCCGGTGGGAAGAAGTCAAGGAGGGATGGAGCGTAGCGGAGACCCGAGGACAGAGATGAGAGAGGCCACAAGAACCCGGCAAAAAAGAACCCGAGCCTGACGCGCGAGCCCTCTGCAAGCCCCGGACTTGGATAGAATTATTTTACTTTCCAACACTGACCGCAAGACGCCCGCCCGCGGGGCCGGGCTGTGTGATTGCCCCACTCCCCATCCCGCTCCCCTCCACACCTCACACCGGACCCTGGCCGGCGATTGGCCGGCTCGACCCAGGGCCATCACCGATTGGCGCTCGGGGCCCGGGCTACGGGGTTTAAAGAGGGGGGCGGGGGCGCGCTGCCCAGCCGCACTC
>NW_006291010.1:1979882-2000884 GCF_000327345.1 Myotis davidii
CGTCCAGCCCGCGCGGGCACAGCTAGCGAGGGGCGAGGCGCCGGGACGCCGGGGTGGCTGCGATGGTGGCCACGTGCCTGCAGGTTGTGGGATTCGTCACGAGCTTCGTGGGTTGGATCGGGATCATCGTCACCACGTCCACCAATGACTGGGTGGTGACTTGCGGCTACACCATCCCGACGTGCCGCAAGCTGGACGAGCTGGGCTCCAAGGGGCTGTGGGCGGACTGCGTCATGGCCACGGGGCTGTACCACTGCAAGCCCCTGGTGGACATCCTCATCCTGCCGGGTAAGGACCCCCGCCTTGCGAGTGGCTGGCCCCAAACCCTCACCCCCTGGACAGACTGGGATGGGTGGGCGCTAGACAAAACATTTCGAGGGCTTCAAGCCAATTATTGGGCCCATTTTGACACCTTGAGTCCCACCTTGCTGTAGTGTGGAATCAGGCAGCGGCGAACTTAACCTCTCAGCCTCCGCTCTCTTCTCTGGAATTGGGGAAGATAGGGGTGGCCACTGGCCGAGTCCCCCTGGGAAGTTAATGGCCCGAGACGGAGACACATAGTAGAAACTGAGCCCAGTTCATTACCGCCTCCTCGCCCGCCCCACGCTCCCACTGTCGACTGAGCAGCAGTTCTTCACTTCCCGGCCAGGCCTCCTCCCCAGGGGCCCTGCTTTCCCGTTAGATTCTGTCCGCAGAGGCGAGTTGGAAAGAGAGAGAGAGAGACACGCAACCATTTAAGCGAGTTTCCCTGTCCTCCTGGGACGGGCGACGCGCTCTGGCAAGTTAGGGGTCACTGGCTTCGCTTGGTCGGTTCCCATAGGCCCCGGAGCCAGTCTCACCTCCCCCGCCCGTGCCCCCGCCGTGGGGGCGTCCGTCTGCCCTGCTCAGCCTCCCGCCTGCGCACCGCTCCTGCGCGCTCGGGGCGCATAGGTAAGCTGGTGGGCCACTGTGCTCCCTTCCGGCAAAGCCCGCCGCCCTGGGCCGCCCCCTCCCGGCCAGCGGTATCTCGGAACGGGGAGAGAAGGGAGTGACGCCGGCCTGGGGCCCCATCGCCACTTGCAGCCTGGTTGGCAAAGCCCGGGCAACAGTTCCAATTCAGATTTAAACCCTGAGCCAGCTGGGTGATTGGCGAGGTCGCGGGCGCCCCTTCTGGGCTTTGCTCTGAATCTCTGTCCTGCCCGGCGGGTGTATGGGCCCTGGCCAATAGAACAGGATTGTCTTATGTCCCGCAGGCCTCGTGCTCAAAGGCAAAAGGCATATCCCAATGTCCTTAGCAAGCGAAGTAACTCGGCCCACGGCCGCCAGTGTGGGAGCCGGTGCGTGTGTGTGCGCGCGCGCGCGTGTGTGTTTCCTCTTGGATGAGCCTTTCTGATGACCCTTGAAGCCTCCCTTAAGTGCCTCCTATATTAGTCCTTGTCGTCGGAATCAACTGCCGCCCCCCACCCCCCTTCCTCCTTGCTGCTCTGGTTTTTGGTTCTTACCCCATCCGGGCACATTTTGACTTGATTTTTGCTCATGTTCCTAAGTCCCTGTCTCCTACTGCATTTGGAATTCCTGAAGCTATAAGCGACCTCTTACTTTCTTTGCATCCCCTCCTGGAACCAGCATTGCTCTGGCACGCAGCAGGTGTGCACAATGCACGCCAGCCCTCCATTCACTGTCCTTTTCTCCATTTTGGGCTTTTAGAATGACAGAGTTCCCAGGCACCCAGGTGTGGACCCAGCCCCACTTACTGCTGGTGTAGGTCGCCCTTGGTCATGTTCCGATCCTGTGCTGGATCCCGTGCTCACAGGCTGGGTGATTTGAACAAGTGACTAACCTCTGAGAATCTCAGTTGTCTTCTTTTAAAAGTTAAAATCAAACCAACCCCCTATCTTTCAGGGTTGCTTTGGGGATTAAATGAGGTGAGAAATGTAAAACTTTTTTGATAGAGTAGATGCTCCATAAAAGGTAGCTATAATTTTTTGTTAAAAGCTGGACAAGATATTTGTAGGAACCTTTGAAGCATAAAATTATTCCCTGCGTCCTTTCCCTGAAGTTCAGTTTACTATCAGTCAGTGCCGAGTGGTTTATTTTCAAAGAACATAGACCCTCTGACAGAGGGGAGTGCATTTTAGGGAGGGCTTCATCCCCCCTGCTTTCCCCGTCCCTTGTACTTTGGGTGGGGCAGGGACAGAGCTCAGTCTCCATCTTTGATTTCCAGACATGGCCTTGACACCTAGCACGCGGACAGCCTGCGTCATGAATTTCAGAACCTCAGTTTCTAGTTGAATGTTTCCATTGTGTCAGCCCCGGCTCTCCCACAAGCTGGGCGGGGAGCGGGGCATAGGGCTGTGGTCAGAGGTCCTGCTTCAAACTTCCTGTGGGTCCTCTCTGGGGATGTTCAAGACAATAGACATTTGGTTGATTGGTTACCTTTAATTCATAAGAAGCTGGGATGGACAATAGTCCGAAGCGTACCCTTGTGGAGTCTGAATTCTGGCAGGACATATCCTGCTGAGGGACAGTGTTGCAGTTGCGTCTTGGGGCACAGGGCAGGTGGCCAGATTTGGTCCGAGGGTCTGGGCAAGTGAGGTGGAAGTTGGGGCTCGCTATTTGACTTTGTCGTTAACTCTGCCTCTCTGAGGCCATGCCACTAGCTCCAGTTTGCTCTGAGCCAAAAAGAGAGTAATGAATACTTTTTTTTTTTTTAAGGAGGGAGAGTGTCTTAATGAGAAACAATATATTTAAGTTTGTCAGCTTCTTCCACTATCTTGTCAGACCTATTTTACATGAATATTGCACAGATTGTAATCTGTTTCTTAATAAAGTTGTTACTTGGCATTTTATATGACAGTAGAAAGCCCTGGTAGTTTTGCTCCTCTCTTATTATTCAACTTAGGTATTCTTTCATTTATAACTGTATGTTTACATCATCTATTGTGGGCACTGTGTTAACTTCAGGTGTCTGCCCTCTAGGAATCCTTGGGTCTGGAGGGATGCCTTTAAAGCAATGATAATGGAGTAATAACACCAGTTAAGCATAGCTAACCTTTTAAAGCTCACTTAGGCACTGTTCTAAGCACTCCATGAATTAACTAACTTAATCTTAGTTGAATTCTTTTAGAGAAATGTAGGTACTATTACTATTTTCACTCTATAAATGAGGACACAGCAGTTCAGTAACTTGCCCAAGGTCATACAGGTTGAGTGTATCAACAAGACACTGGAACCAATGGCCCATCCCTCACAGAAGGCTTTTTGGAAGATTTGAGTTTTATTCTGAGTCGTTCACAAGGTGATATAACAATTGGACTCTGGGCCCCTTCATCCTGGAAGCTTGGACAAGCGGCCTCAACCTGGGATCCCCATTCAGTCTCTCCAGCCCTCAACCTCCCCCCGCCCCCCTTTATTTTTGGTCATTGAATCACTTTAAAAGTTGAACATGTGACGTGGTCATGGACAACATGGAACACCTTCTAAGTCCTGCAATGGGCAAGAGGGAGGAAGGCAAGTGGTACCGACTTCCCGAGAGGCAGGATTCAGGATCCAAGGGTTCCCTTGGTCTAACCCGCCCTGTCTGCTCTCTTGCTTGTAGGTTACGTGCAGGCCTGCCGAGCCCTGATGATTGCAGCCTCAGTCCTGGGCCTGCCGGCCATTCTCCTGCTGCTGACCGTTCTCCCCTGCATCCGCATGGGCCACGAGCCTGGCGTGGCCAAGTACAGGCGGGCTCAGCTGGCTGGGGTTCTGCTCATTCTGCTAGGTAAGACAGCTTTCTCTATGGCACCCAGCTCCGAGGAAACGCGATGAATGTCAGATCTTCCTGTTGCTTCATCCAGTTTGAGGTTCAGGAAAGAAAGCTAATGACTTCTCTGTGGAATAGAACCCCCTCAATGTGTATTTCTTTATGTTTCATGGGGATAAATCCTATCTACGGTGGGGATGGGAGGGGGGAGAGGCAGAGGTCACTGAACAGGAACATAAGTTAACAAACAAAAGGCAAAAAAGGATTCTAAGGGCAGGAAATACCCAAGGAAAAGACCAGAGGACAGAAAAGAGTTACCCAGTGGCTCTTCAGTCAGACTTCACAAGGGAATTCCGTTTTGAAAATACCTGTGCCCAGGTCCCATGGCAGGTTCGTTGAGTCAGAATTTCTGGGTATAAAGCCAGACAAAGATATTTTATGAAATCCTAACTACCTGTAAGGTGACTCTTGTAGTTAAGAAAGGGCACATGCCCGGGTTGCAGGTTCTATCCCCAGTGGGGGCATGCAGGTGGTGGCCAATCAATGATTCTCTCTCATCATTGATGTTTCTATCTTTCTCTCCCTTTTCCTTCCTCTCTGAAATCAATAAAAATATGTTTAAAAGAAAAAGAAAAGTAAGATGTCGAGAGTAGTAGATCACTAGGTAATAATTCAATCTTTTATTCATCGAGCACCCGCTGAGTGCCAGGCACCACTGTAGACACTGGGGCCCATTGGATACAATATCAGTCTCTGCTTTGAGAGTACCCAGACATCTTGATAGAGTGTGGCATGTGCTCATCTTAAAGAGCTGCACACGTTGTACACACACATTGGAAGACACCTAAGCCAGACCAGAGGGTATCCCGGAGTAGAGGAAGTTAGGTTTTGAGAGTTGGAGAGAAGGTGCTTGTGGATTGGAGGGAGGGACAATCCTCGCCCGGGAAATGGCCGGTGCTTGTTCAGCTAGGCTGATTACTCCCACACACAGAGGGCTTGACTTAAGCACCTAGGGAGGGTCTTTCTAGCTCCATTCTCTCCAGTGATTTCATTTCTCTCTATTTTTTTCTTGGAATGCTAATTTCATTAACACATTCTAAATCCTAATAGAAGACATGAATTTTAAAAACTCTTGTTGTAAAGTGGACTGATACATCATTGAGGAGAAACTGATGTGCTTATGGGTTAGATATACAGTCAAGGTCTCCTTGGATAAGGAATTCCTGTCCCCAAACTGGTATCAGACTATGTGCTTGAGGGGTAAGGGTGAGAGAACAAGGTTCTGTCTGGGTCATTGCCACTGAGTGACGGTCACCCACAGCGACACCGGTGAGATGGGACATGAGAGGTAGGGGCACCTCTTCACAAGATGGCAAAGGGATGGAGGTTTTCAGGGGCTTGTGAAGCCATGGAGAATTCCGAGGAGGGGGCTGTGTGTGTGTGTGTGTGTGTGTGTGTGCGCGCGCGTGCGCGCGCATGTGTGTTAACAGGAGTCAAACAGACCAGAACACCACTGTGATTTCCAGAGGAGAATCTGGGCACGGACATTTTGGTTGCAGCCACGAAGAATGTGTGGGAGTGACATCAAACATACAGTCAGCACCAAGTGCTTCGTCTAACTCACAGGGGAACTTTTAAAAAAATATGTTTTTATTGATTTCGAGAGAGAGGAAGGTAGAGGGGGAGAGAGAGAGAGAGAGCAAGAGAGCGAGAGCGAGAGAGACATTGATTAGCTGCCTCCTGCACTCCCCCCCACGTCCCTCCCACGCCCCCAGGAGATGCAGCCTGAAACCCCGGGCATGTGCTTTGACCAGGAATCCAACCGGTGACATCTCAGTGCATAGGACCGTGCTCAACTGACTGCCACACTGACCAGGGCCACAGGGATACTTTTTGATAGCCAGATCTCTGTATTTGAATTCCCTTTCCGACAGGTAGACCACAGAAAGCTGTACAAGTAAACTGGTTTGTAGAACCCAGAGGAAACCCTTCTCATCCCAGACATTTGCCTGTGTCTGTGACTTTCCTCATTCTCACAGAGGTCCAGGAGGCTGGCTCTTGGGCCCTGAGGATGCAGAGCCAAAGCTGGGTCCGTTGTGTTAGGGGTTTATTTTAGCAATCCTGGCCTTCCATGTAAGTGTCCCAGAATACCCACAAGTAAGGGAACACATTAAAAAACCCCACAAAAACCAAACTCAAACCCTGTGCAAAATAAAGACAGAACAGCAAAGCACACATAAAATCCCTAAAAACAACTGAATCATCCAGTTGAATAAGAAGGGTTATTTGAAAAAATAACAACCAGTTGTTTGAAACTTTCTTTTTCAAATGGGGTGGGGGATGTATCCAGAATTGTAGAAAGAAAAGAGAGGTGAGGCTGAGCAGTGATGTGCGTTCCTCAGTCTGTTTGCTGCGGATGGAGGAGGTGTTGAGAGATCGGAACCCCAGGGAGGCTGCACCTCTCTGGCCCCTGGCTGCTACGACTGGAGGGAGGGTGCCACCGCCCCTTGCCCTCTTGCAGCCTTGCATTTCCAGGGTTACCTGCTTCCTCTTTGATTGCCTCGCCCGGATTTATTTCTCAGGGGGTGTCCACCAGCCTTTGGGTTGGCTGTTGTTTGGACTGGAACAAGCTAGCTCTGGAAATGTAAAGCTCATTGTCTCAAGTGTGGCACCTGCTGGTCTCCTCTAGGTTTTCTCTCCACGGAGCCGAGTGCCTTGTTTTCCCTGTTGGCAGAGGTGGGAGGAGTGCGACAGAGTGAAGGCTCCCTTTGTCCTGCTCTGGACTGGCTTCTGTCGCTCTCCCGCTCTCCCTGTCGGGGAGAAGCCAGTGCTGGGCTCACGCTGGGCTCTGAGGGTCACCCATGGCACTCCCGCTGAGACGTGGTCGCTGACCAAAGGGGGCCAGGTGGAACTGGAAGCAGTGTCAAAGTTAACCTTGGTATGGAAATTGTCAAGACTGTTGACTAGAATCCATTTTTTTTTTGTGACCCTGAGGATCTTTAATTATTTTTCCAAAAGCTTAAAACATCTTGTTTGTTGTCCAACAGCTTTATCTTTTGAGCAGAGTAAGTTTAATGATGTGAGGATTTGGTTCCTGCTGTGGGGGAGGAATGGGAGCCTGGTGCTGCTGGCTTTCTAAACCCGAAGAGCAGCTCAAGCAGCGGCAGGCTTCCCAGAGCAGAATGCATCGGATCGAATGTGTGGTTTCCCACAAGCCCCTGCTGAAGCAGGAGGTACCTACCTGCACTTTACCTTATCATTTGGAGTCAGACCAACTCTACTGAATCTCGATTTACCACTCTCCAGCTGTGTGAGCTGGGGCAGTTACTTAGCGTTTCTACACCTTTATATAAAATGGGCAAAGCAATGCCTTCTTCTGAAGTTGGTAAGAATAGTGAATTGACATATGTAAGTTTTTTTTAAGTGAATTTATTGGGGTGATATAGGGCCACAAAACCATATGGGTTTCAAGTGAACAAGTCAACAAAACATCATCTGTACACTGCATCGTGCACCCATCACCCAAAGCAAAGTCTCTTTTCGTCCCCATTAATCTCGCCTTTGCCCACATCCACCTATCCCCCACCCCCTTGCCCTCTGGCTATCACCACACTGGTGTCTGTGCCTATGGTTTATAAGGTTGTTTTTTGCTTAATCTCTTCACCTTTTTTCATCCAGTCCCACAAAACCTCTCCCCTCTGACAGCTGTTAATCTGTTCCATGTATCCAGGCCCCTGTTTCTATGTTGTTCTATGTTTATTTTGTTCATTACATTCCACATATAAGTGAGATCATATGGAATTTGTCTTTCTATGACTGGTTTATTTCACTTAGCATAATAATTTCCAGGTCCAGAGTGTAGAGATCAATAGCTGGAGTTTTTTGCTTATCTATAATAATAAAAGCATAATATGCTAATTAGACCGGTGTTCTTCTGGACGAAGCCAGGGCTGTGAGGGATGCCCGGGTTCCCGATGCCTGCCAGTGGCTGGAGGGATGCCCCGGCCCCGGGTACTAGAGGGAAGCCGGTGCCAGCAGCTTGGGGAAGGAAGGCCTACTCTTGCATGAATTTTGTGCATCGGGCCTCTAGTCCCATTATAAAAAGCCATATTAAGCTACCCAGCTGAAAACACTCAGCCTCAGTTCTGATTCAGTCTAATGCTCATCTCACTATAAGTTAGAAAGTACTTGATTTGGGTCTTTCTTGGGGAGATAGGGTAGGAATGGAAAGAAAGGAAATGTATTTTCCTTCTTAATGGAACCCTTTCATCGTCTCTCCTTCTTTTTAAAAATATGGTCCCAGGAATCCTATTTGTATTGGAAAAAAGTTGTTTTAACTTGGAGCTTACAGGTTAATAATGAAATTGTGGTAAAATAAATGGTGTGTGCAAATGTGGGACAGATTGAGCTGTTATGCATGCAGAATCAGAAGTCTTATGGGAATGGGAATTCTTGGGTGTTGCCCTTAATTGTGGGGTCTTAAGAAGATTGTTAGAAAAAGTCTTCCTCCAAACTCATTAGTTTTATACAGACAAATCCCTAATTTAAATCAAATTTCATACGGATAATGGACAGGATGTGGCATCTTAGTATGGTTATGGCTTAAAATGATCTCATCAGTAAAACTGGAGGAATTAACTGCTTTTTGAGGTCTCTGGTGTCTCTAAATTCTGTGATTAAAATGAACAAGTAACCATGAGATGGAATTTTAAAAAAGGTTATAGGAAAAAAAAGATAATGATGTGTGGAATGGAAATAAAGGGGCAAAAGTGCTGGAAGCAGGCCAGGAAAATAATGTACTCATATATTCCATTGACTTGATGATTGTTGTAAAAATTAGTCATAAAAGTCTACATAAGAGGAATATGCTTTTTGGCAGCTATGTTTTCTTTCTAGTAAGTCAAAATTTAGAGAATGATAAATGGAAAATAGAGAAAACTTTTTTTCTAGATTCAAATTATAAGGAAACAACTAACAAATATGAATCTAACCAAAGCTCATTAGATCTCTTGTTGCCTTGAGTTAACTGGCCTCTTTGTGATAAGCTGATTGCTATTTAGATTGTATGTAATAATACCATCGATTGTAGAAGACGATGTTCAATACATTGTAAAATGTTAAATGGAGGGGGATTCAAATAAATTTTTATTATGGAAAATTCCAAACATACACAGAGTAGAGAGAATAGTCTAATAACCCTCCATGCACCAAAACTTATTCTAAAAATTGATCAAGTCACAGCTGACCAGCTTCAGCCATGTATTCCCCCCCCACTTTTTTTTCCAGTCCTCAGATTTTTTTTTGGAAGCAAATCTCAGCTATAATATCAAGGAAGGTTTTTTCCAGTATTACTAATATAAGTCAGGTTAATTTAAGTGATTTTAATGAAAATATTGCTTTCTGTGAGAAATGATGCTTTCAGTCCTTCCAGTGCTTCATATTGAAAGTGACAAAGCCTGAGAGCAGAGGTGCACAGGGCTGGAGGAAGAAATATCCGTCTGGTGTTCTTCTGTCTTTCTGCGCCTGTTTGTCTGTCTGTCTGTCTGTGGTGTGGCTTTCTCTTTGTTGTTACTCCAAACATACTTGTACCAATTTTATTTAATTTCATCACACTTATTTACCATCTAATTCTTAAAGGGACTAAAAACTACACTTAACATTTCATTGCTCTAAAATTATTTTATTATCCCAAATATTTTCTGTGTTTGGCTACATCAAGATCATTGCTAACTTTTAATAAAGGTGTATTCTATTAATTAAAGAACGCCTTTGTATCACATTACTTGAAACTTATCAAGAGAGGCAAACAATTTTATTCAATGAAGAGCAAGGAATTTTACTTGTAGAGGACCCAGTCCAGGTGAATCTATATCTACACAGTGAAGCTTTTTTCTCCCTTCTCTCCTTTTGTTTTTGAAGCTAAGAATATCCCTAATTTTCACCTTGTTATCTCCCCACAAAAGGCAGGTTTTTGCCCCCGGTACAGTTAACTATTGCATTTGCTGAAGGTAGAAAAGAAAACAAATTGAAAAATCAGTATTAAAACTCCCTTCTCCTGTTTTTAGAGACTTAATTTAAAAACACATTCTGTTGACATAAGAGAAAAGCAATGAAAATTCCTTTTATGTTTCTTCAATTTTCTTTACCTTATAAGTAACTGTGACTTTTAAAGAAAAACATTTACAGAGTTTTTCTTAAGTAACAAGAGGACCATTACAATTTCTCTCTCTCTCTCTCTCTCTCTCTCTCTCAATCTAGCAGGTCTTATATGTCTTTAAGAAAGTTAAAAATTATTGCCAGTTCTATTGGTTCACATCTTTTAGTTGAGTAATGACTTGACTTGGATTTTTAACTTTATCTATTAAAATAGATCTCCTTTTCCCTTCAAACCACTGCTGAAATCGACTAAATTCTCCTTTTTTAGTTTGTAAACATTCTTCACTGTGAGTTCAATTGAAGGTCACTGTTTCCAGTGATCCTCTCATTTCCTTTCATGTTGTGTGGCGGTCTGTCATCTTTTAGTGGTTTTGATGTGGTTCATCTTTGAGAGCCACAGGAATTCCACCCAGAGTTCATTTATCTGCTAGGAAATAAAGAACCTGCTGGTGCACATTTGCCTTGTTTTGCCTGGGTTATAAAAGAAGGCAGTCTTTAATGAGGTAAGTCATGAGTAACGTATAATGATTTTGGAAGTCAGTTTTGGTGTGAACAAAGTGGAAAGTAGACTTGAAATGAGACCACCTCTCATTCATCTGTCTGTCTGTCCATTTATTCACCCATCCAGTCCATAGGTTCATTATTTAAATGTTTAGACATTTTCCTGATTTTTCCTTTTTTCTAATGAATTATATTGGAATAAAATGTAACAAAACACTCAAAACGCTCAAAATCAAGATTGATGATTACTTTTGGGATATTTATTGAGCCTGATTCTTTCCCTCTATGAAGATAACCTTGTTCATTTAGTTTGCTTAGGAAAGGGGAAGAATTAAATAAAATGAGAGGTAATTTCTAATCTTATTCTACAAAATCTAAACCAAATCTGAAAGTTAGGTTAGGTTTACATGAAATGTGGGGAATACTTGTGTGTGTGTTATGTTTAAATATAAAGAATAAAAAACAAACTTAATTTAACCATAAGCATATGCCGCGGTTTGGAAGCCAGTTAACTGTTATAGGCAATATTGGTTTGATTGAACCAAATCAGTTATTTGGGAATCAAATCATTTTGTCCTATGGAATTCATATTCACTCTCCCCTCCTTTCCCCTCTAATCACACTTGGGTGTTTGGAAGCCCCTATTTTGCTGTCTTTGCCCATAGCAGATGAGTTCTCACTTGGGGGTCTAGGGGTTTGTAGCTGGATTGTGTATTGATACAAAGACTAGAGCAGTTCTCTCTGGCCAAAACACTCTAGAAGAGGATTCTGTCCCTTGCTCTGATAAAGAAAAAAGGCTTTTATCTGCCTCACCGAGAGTACGACCATGACAATAGCCAAGCAGTTCTCAAGAGTGCCAGATTTGGAATCTGTGGCCAGAAAAAGAGAAAGAAATAGACTTTCCCCTGTATCTCAGGTGTTGAAAGCCCTGGGCTGGAAAGGGAAGATTTTATTAGTACTGGTCTTCTTGAGAACATTCTAGTCACAGAAGGAAAATACACCTCATGGTATTGTATACAGAAATATTATAAAAGCTGGCATGATTGGGCTCACTCTTTAGGAAAAATGCATCTATTAGAATATGGAGAGATTTTAGCCTTTTAGGTAGTCTGTATAAACTTAAATATGTGAATAGTTCACGATTAATGGGGTGAATTTAGGCTGTTATCCAATTTGAGCCATTCACACCCAAATTTACCTTTCCCCCTGACTTCTTCTTGGGATCTATACTTTTTTAGGATAGGAATCACATCTATTTAGGTGTATCTAAACCCAGCTTATGTGGTTGTAGACTTAATCTGTTTTCAACAAAAACCTATGTCGTAAGCTACACAAAAGGAAATGTGATAGTTTAAAAGATCTTTGAGAATGGGTAAAGCTTTTCTTTAGTTTAGAACTAATATATGGTGCTGTTAGATTTGAGTGCTGTGTTAAAGAAAAATTATATTTCTCCTCTGTGGGTATAGAGGGAAGTTAGAAAATCACTAAGTATGAGTAGAAATCAGAAGTAGCTTGCTGAGTTGAAAGTGACAAGGCAGCAAACATTGAAATGCCTTTCTAGAATTTATTGAAGGCTTTATGGCTCACTATTGGAAACCTCATTATTGTTATTATTATTTATTATTATTATTATTTTGATCTGTCAACTTTAATATGCCATTCTAACTTAAAGCTTTAACTAAAATTTCTGTCCTGCTTATAGTTGTGAAAAATTAGATGCTAACAAAGGAAGTTATGGAGTTACTTTGTCTAGAGCTGTGTTGTTCAATATAGTAGCCACTAGCCACATGTGGTCATTTAAATGTAAATGAATTAAAATTCAGAATTAGCTTTTTCAGTCTAACAAGCTTTATGAGAAATGGTCAAAAGTCCAAGTAGCTTGTGGCTAACCTATTTGGCAGTGCTGGCTTAGATGTTTAAAAGAGTTTCAAGTCTTTATAGGCTCCTGCCTGCCCTTGTTTTGCTACTTTGGAGGGGAAAAACTAAATGAGATAGAGGTGATTTCTTAACTTATTCTTTAAAATCTAAACCAAATCTGAAAGTTAGATTGGTTGGTGCAAGACCATACATTTCTACCATTGTGATCTATCACAGCAAATATTATTACCATAAAATCCTTAGATAGGTAAACTCTTTTGCTCTAAGAACTGTTGGTTGGTGTGTCAAGATATTTGTGATTGTGAACAGCATAACACAAATGCAAACTCTTAGCTGAGACTCCATGGATATCTAGCAATAATTCACCACAGTAAGAGAATTTTCATAGCTTTTTTAGGTTTTTGTAGTGTGGACTGACTAAGTTGAAAAAAAAAATAGAGTAGGAAATTGAAGTGGGCACTGTCTTGATTCTCACTTCTGGATAGCTCAGGGCGTCCAGTCATTCCACCGGTATACACTGAGCACATACTGGGTGCTTCATACGGACTGAGCTAAATACTGACTTTACAAAGGTAAGACATGTTCCTTGCTGTCAAGGAACTCGGTACTTGGAATGGAAAATAGACATGTAGAGAGATAATTATAACCCAATTAGTTAAGTGCAATAACAGAATTATAACCATAGATATATAAAGTAAAGATACGTAAAAAAATATAAATACGTATTTTTGGACTTAAGTGATTCATTACTAGGTTTTTACATTGGAGTTCTTTGTCCCTCACCTGTTGAAAAAGTAAGGACCTCGCAGTTTGACATTTGCTTTTGGTCAACTTACTCTACAGATGCAAACCTTTAGGTTCAGATTGTGGCACTGCGGGGGTTGGGGGTGGCAGAGCTGTGTGTATGGAGTTTTCTGGAGCTGGTTGGAAGCTAGAGGTGTGTGTGTGTGTGGAATGAAGTGTATTCTGCCCACAGTGCTTGGTGTGTGATGGGTATGCTCGCTCACAGCCTTCTCCATGTCTCCCCAGCTCTCTGCGCCATTGTTGCCACCATCTGGTTCCCTGTGTGCGCCCACCGCGAGACCACCATCGTGAGCTTTGGCTACTCCCTGTACGCCGGCTGGATTGGTGCCATTCTCTGCCTTGTGGGTGGCTCTGTCATCCTCTGCTGCTCTGGAGATGCGCAGGCCTTTGGTGAAAACCGTTTCTACTACTCTTCGGGCTCCAGCTCCCCCACTCACGCCAAGAGTGCCCACGTATAAGAGAGCTGCCGGCCTGCCCACGGAGGTGCTGTAGACGCTGGGCCCAGGGCCCTAGGTTTGCTCACCGCAGATGGGAGAAGCCCATTCCTCTGTCAGGCTCCAAAGCCAAAGGTCTAGAATAGCATCCTGTCTGGCGTTTTGTAGTCTTAACACCGCCCCGCCCCCCCCAATTTTGTTGCCTTAAAAAATAAATCTTTAGCTCAGATAATGCCCACACGGTTTTCTCATGGTTTTGCCCACTGTTGGCTCTTGGGCATTCTTTTGTTGCCCATAAAAACTACACCTCTGTGTATTTTCGCTCTCCCTCTCTTTAAATTTCAAATATCTTGCAAACATTGCTGAGTTGGGTATGGGGGAGAGAAATAAAAGACACTTTTCAAACTGTTGTTACAGATGACACTGGGAGCCTCATAAAGATGCCTCTCTGTTCCCTGCCTCCTCTTCAGCTCCGAGGTCACTTAGTCATAAGCTAGAAAAAGATAGAACTGGGGACATGGGGTGGGGGAGGGAAGGGAGTCGTGGAACTTCCCCTCCAGGGGAAAGTTTCCCTTTTGTAAGTTGAGGGCAAAGGGTGGGGATTTTTTTTTTTTTTTTTAGTTTGTGATTTTACATTTATCTGTACATGTTTTTTCAAGATTGATCATTTTTATAACCACGGTTTTCCTGAAATTCTCAACTCAGTATGAAGGAAATGAACCAAATAGACTTTCATTATATGATACATAACAGCACACGTAAGTATAACCCTAACTGGCATTCCACAAAATGTTTTTGATTTCTAGTTTGTCTGATGTACTTTTTAATTCTACACATGCATATACTTCAACTTAACACATTTTAAAAGCTATTTTGCCCTGTCTCTGTTTTCATTGTTAGCCATCTGGAAGTGATTATTGTTTAACATAAATTGTACTGTCGAATTTGGCTTTACGGGTGTAAACACAACGGCGAATCAGTATCTGAGACCCCAGACTCTCCACACACTCATGGTGCATTTTGTTCTTCAAGTGAAATCTGTGCAATAAAATAACAGACTGTCTGCAAAACTGGCCTTTAGTATTCTGTTGTATCCAGAGGTATCGCATAGTGATTGTAAACAACTAGTGGGGGAAGCCCATTCCTCTGTCAGGCTCCAAAGCCAAAGGCCTAGGAAAGCATCCTGCCTGGCATTTTGACAGCCCCTTCCCATTTTGTTGCCTTAAAAAATTGACTTCATTAGTCTCTGGTACTTTATAAGGAACCGGATCAGTGAGGCAAGAACAAGTCATTCTGCACCGCCTTGAATAATAAGTTATATTTTCCTCACTATATCATGGTGGTAATGTGTGGTCATAAAAGTGTAATCTAGATGCGCTCATTTCTTAAATGGAGTGAAATTAGTGGCATCTTTAAGTCATATATGAATGGGCAGCAATCAGAAACCAGGTGTCAAGCATACACTTTTTACATCTACTTTGAGCCCTTAGAAAAGGAATTGGGTAGGTATGAACAAGTATAAAAACCATTTTATTGGACCTTTAGGTAATAATATTTAAGTGCATTTTGTTCATGGATGTTTGGAAATTTTGGACAAAGACAGACATATTGAGTTGATTTTTGTTTGTTTTCTATTCCAGAAACTCTGTCAAGCTGTGATTCTGCTCAAAAAACACAGATTATAACCTATTCTAGCAGTATTTTTCCAACAATACTAATTTCATTAGCTGATAGTCTGATAATTGGCAAACATTTCCTCTTTGGAAATATCCGCTTGGGCTCATCATTATTGTAGATATTTGTGTACATTAGGAGATTATAACCTGGTGGAAACTATTTCGCAATTACTTATGCAGAAAATATACTCATCATGTTGATCAAAGTATTTGCTTGTTATGATATCGTTTTTGTAAGGACAAAAGGCATGTGATTATATGGAGGACCCTCCCTAACTCAAAAACTCATCAGGTGACAATGATTGTGACCATGAATGGAGCAAAGGTGTTGGGGAAGGGGTGGGCATGTACCAGTAAAGCTTTGGCCCCATACCCCCTCTCCTTATAACCACTGGCTTGAATTAGAGTGTCGAGTCTCTTTCCTCTCCTCTTGCAGATGGATGTGCCCACTCAACCCCCTCCTTCCCTGAGGCTGCTGTTTGCTTTCTCATGGGAGGGGGTGTACTACATGAGCCCCACTTTTCCCTGTAGCAGAAGAGACACCCCAGATCTCTCCTAGCTGACCAAAATTAGGGAATTCCATTTTGTAGGTCATAACTCCATTGTGGGAAAGAGAAATATCTATCTGTTCAGGAGAAATATACTAGGAGCCATATATGTAATTTAAAATTTTCTAGGGCCAGTGTTAAGAAAACTAAAAATAAACAAGTGACATTCATTTTAATGTATTGCATGTAATCCAATACAGCCAAAATATTATATTAATATGTAAACAATTATTAGTGGGATATTTTACACCTTTCTTTTTGTTTGAAGTCTTTAGATTCTTGTGTATATCTGACCCTTACAGCACATCTCAATTGGCTGGCCACTCCTTAAGTGCTCAGTGGCCACATGGGGCCTGTGGCTATTGGATCGGACAGCACAGTATAGAACAACAGGTCTGCCTCAGTAACCATGCAGAGGGATTCAGCCTTGATGATTTTATCTGCTCTTGTTAGAGCTCCATTAGGATCTGGCAATAACAGTGTCAATAATAGTCACCCGGGGAAAGACAATGACTCTGATCGCAGGTAAAATGGCAGACCCAAAGTGCTCTACCTGAATAATAGGGAAAAGGGAATTCATGTTCTTGAGACCTCTTAGTGCCAGGAACTTCACACCTTTAAGGATTCCACAGTCCCCGTTGTATAGGTGAGGAAAATGGGATGTAGAGAGTTTAGATTGTCAAGGTCAGATAGCTACTCTATAGACTTAAAATTCGATGTAATTCTAACTCTAAAGCCCTAGTTCTCCAACTCAAGAGTCACTAGTATAAAGACAGGTAAAATGCAGATTCACCCTCTTCACCTCCAGAGATGGACTCTGGGTGGGTACCCCCAAATCTGCATTTTTATTGCATGCCCTCTGATTCTGATAGGTGGTCGCCATGCCACACTTTGAGAAGCAGTGAGGGACAGGCTTCTTCTCATGCCTTTCTGTAGTGCAGCCTCTTTGTCCTGGCTGGTCCCCAGATGACTTTGAGAGCCACATCCAGCTTCCCTCCGCTCTGGCTTATTCTGAAGAGACCACATGCAGGGGATCTTTGGGTTGAAATGGACCAGATTAGCTCATGCTTTCCAAGAATTTAATGTAAACCAAATTAGAGAAAGAATGCTTCAAGGGAATCTCTGAATCTAGGGGGGTGCTAGTTACAAGACGGCAACAAAAAAAAAGGAGAAGATTGTGTACTGAAGAATACAAGTTACAGATTTGTGCTGGATTGGTGGTGTGGGATAACAATAGAACAAGGTTTGGTTGTATCTTGCCCTGTGTGTGTGTTTTTTAAATTTCAAACGTGCGTGTCAGTGTTTCTCTATACACTGTACACAGTGTGAACTGCAACATCTTAAATGTTTGGCAGGACATTCGCGCTCATGACATCACATGCTGGGAGGACAGGGAGGCCACTGTGGGGCTGGCCCCCGGGAGAAGCAGCCTCAGTGCTGCCATTGAGATGTCCCCACAAAAGAGTGTGTGACGGCCAGATGTGCAGCCGAAGGGAGACTGAACCAGGATTGTGGGGGGAACATTGGCACATGCTGCTTGTGGCTTGAATAGCAGCTCTTGAGGAATCTATATTTCTCTACCTCAACGCAGACTCTGAGAGCTCAGGCTTTGTGGCCCTGTGGCTGGGGGAGGGAATGGAGACGGAGGGACCTGTCACTGCTCCGTGCCCCATTGTTGACATGAAAAATGTGGAAATGTTAAGCCACTTCTAGAGGGTTGTGGGAGGTAAGCATCGCTTATGCTTCATATCCAAATTACCTCCCAAAGAGCAAGGAACATCAGTTATCACAGCCTGGGGCTTTCTTTAAGTAAAACGGTTATTTCTCCTCTGTTGAGTGATATACAGCTTTGCTTTTCAAACTGTAAAGTGCATACAGATCATCCGGGGACCTTGCTAACATGCAGATTTTGACCCAGCTGGTCTGGGATTCTGCATTTCTGACAGCTCTCAGGGGATGCTGATGCTGTTGATCTAGCCTCACAACTGGAGTAATAGAGGATTTTTGAACACTGTAAAAAAATACAAATATGAAAATAAAACGTACCCATCATTTCATCATTAGAGTGATTTCTTTTATATATATTCTTGGCCATCATTTTATTTTAAAACAAAACCATTAACACATTCTACATAGAGTTTTGTAACCGGCTTTAAAAAATCTTTTTATATGTAGAGAGCACTTTCTATCTCTTGAAGTGTTTTTCTAAAACAACATTTTTAATAACTGCATAATCTTCCATTGTTTGGATGTACCGTGGTTTAGTCAAGGAGTTCTCAAGAATATCATGGTTATCCTGATACCCTTTTAAATTTTTTCTAAGTAATTTTGCCATGAACATTCTTATAGGTAAATCTTTGCACATGCACATGGTGACCTCTTTAACATAAGTTCCTAGAAAGGGATTACTGGACTGCATATTCCAGAAGTGTTTTAAGAACAGTTTATTGTCTTGCTGGAAGGGGGTGCCTGGCTTCCCCCAGCTCCTATAATAGAATGCAATATATCAATTTAAAATGTTGTTTTTTTAAAAAGTTATTTGAAATATTTAAAATTTCAGTAATGTTGGTATGGAGTTATATAATAAAATACTTATAATAGCCCTGGTTGAGTGGGTCAGTTGGTTGGAGCGTTGTTCAGTACACCAAAAAGGTTGCAGGTTTGATTCCTGGTCTGAGCACATACCTAGGTTTCGGGTTCAATCCTGGGTTGGGGTGCATACGGGAAGCAACTAATTGAAGTTTTTCTCTCATGTCCATGTTTCCCTCTGTTTCTTTCTCCCTTCCTCTATCTCTAAAATCAATAAAAACATATCCTCAGGTGAGGATTAAAAAAGAAAAATAGCTATAATAAATGGTTTACGAAAAAAATGTCAAAAGTATTTACGATAGGAGAAAAGGTATGAAGTGGGAAGGCTGGGGTTTGAAGTTCAGCCTGCTACTCATTACAATTCTGCTTCCGTCCAAACAGGAGCATTTATCTCCAGGAGAGCTTGTTGGGGGTCGCTCTGATGCCAGCAGCCCTTGGTTAGGAGTGTGAAACTCTGGGAGTATTGATAGCTAAATCCTTGTTCTTTATTTCATTTGCCCCCCCCCCTTCCCTAATCTACTAAACATAATATATAGAGACAAAGACAAAGCTGGGTAGAAATAAATCATTTGCTCATTTCCCCAAAGCCTTCTAGACAATAATCCTGTGCTTATGGTAAGCTAGAAGGAAAAGTCACCTGTGCTCTCTCGCTGCCTGGTTTTGCTTATGCATGGTTCACGTAAGGGTCAGAAAAAATGCACATAAAGGAGTCCTTTTAGAGGCATGAGGAGGCCCAGGACTGCTGGAGACGAGAGAGCATTTGGACAGGGTAGCCAGGTCCTGTTGGGTGTCAGCTTTGGCTTCCAGAGAGCAGAACCTTCCCAACACACAATCAGAAGACCTGCGAGTGCTTCTGTTCCCTTTATCATGGGCTAATGGTTGGCAAACTGTGGCTCGCGAGCCACATGTGGCTCGCGAGCCGCAGTTTGCCAACCACTGGGCTATACCAAAGCCTTCCTCTCTTGCCTTGGCCTTTTCCAAACTAGAGCACAACTCAAATTTGCCTCCATTGCAGAGCGTCTAAGCAAGGACCTCAAGCCATTCTGTGGTTCCAGCCCCAAGGAAAAAGGTGAGTCTGGGAACGTGAGACCATATGCATAGGGAAGTAGAGGCAGAAACAGAAAAAAAGAAAAGAAAGAGAAAGGGGGCCTGGTTCCATTGTTTCTGAGGCCAGCTTCACAAATGCGCTTTGGTTATACACGCATTTCTTTACTTTTCCTAATCCAGTTCTGTCCATTACAACCAAAACAGGTCTGAGTAGGCCAGTGATGGCGAACCTTTTGAGCTCGGCGTGTCAGCATTTTGAAAAACCCTAACTTAACTCTGGTGCCGTGTCACATATAGAAATTTTTTGATATTTGCAATGATAGTAAAACAAAGATGTATATTTTTGACATTTATTTTGTATATTTAAATGCCATTTAACAAAGAAAAATCAACCAAAAAAATGTCATAGGTTCTCCATCACTGGACTAGGCAGTGGCCTACACATAGGTCCCACCGTGCCCATGTCGGTTTTCTCCTCTTCCTTTGGGGTCATGACCTTCCTCCTTTGCCACAATGAAAGGTCCAGAAAAATGGGTGTGTGATCCAAGTCAGTTCCAATAAAGTGATTCAATAAAGTTCTCTCCTGGCATTTTTCAAACTGAAATGAAGGAAGGAGACCTTTCTCTCCGGGTAGGAGAGCTTCTGGTACCTGTGGTGTCGTTCACCCTGTCTGGTGGAGAAGCCTATCTGGAGAGAGGAGGGGAGAGAAAGGGAAGAAAAGAGAGAAAGATGGCCGGGGCCCAACAACAGTCAGGTCTCTAGTTCTATGCGGTCCTGCATCCAGCACCATCATGTTTGGTCAAAGCTGGTTTGAGCTGGGACACTGTCACTTCTAATAAAAAAAAAATCCTCCTAAGAGAGGGTCACTTGAACCATTTGGTTTAGACCTCAAGCCTGAGGCAGTCTTATATTTGTGGTAAATTTATGCAGGGTAGAAGGCTAGGGTTTTTTTTTTTTTATCACTAATGTTTATCCCAACTGAAACCCATTGACACCCCTCTCCCCACCACCACAGTTCTCCACTCCTCCCCACCCCCAACAAACTCTTAAAACTTTGGGCATCTTAAAATGAGCTTTATCAACATCTGCTAAAATTGTATCATTTATATATTCATCCATTGATTCATTTGTTAATGAGTGAAGCAAACATTTAATGAGCATTTGCTTTGTGCCAGCCATGCACCAGCTACCAGGTAGAAAAAAGAAGCACAAAGCTCTCAAATAATTCACACAGTCTAGTCGTGTAGTCGGGTATATCATGAACAATGGTGCTGTCAGCTTCTTATCATTGTCATCTTTAATCTACTTCGGAAAGTTACACCCTGACCGAGAGGGGAAAATAAAATACCAATAGAAGCCCATTACTGCACAGATTAAAGATAAGAGTTTACAGAATATCTAATGCATAAAGGGCAAATTGACTAGGTTTTCTCGCAAGCTTGCACCTTTTTAATAGGTGTTGAAAGTCAGCCAATCCTTATGCTCCCTAAAGTATCGATTTAATCATGAACAAGACAGTGAGGAATCGGCAGAGAAGTGCCATCTCCAGGCTTCTGTACAACATCCTACTAAGACTTTCTGCAGAGGAATATGTTGTTTTTTTCTTAGGGCTGAAATTTACTTGGAGGCATCAATCTTTTGCTTG
>NW_006291010.1:2001194-2005371 GCF_000327345.1 Myotis davidii
ATGGCTCTCTGAAGCTGCCACAGGAATGTGCTTGCAGTAAGCCACATGGCCACACCTAGCTGCAAGAGATGCTGGGAAATGGTCTTTATCAGAGCTTGCCACATAATTGGTGGTGCCAGTGTAATATGAAAATGTGGAGCTCTCTTTTGATTTGTCATGGTGGTTTTTTTTTCCTATTAAATGTTCTAAGTGAAGAAAACTGAAGTTTTAAATTACTAGCATAATTTTACTTTACTAGCATAATTTTTCTTAATACAATGCAATGTCTGCTTTAAATGTAAATATGAGTGCTTCACTTTTATGTGGAAACAACCAAAATTCCACAATTTGAACTTGGTAGCTCCTACATGTATTAGCATTTATTTCTTATTAGAACAGTGGAAACACTGGATAAGACTCACTCAATTGCTTTTTATTTTACTTCTCAATGTGTACACATTCTGCCAACATTATTTTCAGCTACTGATGAGTAAGGAAACGAAAAGGAACTATACATGGCATTATCTTTCCTTTTCCTTCTAAGTCATCACTTTCAGTGTAAAGTGGTTTATTAAACAGGACATTTACACAAGGATATGACAGGGTCCTTGGTCATTTATGTTTCTTAGAACTCCAATTGCCTTCTTTTTGTATTTGAAGCAATTGTAGTTTGAATGGTTCAGTGTGGTCTCGGGACTGTCGGTGCACCTGCTTACTCAGTGTCTTAGTCTGTTTGGGCTGCTCTAACAAAATGCCACAGATGAGGCAGCTTATAAACAGCTAACACTTGTTTTTTGCAGTTCTGAAGGCTGGAAGTCTAAGATCAAGGCAACAGCATGGATTGCCTCATGAGGGACTCTTCCTGGACCACAGCTGGCAGGCTCTCCCGGTGTCCTCACATGGTGGAGTGGGCAGGGGAGCTCTGTGGGGCCTCCTTTATAAAAGCATTAATCCCACTTATGAGGACTTGACTTCCAAAGGCCCATGTCCTAATACCATCATGTGTGGGGCTTAGGGTTTCAACATATAAATTTGGGGCGGAGGCAGGGGTAAAAAACATTCAGTCCATAGCACTCAATCATAGACATAGCACATACTTGCCTTTGAACTTGCTTAGAGTCTTGCCGAACTCCCACACATCGTGGTGCACCAGAATTCTATGCTCACGAGGCACTCTGAATACTCTATGCAAATAGAGTGGCAAGAAATGTGAGCATGTGTATTGCACGAGAATTTTCTCTGCTCACACGCATTCTCCATTGTTCCATTATACTTCACTTGCAACACACAAGTTAGATGATAAAATTCTTAAAAATTTCAAGGTGACAGTAGATAATGAAACCAAATGTGGGGTCCTTCTGCTTGTAGGGCCTGTGAAACTATACAGGTTGCATGTTCATGAAGCCAGCCATGGCTTTTCCTCCAACTGGCTTTGTGCTAGGTAAATTTTTTATTAAGTCTGCAAGAGGAAGAGAAGGGGTTTTCAGAGAAACTTGTAGCCTATGTCATAACTTCTAACAATTCTATGAGGAGTGTTGCTGTCTCAGTCAGTTGGGACTGCTATAACAAAATACCATGCACTGGGTGGCTTAAACAATAAACATTTATCTCTCACGGTTCCGGAGGCTGGAAAGTCCAAGATCAAGATGCCGGCAGATCTGGTGTCTGGTGAGAACTCTCTTCCTGGTTTGCAGATGGCTGCCTTCTTGCTGTGTCCTCACAATGGGGGAGCAGGGGAGACAGAGAGAAAGAGAGAGAGAGAGATCTAGTCCTTCTTATAGGACACAAATGTTATCATGGGGGCTTCACTCTCATGACCTTATCTAAACCTTATTACCTCCTAAAGGCCCCACCTCCAAATACCACCACCTTGAGGATTAGAGTTTCAACATATGAATTTTGAGAAGCACACAAACATTCAGTCTATTCAGCTATCAGTATCATCCTTTTTTTTTTTTTCCCCACATAAAGAAACTGGGGCCCAGGGAGATGAAGTAATGAGACAAGGCCACACAACCAGTGAGAGTCAAGGTCAAGATTTGAACCCATGTCTTCCAATGACAAGACCAGTTCTCATACTGCTACAGCACATTTGGAGTTTATGAAATGACACTAAGTTATGTTTAACAAAATACAGTAGAATGAAAATGTCAAAAACATGCATCTTTCTCAGAGGATATTAAAGAGAAGCATACATTTTACTTTAAATAGAAATATAGAGAGTAGCATACAAGAATTTGTTTAATTAAATTAAAAAATAGATTTTGATTGATTTTAGAGAGGGAGAGGGAGAGAGAGAGAGAAACATCAACAATGAAAGGGAATCATTGATTGGCTGCCTCCTGCATGCCCCCTCCTCCCCCCTGAGGATTGAGCCTAAAACCTTGGCATGTTCCCTGACCAGGATTCAAACCGTGACCTCCTGGTTCATAGGTTGATGCTCAACTGCTGAGCCACGCCATCCAGGCTGTTTATTTAATTTTTAAAACAATTTCATGAGTTAGGAGCAATCATATATCCATTTTACAGATGAAAAAACAGAGGCACAGAGAGGTTGAGGAAATTGCCTAAGGTTCCATAGCCAGAATTATAACCCTTGCAGTCTGACTGTAAAGCCTGAAGTATTCACCACTACTCTAGCCTTTGAGTGAAATTTATTCCCTAAGCAAGTGGAATGATTTAATATGGAAAGCCATTGAATGAAAGGACAGATCCAAAATCAGCATAATATTTTTTAACATAAATACTCCCCCAGTTAAAAATGTTAGTTCAGTGGTAGGGTTAAATTCTTCTCTATAGTCAATTGCAAGTAAAGGGAGCTCAAAGTCTCTACAGAGTGAGGGCTATTGAACATTTCTGTCTCGGTAAAGAGGAAATGTCAACTCATTTTCTCCATCACTACACAAACGGCTTTTCAGGAAATAAGGGGAATTAGCTACCAGAGGGAGTAAACACTGTGGTAGGCTTTGAAGTTCTAATGAGTGACAGAGATCGTAATCTGTATATAAAAAGTAAGTCCTGGGGAACACCTTTTTCTAGGTCTGGGCCACAGTAGTCACCGGCTTAACAACAACTTCCAATGTTGTTAAGCCGGGATATGGACAGTGTTCAGATCATGGGTTTGGTTTTCAAACAAATGCCAAAATTAGTTAGTAACTCTGTTTCAGAAAAAAAAAAAATCATTGGGCTCGAAAACCCTCAAAATATCAATCATTCAATTAGGCCTCCTTAGGAAAACAATGTTAGGATTTTTGTAGAGAGCCCTTTTGAAGTTAGGCAGCTTTGGCTTAAAATTTGAAAATAAGAGAGCATTCTAGGTCAGGAGGCCTTTCTGAGCTACTTTAATCCCACAAAACCCCTCGAAGAGAAGTAGGTAGGGTCTTGATTTTATTTAAAAAAATGTTTTGGGCTTCAGTATGGAAAAGAGAGAGCCAGGGTTCTGATTTCCTAGTCATGGACGTTCCCTCTGGGCCCAAGGAGGGTGGGCGAAGCCAAGACCTGGGAGGTTAGCAAAGACTCTTCAGCTGAGGATTGTGAATTTATTTCATAAAAAACAAAACAAAAGCACCTCGCTCTGTGTCCGGCCTGGCAGCTGCAGTGACCCTGATGGAGGAAGGAGTGGAATCCGTGTCCTTGAGGTCCTCCAAAGCCTGAAGTTTTCCCTGGACAAACCTAATTTTATTTAATAACCCTTTACAGAGTTATTCTCCACAAATGCATTTGAACCCTCCCTGAACCCATGTCTGCTTCAGCTAGCACTGTCACTTGGAGTTAACAAGTTCCATATGTTTACCACCCATGGTGAGAGTAGTTATTCCATTTACTCGTCCTCCAATTGTCTCTTGTAAGCAGTCCTCCAATTGTCTCTTGTAAGCCGGTTACTTTGTCCCATCAAAGTTCATTTGGTTGCCACCGCATTTTCTCACCTCATCTCCAGGGTCAATTAATGGATCTCAGAACTTGAAAAGGAGCAGCTTTTGAGATGCAATTTCGTGAAGAAGATTGAGTAAACATTCTGCAGTGATTGAAGATCTTGGCCCAAGTAAATTAGCTTCAAATGCATCCATTTTCTAATCTGCTAAAGGGAAACAAAAGTTCAGACTTTGAGAGAAGAAAATAAAACGTTTCAATTGCAATATAACAATAAGTGATAAATATGCCTCTAATTTCCCTCTATGCCCCCCCCCCCCCCCCCCCC
>NW_006291010.1:2005393-2015388 GCF_000327345.1 Myotis davidii
ACTTTCTGGCAACATAGTATTCATCATATTCATGGATTCAAATTAGGAAAGATACTGGAATGTGCCTTTGCCAGAAAATGCCACTAAACTTCCGTATAGTTCCTCTAATACATTTTCTTAGCTGTACATATAGTTCCACATTATTATCTTTCACTCAGTGGTATAGTTTAAATTCTAGGACACCAAAGTTTTTTACAGATGATTTCTTTTCCTTTAATTATTACAAAATAAACAGATCATGTTCTACCTCAGAGTCCCCGCCCCCTCCTCCCTTTTGTGTTTTCCTTCACAATTCTATGCACAAGATTTATGGGCACTTTTTCATATCTCTGCTATTAAATCTTATTAGAAAATTTCATTCTGTGAACTTTTATAACCATCCCCTCTATCTCTGATGTATATATGTATGTTTATTTATTACACACACACACGCACACACAAGTAAATATATATAGATTTCAGAGAGGAAGAGAGAGAGAGATAGAAACATCAATGATGAGAGAGAATCATTGATCCGCTGCCTCCTGCATGCCCCCTACTGAGGATCAAGCTCTTGACTGTAATAAAACCTGGGACCCTTCAGTCTGCAGGCCGACACTCTATCCACTGAGCCAAACCAGCTAGGGCTAGATGTACATATGTATGTTTAGTTATCTCTATAGATGAACAACTGTATTCATGTATTATGTACAAATAAAATGTACCCTAAATATTAAGAAAATGGAAAAATGAAATAACATTTAAATTTATGTCATACTAGAGGCCCGGTGCATGAAATTCATGTGGGGTGGGGTGGGGGGATGTCCCCTCAGCTCAGCCTGCACCATCTCCAATCAGGGACCCCTTGGGGGATGTCTGACTACCAGCAGTCAGACATCCCTCTCACAATCCAGGACTATAGGCTCCTAACTGCTCACCTGCCTGCCTGCCTGATCACCCTTAACTGCCTCTGCCTGCCAGCCTGATTGCCTCTTACTGCCTCCCCGCCCCGTTGGCTTGGTTACCCCCAGCTGCCCTCCCCTGCAGGCCTGGTCTCCCCCAACTGCTCTTCCCTGCAGGCCTGGTTGCCCCTAACTGTCCTCCTCTGCAGGCCTTGTGCCTCCCAACTGCACTCCCTGCAGGCCTGGGTTTCCCTCCCCCCCAACTGCCCTCCCCTGCAGGCCTGGATCTCCCCCAACTGTCCTCCCCTGCTGGCCTGATCACCCACAACTGCTTTCCCCTGCGGGCCATCTTGTGGCAGCCATCTTTGACCACATGGGGGTGGCCATCTTGTGTGTTGGAGTGATGGTCAATTTGCATATCACATCTTTATTATACAGGATATTTTCAAAACTAAAGACATACTATATAAAATATTTGCATCCTACTTTAAAAGTTTAACATAATGATGACCTCATGTCACAAAACATTTTTTAAAGACAGTTTTGAATGGATGTTACACTATACTTTATTTAAACCTCTAGTTTGGAATATTAGGTTGATTTCAATTTTTAGGGTGTTTTCTTTCTGCAATTACAGATATATTCTTTGGTATAAACCTTTTACCACAATCTTTTCTCAGGACTTGTGAAAAGTGTGTGTTCTGAGAAGAAACTGCTATCAGCCATTCAGATCTCAATGTGGATGAGTTATGACACTGTGTTCCTTCTTCAGGGGGAGTTAACTCTGAGAGCATTTAAAGATCTCTCCTACTGAGGAATGCCAGACTTTGTTTCCAATGGAGGCATTTGGGGCATCAAGGACCAGATAGGGTAGAGGTGCCTCCCTCCACTGACCCCCAGGCCCACAGCACATCTTCACGTGTCCTTCCCACCACGGTTATAGGCCACTATCCACATTCTTGTACAAGATTGACAAGGCTGCTGAGAAAATTGAGGATATTGTATCCTCACCTAGAACTTATTTCCAGTACATTAAAGGGGCTAGTTTGGACATAGAGCTTCATAGAACAGGAAAACCCCATTGCTAGGAACCCCCCTCCACCTCTACACTCTACCTTGTGAGGAGTGTCTCTGCTAGGAAGGAAATCCAATCAGTCTTCCAGCCACCAGAATTGAATTTGGATGGACTATTTCCCCTTTGGATTCTGTTCCAAATTGTATTCCTGTTCCTATGTTTGAAGTTAATTAGCGTCATAAGTCATTTGTATTTCCCTTTTCTGAAGGGAAGTCTGCCACAATACTTATCTCATCCAGTTAATTGACTTACGGAGGGCTCATCCCTTCCTGAAAACACTCTAAATGGCTCTGATGGGTAAGTATTAGGCTTACACATATAAGTAATAAAAGTTTGGAGAATTAAGATTTCTAGTTCATAGAAATCGAGAGTGTGATTTTCTCTCTGAGCCCCAGTAGCTTGGAATTTTTTTTGACTTGATCAAGGCCAGTGTGAGAATGGAAGAAACCTCTCCTCAGATGGGGGTACAGGAGAGGAAGGAACTGGACACAGAAAGGACTCCCATGGCCAGTCAGTGAACTGCTGATAGCTGAACATAAAATGTGACAGAGCTGTCATGTAATGTTTGTGATATGAAGATCCTTTACATTTCTAATGAGGTATTTAATTTTTAAAATGGTTTTGAGTTACAACCTAAGGAGAAGAGCGTTCCAAAACAGCTGTGATACTCTGAACAACCTCTTAATTGATTTTTCAATTTAAAAAACTTCGGTAAGATATACATAACATAAAACCTGCTATCTTAACTATTTTTAGGTGGTCAGTTCAGTGATATTAAGTGCATTCATCTTGCTGTGCAATGATCACCACCATCCTCTTCTAAACTCTTTTCATCGTGCACATCTGAAACTCTATGCTCATTAAACAGTGACTCCCTACTCTCTCCTCTTCCAGTCCCTGGAAGCTACCATTCTTCTAACTGTCTCTATGATTTTGACTACTCTAGGTATTCCAAAATTGGAGTTATATAGTTTTGTTTTTCTGTGACTGGCTTATTTCACTTAGCACAGTGCCCTCAAAATTCATCCATGATGTAACATATGTCAGAATTTCCTTCCTTTTTAAGGCTGAATAATATGCCATTGTGTATATACCACATTTTCTTTATTCACCCATTGATGGAGACCTGGGTTGCATCCATATTTTAGCCATTGTGAATAATGCTGTTATTAACATATAGCTTCAAGACCCTGCTTTCAATTCTTTTGGATATATACCCAAAGGAGGAATTGCTGGATCATATGGTAATTCTATTTTTTTTTGAAGAATTGCTAGACTGTTTTCCACAGCAGCTGTATCATTTTATATTCCCACTAATAGTGAACAAGGATTAGACTCTGCACCCTTGTCAATCCTTGTTATTAAACAACCTTTTAATTTTAAGGCCCATGTAATGAGGTTGTATTTTGAAATATTAATTCAATTTTTTTAAAAAATATTGGTAATCCCTACTTCTAGGTTGTCCTGTGATTCTTCTTGGATATTATATGTAATAGGCTAATGGGCAACCCTTCCACTGGTAAGAATGAGTTATGAGGCTTATTGTTCCTGGGAAGGAGAATAATATGTAGGAGAATCCTTGTCAGAGTGACAGAGGAGTGGAAAACCAGCCCCTGCTGGCCCTCTGGATAGGGAGAGAGGAAGAGAAATAGAGGTAAGATGGAGAGGGGAAAATACTTGTCCTGGTTCTCCCTGTCTATGGGTGGAGGTCAGAAAGCTTGAAAACACTGGATGGGTTAGTGGTCTACTTAGCTGGAAAGGATATAAGCAGTGTGCTGCTAAATGTGTAACACAGCTCTCTGGAAAAACAAAAAAAACAACAACCCTGATTTTGTAGCATTTGCCAATTATCATGGTGTAAATGCTCCCAACATGGTTGATTTCAAGCTACCAAAGCAAGCTCATTGAACATGGAGTTGGGAAAACATGTGCAATCGTGTGTCATTTTATAGAATTTTCCCCATACAGATATAATAGTTGTAAATAACCGTGAGAGCAGTCAAATGTAGTAAAATAGTTAATTACTACCTTTTCTTTCAATATAATTAATTGAAAGTTTATTTAATGATGGTTGTGTTTAGCAACGGACTCACAAAACTTCTAAGAAGTTAACAGTCGTTCCCGTGAGCAAGCATCCCACTGGTTATAAACTTCAATAACCACAACCCAGAAACAATAGTGTATCATTAGTGAAGGAAGTGACTGGGTACCTGAGGCTGAGGTAGTGTTCGTGGTTCCCCAGGTCTCAGGAGGATGCAGTGGGTCCTAACGTGGAAGAGCTGCGGGCTCAGTGGACCAGCAAAGGCCTGGAGTCCATACAAACAGGAAGAAACTTCATGTTTGGCATGAGAAAGCCTAAAAATATTGGATGGGTTAGTGGGCCACTTAGCTGGAAAGGATAGAAGCACTGGTGTGCTGGACCACTGTAGACTGAATGCCAGACCTGTGGATTTTGGAAATGAATGTCATTATGAAACCCATTTGGCTAGAAGGGCTAGTCTTTCTTCAGTGGTCACCTGTCCAGGGAGCAGCGCAGGGAGCCATTCTGTAGCAGCACCCATTAAGTGTTCAAAGCACCCTCAACTCATCTGCACCCCCAACTTAGGAGATCATACAGGCTCTGTTCCCAGATGTCATTTTGGAGGAAAAGCAAGGGGAAGGGGAGGAAATACAAAGACTGAGCCTTTATCTCCAAGAGATTCAATCATCTAAGAGATCAAACAGGAAGACATGAGATTCCGTAAATGAATACATCTAACATTTGTTTCCACTGCCACCGAGGCAGGTGAACTTCTGCAAGGGAGATCCTGAGTTTGCAGAAAATAAAGACACGTGAGTTGCTTGCATCTCATGCAGTGTAGAAAATATGCGACCCTGCTATACCACTCGCCTTTTCTTCAGGTGTCACTACCTGTACTATCAAAAATACAAATGATTAACCCACCACTAAGCTATTACAATTGGGTTTGGGATTGTAGGCAGGTACTGTTTTTCCAACTTGTCCTTAAATTGGATGGGGGCAATGGAACTGAATGCTCTGTGGGGCTGAGGCTGGAGGGTGTGTGTGACTGTGATAGGAGTGAGCACTGAGAATGGGTTAACTCAGGAGGCCACGCAGTGAGCCGGGTCCAGATAGAGCCCTGCACCATGTTTGAAGAAACTGGGAAGAGGGAGACTGAATCATTTCACGTTCTCCTCGTGGACGTAAAGGGAATTTAAAAATGTAGGATGGCACTGCCTTTCTTCAAATTTAAATTTTAATAGTCGGTTAGCTGTAGTTTTTAAAATATTTTTATTCTGAAAACAAATTTTCCACAATAATGCAATTAGTTTCAAACCAATAAGATAAAATAGAGCTCATTTATCTGGCTTTTCTACAATGGACAATTGATTGAAACATTTAAGGCAAGATTCACTTATTCATCTCCATTTTAGGATGGAAAGAATATACCAGACTTCTGGAACTGGTTAAGGTTAACAAAATATGGGTAAGCTTCTTTTTCTTTTCTTTTTTTCTTTTGGTAGTTTCCTGGGTAAAAGCTTTACATTACTGTGGATATTTTATAGTAAGACACTTTGTTTCTCACTTTTTTTAATAAACCCATTTTTAAACTTAAAGGCACACAATAAAGCTTTATGCATTTATTAAAATATACACATTTGGTAAATTTAGAATTTTCCCTTAGTATCTTGACATATCAATATATTGTCAACACCACAGTCAATTTCAAAATAAAATATACTCCATAACATATCTGCATATTATTTCTTTCTTCATGATACACTACAACACCCCATTGTACAGTGCACCAATGGGAATTAAAAACCACAAAACGAACAAACTTTAACAAATACAGAAATTATATATATACATATATATGTGTATATATGTATATATATACATGTATATATATCAAAGATATATCAAAGAACAACACCAGAAATTACCAGCTGCAAAAAGCAAGTTGTACTTCTCAAGGACCAAACAAAAATGAAACAAGTTAGTAAAATTTACAGGCTGTACTTATAACTTTGGGTATGAATTAAACAGTAACCTTTCTTTTCCACAGTGAGAAAAAGCTAGAAGGTCGAGTCCTGTTGTCAGATGGTGTACCTTTGTGGGATGAGAACAGCACAGGCTCTCTTCAAAACCTGCAGCCCCTTCTGTAAGCCCAGGCAGTTGAGGTATTTATATGCCACCATAGCATTAACAGTGTGTTTGTTTTGGAAAGTGGGAGTTTATGATTTCCTGTATAGACTTTTGCCTTTGGGAGTGTGAGTGAGACAAGCGCACCACAACTGCCAAGACCAGTCAGGAGGAGATGGGTAAGGAGCCGTCCCTCATTCCAATATTGGACTGGACACAATCCTTCTTACTCTGCACTTCCTGAGAAATTTACATCACCCACAACTCCTTTGAGCCAATGTCACCAAGTCAATGTCAGGATTACATAATAGAAAGAAAAAAAAAGCACAGAGGAAGTCCCTCATGAAAAAATCCACACTGCCTCCATTTCCTAGTTTGAATACAAAGCCATTTCCTTTTCTTTTTGTGCCTAAATGCACTTGAATGTTCTTAAAGAGTAAGAAATTAGAGCTACCTGCTTTCAGAAGACTTCTAGCCCAAAGCTGTCTTTGTGAAAGCTCTATATGAATGTTGCAATCCCATGCATGTAGAATACTGTGTAATGATTTCTAACACTATTTTAGTTGATAGTGCAGGACATAGGTTCATTTTTGAAAGACTTCAAAACATCCACTAATCCCCTTTGGGTTTTAAATCCTAAAAAAAGAATGTCTTTTTTCTTGGAGAAGTAATTTTAGCAAAAGGCAACAGCTTAGGTGTTTCAGAGTGATGCATGTACGACTTAAGCTCAACAAGAAGAGGAAAGCATTTCAGACAGGAAGTTGCTCTTCAGGAGGAAAAGCGATCACAACAGCCTCTCCTGTAAAGTCTTAGAGAAAATACAAGTAGACACAGGAATAACAGTTATGTACATGAGAGAGGCTTTGTGCTACCCATCGCCATTCCAACGGAAAAACATGAAGTAAACTCCAGGTGAAACAGCATCCTGGTTCCTGCTTGGGGTGGGGCCGGTGTCTGGGATGCTGTTTCTGCGCTTGCGCACAGTTTAATTACAAATATTGGCTGTCTCAGGGCCAGACGTCACTGCTGACCAGGAGACACCTTTCTCTCTTGGGACCTTCAGAAGCCCCCCGTAGACAAACAGGCCTTCAGTATCAGGGAGGTACTTGCACATAAGAGTAACCTAGGCTTAGTAAAAGTTTTGGATAGAAACACCTTCCTTGACTAGTCTTGCTCCAAATGGCATGACAAGGGAGTGCTGTCATGCAGCTCCAGTTGGCCAGCTTCGGATTATGTGTTTCTGTGTTTCGTTTGCACCTCCCTCCGCCCCAGCGTGAGAAATGAAGGCCATCTGTGGATTGCCCACTAACCTGAAGGCTTAAATCCAAGAGTGGATCATTAACTGCTGCCTGGACTTGGTAAGTTGACCCCAGCTCCAGCTTCAAACACATTTCCTGATTTCTGACATCCCCACCCACCAAGACATTCTAATCTGAGGAACATGTGGTTGACCCTCAGTGGGCTTCCACTGACATCTCTGGACCTGGTAAAACCTTCTGGGAAAGGCAACAGCAATTTCATCTTCTCTTTTAGGCTGATTCTCAAACTCCGTGTGCTCAAGCTAAGTAAAGTCTTGAGCTGAGGTTTTACTGTGTAGCTCAGATAGAAATAAAAACTTACCAGGTTTGGTTGTTTAAATTCTATTGTTGAGAATTTTAAAGTGGCTGCACATTACTTTGTCTTATCTGTCCATATGTTAAATGTTAGGTTAATGATCAAAGGAAGAACCATATATTGCCTTCAGTATGGATATTTGTTCTGTTTAATATGGTAAATCAACTTGGAGTGTCTATGTGACTTGCTAGCTCCTTGCATAGGCAGAAGAAGTCACTGCCCCAGCTTCTTAAAGTCCAACTTTTCCTGATTCATACTTTGATCATTTCCCCAGTGCCTCCCCACCCAAGGAGAGCCAGCCAGCTCAGTTCCACTTGCACGTCTATCTGTGGGTGAGCCCTAACCTGCCTTCTCAAATTTCTTACTGTTACATACATAAATCATGCATAATTCATAAGCTCCAGCCAAACTAGCTTCTTGCTTTTCCTTGAAGGAGGCACAATACAAATTATTAGTCAGGAGACAGCTATCAGCCACATACCTTACTCATGCTGATCTTCCACTCAGCAAGCCCCTCCCCATTTCTACCTGTAAAATTCTGTCCATTCCACAAGGCTCAACCCAAGGGCTTCATTCTCTATGATTTTTTCAATGGAAGGAGGTCTTTTCCATATTTGAACCCTCACTGAACATTATAACTTCCTCATCTTACCTGTCATTTTTATGATTGTTCTTTATTTATATATCTTATTTCCCCTATTTTGTATGCCATAGCACATAATAAGCACTCCATAAAAACCTGTTGAATAAATTATAATTTATTTTCCTTTCATTCATCACACATCCATCCATCCGTCCATTCATCCATTCATTCAGATATTTATGGAACATCCACTATGTGCCAGGCACAGGTACCTGGTAAAATCCAGGACTGAAACTTATCTGTGGGTTTTACTAACCTACGCTTAGATTATTACAATCTGCCCTTATAGAGGAAGATTTGTTCTTATTTGTACTTCCTGTCATTACCAACAATCACTTTATTTTTCAAGTTGCCCCTCATTGGCAATTAGCATTGCATATCGAGTTTCTGCATTTGAGTACTTACCACACTCCTAGCTTTGTTTTATCCTTTTTGTTTGCCCACAGCTCCCTACTTAATTATTTGGGGTATTATATATAACTTAATAGCCACCTCGAATCCTTTTGAAATGAAGCAGAGTACCAATAAATCAATAACAACTTAAAAAAATCAAATAATTAGCTCCAAACCACAAATCCACATGATGTAACCTCACTGGAAGAGCTCTTGCTGCAGAGAAGAATTTAATAAAATGTAGGTCCTCCTTGGACTCCTTTCAAGGGGACTACATTTCTATGGTAATTATTTATAAGGTGATCTTACTTTTAATGTGGTTTCACAAATGTGGTCTTAAGAAAATTGTCAGGAAATACTAGTAAAATCATCCTAGTGATTGATGGTATTCGAAAACTGCATTGTGAAATCTGGGACTGTTTCAGGAGAGGTGGGGAACATGAGAAAAAATAGGTCTATTTACCGTATAAAAACCTTTTTCTGTCATATTGACTAATTTAAAAAAACCAAGCTTGCTAGGAAGATGACTAATCAGTTTTAGAGAAATAAAGAAATCAAAGTTTAAAAAAATTATAGAGGTATTATTTGGGAGAAGTGACTTCTGAAATGAAGTAGTTCATAGGATCTTCACGAAATCAATGTCAATGGTATTTCCAAAGCTTGTGTTCTCTTTCCCCATGCTTCAGAAATTGCATACAGCGCCACCAGACTATTATGACTTTAATACCTAAAACCTCTCTAGTAAAAGGAAGCTCTTTCACCCACATTAAGGTTTTGTTATTTTGCATTCATATTTCTCTTTGAACATTTATAATGAATACAGCCCCACCCTACCTACCTGGATATATCCCAAGCTTAACCAGATTTTATTTAAACTAGGCAGATTTGTTGAATTCTAAAACTAGTTCAAAACTTCATTTTCACAAAAATTGCTGATGATTAGATTACAATTAATGCCCAAGGATCTATTTCACAGACCAGGTACTGTATCTTTACGGTTGAGGTTAAGGGAGAAAAACAAACAAACAACAACAGCATTGCTAAGCATTGCAGTAAAATGACAAATGGCCTCAGAAAACTGGAGTTATAAATATAAAAGAATGAAAAAGAAGGTCTAGAAAATAGTAGTTATTTGAATTTAAATGACATGTTGCTATGGGTATGATATGCAATCTATTTAAAAGCATATTAAAACTATAGTTTCAAACAAGAGTAGATCTATCTAGAGACAAATGGTAGGGG
>NW_006291010.1:2015428-2017681 GCF_000327345.1 Myotis davidii
AAAAAAAGACAATAAAAAAAGAATAGACAATAAAAAAAGAAACAAACAAAAAAATCCACACAAAAAACTATAGTTTCAATTGACCTTTTAAAAATGCTATGTTAAAGCCCAGTGCATCAGCCATGGGGACGTGTGATGTTCAGCTATTTTATTTACAACTATCAGGCTGCAGTGCTGCTCCTTCCCTGGGCTGAGAGCCTCCAAGGGCACATGTCACTCTTTTCTGCATTCCTATCGCTTATCACGTGGTACAGTCTCAATCAGGATTCGTTGAGTGAAAAACGGACTTCTGCTTCCTGTCCATAATCCTACAGTGTGCCAAGATGGCACGAACCTCAACCTGTAAGAAAGAATAGACTTAAACATTTGTTGATGTGTTCTGGAAAACTTTTGGCTTAACACTAGATCCAGGAGAGAGAGAATAAGGAATTTGCTATTTTGCCCCATTTTCAGAAATCCTCACAGAGATTTTAGCTTAACCCAAGCCCCGTGCCTTCACATACATGTGCACAGATCTCCATGCAGTGCTGGAATCCCTGCAACCCAAGAGCAGTTAATAGACCATGAGCCTTTTTGTGTTGCAGGCTGTCTCTTCCAGCTTGTTTCAGAGGAATTCCTTCAAGAGCACCTCCTGAGGCCCAGATTTAGACCTCACCAGGTAGCTATTTCTCTGGGCTTCAGTGAAATCGCTCTGGGAAATAACAGGGAGAAAAACACACGTCTAAAAGTGAGCTACCCCAGAAGAACAAGGTTCAGAAGTGAAATGTGATCTCATGGAATGCAATTACCTAAGAAGCCGTGCTTCAACATTTTTGTGTTCAGAGTAGCACCCACCAATCAAATGGTGGCATATCTTAAAAAAAAAAACAACACAACAAAACAGCCACCACACGACAGAATTTATAATTTTAGAAATCTGAAATAGAATTTGCAATGTGATCTCAGTGGCTGGGTCACTTCTCCTTGTAAAGATTTTTATCTGATTATAAAACAAACAACCTCCTTCTTCAAGGCATATTAGTGCCATGAAATCATGCTCCACCTTTGCCCCCTTCCATTCTATCAGCAGGAGCTTAGAATCGGCTAGAAGAGAAGGCTTGACAGGGAGTTAATTTCTGCCCACACCCCCCAGCCTTCGCTGCAAGAGACGTTATTTAATGTTTCGTGGGCATTTACGTAGAGCTTTGATGGTGCTCCTCGTCCCATTACTGGGTCTGCACGACTGCTTTGTGGAGAATCTGAAACCTTTGGGGAAATGGTTTCAGAGTCCCTGACCTTTGGGGGATCCTAAAGTTATATTTTGGAGACCGTGAGAACGTTGGTGAATAACAATGAAGCATGTGTCTTTTTCATGAATTTGTTTTTGTGAGATTTCAGGACAAAATGCTGCTTGCTGAGGAAGTGCCAATGCCACCTGCCCACCTGCCTGGGGGAGCCGCCCTCAGCCCGTATGCTGAGCACAGAGCTTTGCCTTTGTGGTCTCAGGTGGTAGAAATGTTGCCTTATGCCCACTCCCACCGGCTTTGGCACATCTCCACAAGGAGTTGCAGCCTCAGTGTGGTCCAAGAAGTTTTTCCTTGCTTCTTGGGGTCTCCATAAGAAACAAAACGATTCAACCAGCAGAGCAAAGGCCCGGGGAACATTTTCTGCCATCAGCTCTGATGGTTGCATCTAAGTTGGAATCTCTTGTAGCTTTTTGTTTAGTTTTTTAAAAAATATATTTTTTTTTCTATAAGGGGACCAGTCTCTTCAACAGAACTATCCTGAAGAGCAAAAGTAGTAAATGACAGGCTACGACTGGGGACTGACTTTGAGGAAGGCTGGACTTGTGAAATGAGAGGCAAAGACGTTTTCACCTTCTAGCCCACAGGTTAAGTTACTGAAAATACATCACCACCATTTCTATGTATTTCTTGTGTTGTTTACTCCTACTCTGGTGAGTAATCTAACTCATCATTCGCAATCAGGGCCTCCGAGTTCTTTTTGTGTTTGCTTTTGCTCTTCGCTTTGCTACTTGTCCGGGTGTTGGCCGTGGCATCTGACATCTGTTGGTAATAGAAGCCTTTGTCTTCGGACGGCCCGCCCCAGTTCTCCTGGCTCTCGCCCTCGGTGGCATAGGAGAAACCCTCCTCCACGGAGAAAGGGTCGTCCACGTCGTAGCTCTGGTACGTGCTTTGGTGCAGGGCCTCCTCGCGGGCGCTGATTTCCAGGGTGCTGTTCCAGATGCCGTACCCAAAATAAATGAGCATTCCT
>NW_006291010.1:2017698-2018816 GCF_000327345.1 Myotis davidii
AGGGAAAGGCACAGGTGAATGAAAGGCGCAGGCAGCTGCTTTGGGACCCATGGGAGGAGTGGGAAGATCCCTCTCCGTGGTGCAAGCAGGGCTGGTGGTCAATGTGTTTTCTTTGGTCTACACTGACTTTGGGAGAGGCTGGAATGAAAGGCCATTGGGAGATTGGGCATTAGGCAACCCATATTTACAGCTTCCCCTAAAAAATTCTGACAACACTGCACCCATATTCCTGTATGGCAACTTAGGGCTGGAGGTAAGAACTAGCTAACTCCTTACACAAGATGTGGGTTCTCTAGGTCACCCCAGTCCCCACCTCCCCTGTTGGCAATCAGCTCACAACATTCGTGTAGGTGCCAGCCAGGAATCTGCATTTTTTTTAACCTTGGGTTAAATATTTATGGATTAGAAACAGTGCATTCTCAACATTCTCACATTTTATTATCCCAGGCCTCCATCTTTTATTTCGCCACTTAGCAACATGCTAAGTCACCCCACGCTTTCCCTTGGCATATTTCATTCACTGACAGCATCATATGTTACTGCCACATAGAGCTGCCCACTCCCTTCTGTGGCCTTCCAGAGCGCCTAGTGCCTGCCACGGTGCTGGCCCTTAGAACAGCTATTGTGCAATTGATTATCCGCACAGAGAGGTTCTATTTTATAGACTCTGCAGAAAACTGGCACTTAATATCTGTGGAATGAATGAAGGAGGATTCCTAATAAGCATGACATATCCAGTGCAATTCCATGTTTTGATGTCACTCCAAGCAACGGAAAGAAACTTGTCTCTCTAATCAATTTGTAGCATTAATATGGGCCCATGTTTCATTTCCATTAGAATTATTTGATACAACATCTAAAAATAATTTGAGAGCCCCATTTTCTATCTCGAAAACTGAGAACTATAGCCATGGGAGGCCATAGGGCATGATGATTAAGAGTGTGAGCTGTGGGTTCACCACTATTCACTGTGTAATTACATAGCCTCTTGGTGTCTCAGTTTTATCTTCTGTAAACCACGAGAGCATTGTACCTATCATATGGGGCTGCTGTGGGAATGATACCAGTTAGCAGTAGTTTTCAACCGAGGCTGCACCCAAGGGTCACCTGGGAAGTTT
>NW_006291010.1:2018840-2020188 GCF_000327345.1 Myotis davidii
CCCACTGATACCTGATTTAATTGAGCTGCAGTGACCCAAGCATCGGTATGGTTTTTAAAGCTCCCCAGGTGATCCAATGGTCAGCCAAGTCTGAGAACCCCTGAGATGAGGAACATAGAACTCCTGATGCACGTATTCCACTGCTGACTCTGGCCATATTATGGCCTGCCCATTGGGGGGGGGGCCTCTCGGTTATGCAAACCCCTTCCAGGCCACCCACACCCTCTTCTAAGTGGCACTAGTCCCTTTGGCTTTGCTAACCTTGCAGGCATCTGCTGGGCTCTTTGCTTAGAATAGCGGGGTTAAGCCTGCTTTCCGCTCTGGTGCTTGAGAAAACCCTGCTTCCTTTTGAATTTGAAGTGTGTCTATTTAAGCTTGGGTTTCTTCTTCCTTGTCTCAAATCACCGCGCCCCCGCCTCCCCGCAACTCCCCATGAAATCAACTTTTCAGCAGCCAAAGTAAGCAGAGATTTATAGTCCTAATTGGTAATAAATCCTTGAGTTAATCATTTGCAGATGTAGCTATTTCTTCTCAAATAGTGACTTTATTTTTCTGAGCAGGGACTTTTCCTTTCTTGTCTGGGGGTGGCAGTGGCCATGGGGGGTAGTCATTATCCTTATGTAGCATGAGGATAATTAAGACCTCTTCTAAAAGGGCCAGTATGCTGCTTCTTGGAGAACGCCTCTGGTGGAAGCATGCCTAAGACCTGAGAATAAATTTCAGGAGACTAAGTGGAATTAGCAGATACCCTCATTCTCTCACTTAATTTTGCTTTTTCGCTATCTTTTTTCCCCTAGATATCCAGGCAGGTGCCAAATCTTGCCTCCTACTCCCATTTGGTATCTATTATATCATACTCTCTGATCCTCTTCTCTGACCTTACTTATGTCCCTCCTGAACTCAGTGCCATTTTTTCTTTTCCCATTGCCCCTAACTTCTCTGCCACCCATCACCTCATTCAAGCACTGGTTTGACATCGACTTTGTCAGGTCATCTCCTACCTTCAGCAGGTATTGGGGTGCCAGGTAGATTGATATTTGTGGGTGTGAAGTGCTCATCGATATTCAGAGTCTATAGATCATTCATTTATTTGAATACCTTCATTTTATAGAAGACACAGAGGCTGGGAAAGGCTGAATCACTTCCTTAGGTTTCAGAGGAGCAGAACCCACATTCCATATGGATCTAGAAAAGGCTCTTTCATGTCCAGTCCTTCACACCTCCTCTCCCCTGGCTGGCTTACAGACTATGCTTATTGCAGTGACTATTCAGTAAGAGGTTAGGTCTACATTTGTTCTTTGGGAGTGGCTGAAACCAGAAGGAACGTGTGTGTGTGTGTGTGTGTGTG